>NC_133512.1:6504375-6818750 GCF_049354715.1 Callithrix jacchus
ACACACAAGGTCCCTTTCTTTGGGAGCAACCTGAGAGTAAGGAAACTCAAATGCTTAACTGTCTGTTTCAATGAGTTTTATCGCTGGCGTGAGGACCAGAATTCTCAAATCCACAAGACTAGGTCATACTCTCCCTGTAGCCAGAACTATGTGGGGAGCCAAATTATCATCAGGAAGTTGTGAGCAAAGAGTTGGAGCAAATTCATTGAGCTAACATCTAATGATTGCCTGCCCTAAGTTGGGATGTATCCTCAATGGGGAGTTTTCCATCATGAATAAGGCAGACCAGCCCAGGGTAAGGTTTAATGGTAATTAGTCAAAGGCAAAGTGAAGCACTCATTTTCACAGTAGAAATGACTTGGTGGTGGTTCTGTGCTACCCCAACTGTGCTGCTCCTGACCCCTTCCACTCAGAATGGAGCCTTGATGAGTACCACTCAACTCTGTGTGAATAACCCTTCCTCCATGACTCCAGGAATGATTAATATCGCCTTTAGATGTGTGTTTCATACCTTTAGTGGGGTCACATCCAAATCTTCCTGGCCTAGCAAATTTTTGTCCCTTTGTGGTGATTTCTCATTCCTATGCCCTAATCCAATAGGTGCTGGTTTCACAGTTTACCTTCTAAAAGACAACTTTATTCCCTTTCTTTCTGAGTTCTTGGCAAGGTTCTTTCTCACAGTCACATCGCTGGCCCTAAGTCAGATGGGGAAAAGAATGTTTAACGCATAAACACATTTTTAAGCTCTTTAAGTGTAGATTTGTTGGAACAAACTCAGAAACTCTTTCAGGTATTAACAGTCCGGCCAAGCAACCAGATGTTATTTGAAGAAAATATGGATGAGTTGTCTCTTCATATTTATGATTAAGTTGAGAAGTAAGTTTTAGAATTGGATCAACTTCTTAAGATTTTCATTTTGCATCCAGATAGTTACGGAAAATCCCACTGGTAGTTACTGTGGAATGATTAGGACTTTCCAGGCTCGCTTTTCCCTGAGATGATGGAAAAGATTAAACAACTCTACAAGCTTCAGATAAGACAAGCCTGATCAGAGAATGGGAAATATTAGTAATTGATACCGTTGTGTTTTCTGATTCCAACTGTCTTTTCCGACTCCTTGATTAAATTCACAAGTTTTTATCTGGAAGACTGAAGGAAATCAAGAAGATTGTTTTCATATTTCAGGCAACGCGTTAAACTTTGTGGGGGAAGCAATGCTGATGCAGAATGAACCCTCTCAGGCCACCAGTAACTTATGGCTCTTGCTTGCAAAATGGTGGCTTGGGTGTTGGAATCAATGAAGGTCTTAACGCAGAGTGAACAGAGAGGCAGTAAAACAATATGCATAGGGATGGTATCTTGGAAGACTATTTTATTACCAACCCTCCATGTTCTATTAAGGATTTGCATTTGTAAAAGATGAAAAATATTTCACAGATGGAACAGCAAGTGGATTCTTATTCAAATTCTGATTAATTCATGTCTGCCTCTCTCAATTTTCACAGAGCATATTATTTTTTGGAGAAGAGCATAGCATATACCTTCTCTCTCTCTCTCTCTCTTTTTTTTTTTTTTTACAGAGAATCAGCCTCCAGTGGTGGAGAGAGCAGGCATTCATGTTAGACCGTGATGGGGTGCCAACCATGGCTTCTAATCCTGCCTTCACCCCAATAAGGTCCTCAACTTTGCAGAAACTCTGTTTCTTCCATCTTTTAATTTAATTTGAATGATGCCTACAATGTTGACACCGAATCATTTTTGGGATTTCTTTTCTTGAATGCTAGGTACAGATAGGATTAAATGATATCCTGAAGGTACTTTTATTTTATCAGGCCGATTCACTGTTTCTACCATAATGCAACGAACTTGACACAGGTTTTAAAATTTTTCTCAACCTGTCCCATTGTACAGATACATTAATTTGAAGTTCTTTTTCTTCCTTCTCTTTTTCACCTAAACCTGTGCTTATGAGTAGAGACCAAGAAGAGGCAACTTTGAAATGCCTCCGGCCCAAACTCAGAAGGCTCCGTACTCAACCAAGCCTCCCTTACTACTAAGAACGGAATAGCGTTGCTTACAGGAGTGTTGGTCCAAGTATCCACTGTGGATGATCAATTCCCAGGGCTGTTATCACCTGAGGTAACTCCAGTAATCATATGTGTTTGGAAAAGAGGATGAGGATTATTTTTCAAATACATAATTTTGTTTTATTCTGAAACAACCTCACACCTACAGAAAAGTTGCAATTATAATACAAAGAGCTTTCCCCCACCTGTACTGTTCGATAGTAAGTTGCTGATCTGATATACCTTTGATCCCCAGATACTTCAGTGTATTTCCTCCCAGTAAGGACATTCTCCTGCATAAGCACAATACAACCATAAAAATCAGGAGATTAACACCACTTCATTTCGACCATCTGAAATTCAGATGTCATTCCTGTTTTGCCAGTTGTCCTTTGTATGTTCTTCATAGCCAAAAAAAAAAAAAAAAAAAGATTTAAATGCAAGCATTACATTTAGGTGTGGTGCCTCTGTGGTCTCTTTCTGTCTGGAACAGTTCCTGGGTCTTCCTCTTACTTTAGTACTTTTAAAGATTGCAGGCCAGTTATTTTGTAGAATGTTCCTTGATTTGGGTTTGTCTGATGTTTCTTCATAATGAGATTCAAGTTACTTACCTTTGGCAGGAATATCAGAGATAATACTCTGTCCTAATTGCATCCTGATGTTCATTGTGATCACTTGATTGACTGTTGTCTGCCAGGTTTCCTCACTGTGAAATGATACATTTTTCCTTTGTAATTAATATGATCTGGTTGGGAAGTATTTTAAAAGCCATGTACCTATCCGATTCTTGGTGAGTCTTCTGATTTATACATTTATTTGTATCAGGATGAATTCAGGCCTTCTCATTCTGTTCTGTTTGCTCTCATTGTTTGCTTCGCTGTTCATATTGTCCTAGATTTGGCCAGTGGAAGCCTCCTCAAATTGGTTTCTATGTTCTCTTGACATCTTCGAGTACTTCCTTGCTTTCCGGCCCAGCAAGATATTCCAAGATCATCTATACTTTTCCTGCCCCAGTCCTAGAATAAACCATTTTTTCAAGAAGTCCTGGTTACTTTCCCTGGAGAATAATATGTGGAAGTTTTTTCAAGAAGGCCTGGTTACTTTCCCTGGAGAATAATATGTGTAAGTTAGGATCTGTGCTCTAGTCATGCTCAGTGTGCCGTCAGGAGGTGCTGCTCCCAGGTCCTCTCAATGGACAAAGCGAGGGGTGTTGAGTTTGAACACACCTCCCCACACTCATACATAGATACACATTTGCATCTGTATTTATATCTGAACCTCCAGTGCTAATCCATAGAGGTGTTTAGACTGATGCCTTCAATTCTAATCCAACACTACATGGTTCATTCAGGTTTTTCCCCCTCACATTTTTGCTGCTCCCCTCTCAGACAGTGAGAAAACTGCCTCCTAATACTCAATTGTAGTAGATAACCAGTCATGTGTCACTGTGCTGTCCCCTTTGCACATGGGCTCTGCACCTCAGGCCAGCCCACGTAGAAGCCCACATTCCCTTGGTCCTACCTAACGGCTTTAGTCTAAGTTGTTCAAGAGAAAGGAGAAGGTCAGACTATGTTTTGACATCTGTTCGTATTGCTTCAGGTTCCTCAGCTCATCCTCATCACAGACCTTCAGAGGGTGTCTCTGTGTGGCGGGGGAGGGGGGGCGGGGCAGGCTAATACAAAGTGCTCAGTAAATTTATTTGATGATGAATCCTGTTTTACTGGATTTTCATTTTAAGAAATCATAACCTTGTATGAGGAGAATGACTTCTCCTTTAACCTTTCTCCATCCTTTTGGTCTCAGATGGCTGGAGCTAGCATTTTCTTTTATGAGCTCTAGAAGTCTTGACTGCTTGTGGCCTCTTTTTTTTTTTTGAGACGGAGTTTCGCTCTTGTTACCCAGGCTGGAGTGCAATGGCGCCATCTCCACTCACTGCGACCTCCGCGTCCTGGGTTCAGGCAATTCTCCTGCCTCAGCCTCCAGAGTAGCTGGGATTACAGGCACGCGCCACCGTGCCCAGCTAATGTTTTGTATTTTTAGTAGAGACGGGGTTTCACCATGTTGACCAGGATGGTCTCGATCTCCTGACCTTGTGATCCACCCGCCTCAGCCTCCCAAAGTGCTGGGATTACAGGCGTGAGCCATCGCGCCCGGCCGTGCTTGTGGCCTCTTGATCCATGGCAAGAATAAACCATGCTGATTTGCAATACTTGAGATTTGCAATATTTGAGTTTTTCTTCAAGAAACAGATTTTATTGGAAGCACACAAAGTTTGATTTACGGAACTTAATTCAGTAAGTCTGTAGACCCTGGATTTCAGAGGATTCATGCTCTGAAGGGAGGGAGAAGCAGGCACTGGGGAGAAAAAGATGCCAATGAAGACAAGCCCAGGAGAGGAAGGAGGCTGATGGAATGTAAGACTCATTGACAAATGGAAGCCAGAGGTGGTCACCATACTGCTTTGAAAACATCTTTACTTTCTCCAGTAACCTTGAGCTGTTTCTTCCTGATTCTGACCTTAAGGATGGTGGTCAGGGGCAGAGTGCCCAAAGATCTGAAAATATTCCACCAATTAGTGGTTTGTTTTTCCTGGAATAAATATGATAGTCTTAGATTTCACCAATTCCAGTAAAAATTTTCTATTTTCCCCCTTTACAATTCCTTTTATTTTACCCATCTTTAAAGAAAAAAAAATCTTCTCTTGATCTTAGCAGCTGAAACTCACTCTCCTATTTAAAGCCAGTCTCACGCTAACTACAAGTTTTGTACTCCTGCGCTCTCTTGAGTGCCCTTCGGTCACTTTTATTGCCACTCTATTGAAAATACTCTGGTCACAAGCAAGAAGCTCGACATTACTAATCAGCTAATCCTTGCTCAGTTCTCAGCTTATTGCAGATTAATTCCCCAATCTGACGAGTTTCTTCACTTGGCCTTTAACATGCTTGTCTTCTGTTTTTTTTTTTTTTTTTTTTTTATCTTATTTTATTTTTTTCCCCCCGCATCATATCCTCTCCTTCTTAGGCTCTGTGACTCTTCCTGCTCTTCCCTGGACTGCTAACACTGGATTGCCCAGGGCTCAGGCTCTCGTCTCTTCATGCTCCTGCCTATACTCTGATTTTGATATATACTGAATCTGACCATACCTCTATGGTTACTCTGGTTCAAACCTTTATTATGTCTTGGCTGGATGTTTATCACAGCCTCCTAACAGGTCTTTCTGCTTCTGACCTTGTCCCCTTTGGTCTGTTCTCCACATAGTAACCCCAGGGGTTCTCTTAAAAATATGCCTTATCACTCTTTTTTTTTTGAGACGGAGTTTCACTCTTGTCACCCAGGCTGGAGTGCAATGGCGCGATCTCAGCTCACCGCAACCTCCGCCTCCTGGGTTCAGGCAATTATCCTGCTTCAGCCTCCTGAGTAGCTGGGACTACAGGCATGCGCCACCGTGCCCAGCTAATTTTCTGTATTTTTAGTAGAGACGGGGTTTCACTGTGTTGACCAGGATGGTCTCCATCTCTTGACCTTGTGATCCACCCACCTCGGCCTCCCAAAGTGCTGGGATTACAGGCTTGAGCCACCGCACCTGGCCTATGCCTTATCACTCTTTGTCTCAAGACTCTCTAGTGCCTCTCCAGCTCTCTCAGGGTCGATGCCCTAACTCGGAGAGGAAACATCCTTACCAGGTCCTGAAGACCTTGTGGAATCTGCTCCCCAGCCTCTTCCCTACCTTATCTCTGTCACCAGCTTGCTCCTTGCAGCCCTGACCTCAGCACTCTGACCCTCTGCCTAGAAATCCTTTTTCCTAAGAAGCTGTGTGGCCTACTCCCAGATTAAACTGTTTCTCCACTCAACATTCTCAGTGCCACCTTACTGCTTGTATTAATATATCTAAGGCACTTATGAGCATCTGGCAGAGTGTTTCATAAGAAAGTTTGTTCCTTCATCTCCCCACCTTCCCTCATGCACACACAGTAAGGCTCCATAAGGTCAGGGGTTGGTGTGGCTGTTGCTGTATCTCTGAGCTCCTCAGAATACTTTATAATCTTTTCAACATACTATGTGGGACCTAACTGAATACATGTCCTGTACAAAAAGACTGTTTTCTGATGTCGGAGAAAGTGATTCCCAAGCTCCATTTTCCAGCTAAGGGCAGGGCCTGATATTTTCTGAATCTGAGAATGAGAGAAACAGATAATATATATTCATTGTACAAGGGTATCTAAATAATAAAGATACATTTTCTTTTCTTTTTTCCTTATAATTAAGTTTCTCAGATGATAAAATTATAGATTTATGTAATGGCTTCATGTTTTATTATTCATTTATATGTTATGTTATACCTCTTCTATGTTAAGAATGATTTTTGACATTGAATTACACTGCTGTGTTTTGAAAAGTTTTCCAGCAGGGTTGAAGTGGAACTTCCCTAGGAGGGCACACCGCCACCTCCAGAGAGCAGATGCCCAAACTCCTTTCATCCATGAGCCACTCCTCAACTGCCCTCTCATCAAATGCTGTCTTCAGTGTCTCTCTTGTGCCTCAATTTCAACTTTGAAAAATTTCACCCCATGTGGGCATTGGAGGTGTCTTTCTGAGGCACTCACCATTTCTCAGAAGCAGTGCCTCTCTGAGTTGGAAGGCCATCTGAAGAGGAATCAGACCCTTAGTAGGGTGCCTAAGTTATTCTCAGGCTCCCCCAAGGAAAGGAGAAACTCTTGGGACGATGGCTCCCCTAAAGAAGGCAACTTCTCCAGGATGAAACGTGTACGATGCCTTGAATGACTCCTGCCCCCTCACAGAAGGCTGCTTTTGCTGTGGCTTAAAGTTAGATCTTCTGGTAGAGTTCCAGAATGTGAGCCCTGCCAATAGTGAGGCCAAAAGCTCACCTCAGAAGAAGCACCAGAGTCACCTCCCCAGCTCTCCGAGGGAAGACACTGCTCCAGAGCATCTCAGAAGATGCCAGGGGAGACGCTGGCAGATGGGAAGCCGGTGGTATGGGCCAAGGGCACAGCAGTTGCTCTGCCTGACACAGCATTGTCAGCAAAGGTGACATATAACTTATGAGGAGTATCTGTGGTACCGTGAATCCCCAGGCTCATTACCATGACATCTGGGAGCAGGCATGGTGGACGCAAAGCCCTTCAAGTTTGCTTGAAAGTACTTGCAGGGGAGACTGGTGAGCCAGGCCATCCATGTCCACCCCAAGTCTTCTAAAATATTTTCCTCAGGGTCTTAATGAGACATCTCTTAGATCTTCCAGAATGTAAGGCTACTGCCAAGATGCTGATGGTCAGGATGTCCAGGCTGATGAAGACAGAAGAGGCCTGTGCCACCCCAGAGCCTCTGAGCTGCCTGAAGTCAAGGACAGCAGCATCTGCTTCTCCAGGGCAACTCTTGGCAGAGGGACCCTACTTGAAATGGGAGGCAGAGGCAGAGAATGTATGGAAATCATGAGAGGATGGAAGCTCCCATTTCAGAAGAAGCAGGGCTGTGGACCAGTGGAAGATTCTACCAGCCAGCACTCTTGGGAGTGAGGATGGAGGAAGAGAATCTGCCCCAGACTTCATATCCACTGGAAATGCCACATCAGGTGCTGTGTCTTGCTATGGATTGTGTTTCCCGTGGGCGTGGGAGTTCTTCGTCTCACAGTCTCCACCTGTCCCTTGTCACATACTCCGTCCTTCTGAACAGAGATTCTCATTCTAGCCCAGATTCAGGTATGGCCTGGCTTACCCCTGGACCCCAGAGATCTCACTCTTCGGGGATCTCAACTCTCCTTAAGAAGTCAGGAAATGAAGCTCGGGAATCCCACTTCTTGGATATCAGAACACTGTTCCTTTCGCACAAGACAAGTATTTATTTAGGTTCCTCTTAGTGTATTGAAAAGAATTTGAAGTGTTTTAGTATTTTGTATCCTCTTTCATCATGCTGAATCAAGCCTCAGAAAGGTCAATTTCTGTACTTGTTAAAACACAGGAATTTTTATAGTGTGTGTGTTTGTACATGTTTCTAAGGAGCTTTGTCACAAGGTCTTCTGTTTAAAAAAAAAAAAGCCATTTTACTCCTTTTATTGTTCACTGCAATTTGTTTTATACCAATTTTCTTATTTACCGGAGTCCTTTATTTCGATTCATGTTTCAGTCAGCTAGGGAACTTATTCAACTATTATTTTTTTTTGAGAAGATGCTAAGGTATACTTTCAGAGATTTTCAACGTCTGAGAACATCTAGTTATTGCCATTTAAATAACGATATTTTGGTGTATACGATTTGGGTGAAAATAGTCTTTCTGCTTAAATAGGTGTATGGCATTTACAGCTCTCAAAGAGAAGTCTGATATTTTTTATTCTGTTGTAATAATTTGTTTTCTGCCCACATTTTTGTAGGTTGCTTCTCTTTTCCTTGAATTTTATTAACATCTTCAGGCAAGGTGTAGTGCTAGGGAAGCTTTCGTCTAATATTTCTGGAGTTTTAGTGCTCTGTCTTTTCTCTTGGGTCCTTACAGAATCTCTTTCTGCGTATCTGTTCTGGTTCTCTCACATCTGCTTCCAGACGTCTTCCTTGCTTTTTATCATGCCATATATTTTCCCCCTTGAGTACTACATTAATACCTTCCAAGCCACTGCCTGTGGGCTTTGGGTTTGTTTGTTTTTTGCAACAATCTATCTGCTTTACACAGCCATGACTGAATTTTTAATCTAAAGAAAAAATTATTTACTTATTTAGAGATGAATCTCACTATGCTGCCCAGGCTGGCCTCAAACTCCTGGGCTCACGTGGTCGGCTTACCTCAGCCTCCCAAGCGTCTGGGACTACAGGATGTTGCCACTGCACCCCGCTTGACTTTTTTTATTTTGATGATGATGTTTTTCATCAGAAAGCTATCCTTGTGGTCGCACATTATTCCTTTTCAATTGTAAACACAGTCTATCCCCAATCCCAGTGAAAATAAGAATAGGATTTGTATTTCTGAGTTTCATTAAACATTAGCTGGAAGGGCATGCATGAGTTTATATTTCAGCATGGTGGGACTTGATCTATTTCTGCTAAATGGCCTCCTGCTGACTCTGCTCTGTCCTCTCCATCCTCCTCAGAGTACCCTCTGCTATGTTGTTCTAGAAGCCACTGAGCACCATGGCAACCTGCGTATCTCAGTACTGATTATGCTGTTTTCTTTTTGTAGTGGTGAAACAAAAATCAGCCTGCCCTTCTGTCTCATGAGAAATTTTTTATTATCTTTCATCAGATGAAAGAGTCCTTGCCTATGCATTGCCAATATTCACCCACATGTATTTTGAAAAGAAAGAGCTCTTCAATTTCTTAAGCACTTTTTTCATCTTTTGAACTAGAATCCAAGTCATGGAAGCCCATCACCTTACAGCTTCTTAAATGGCAAACATAATTATTCTTTGATTTAGCTTTTCCTTGGGCCGCATTCTTAAGTAATTTAATTTTCCTTTTGTTATAAGTGATTGGCAATGATGTGCACAATGAATTTGTGTCTAACACAACTTTGAAATAGTGTTTTTCTTTTTTGTGTCTCATAATCATTGTAGGGTGTAACTCAAACTTAGTATACGCCAGCATGGCAAGTGGCCGCAGCTCAATTCTTCCTTCTGAGAGTCAGATGGCCGGCATGCATTACTAATCTACTATAGTGCGTATTAAACAAATCCAAAGTTTGCTCAACTTTTTCCATAAAAGCCAAAGTCCTTTTGTAATCACAATATAATATTTGTCTACTCCCTTTTCTGTAATTTAATACATCTTGGATGGCCAATCAGTTCTACATGGATGGGAAGAATCATTCCTTCCCGCTGTTGAGAGTGAGAAGGAATAAGGTGTTTAAGACTTAGAATGAGTCTGGTTGACCCCATACTTGACTACAAAGTTATGCTCTGAGCCTCATTTTCTAATCTGTTAAAAAAAATAAAAATGCTAATAACATGATCAACCAGTTGAATTTGCCAATCTGTAACCTCTGCTTTGGATGTGTTCTTTTTTTTTTTTTTTTCCCCGACTATTCCAAATTGTGACAGAAAAACACTTCTCTTGACTGTTAAGGAAGCAGCTGGTCAGGTTCACCTACACCCAGGCCAGCCTCTGGTATTTCAGGTTCTAGGATTAGTCAAATTGTTAGGCCCTGCTCATTCTGAGAGAGGAGGCTCTCAAAGAGTTGTTGTAAGGAATTGAGTAGATGTTATTTGTAAAGGAGTGATTTTTATTCATTTCATTAAGGATATTTAGAGCTATAAGTGTCAGAAAATCTGACTAGCAAATGCTAAAATATAGGAATGTTTGTTGTTTACTCCAGAATTCTTGGGATACATGTTGCTAGGTCTGATTCAACAGTTTCATTGAGGTCCCAGGCTTATCTGCATCCACTTTCTCTGCCATTCTTAGCACTAGGGCTCAGAGTTGCCAGATTGTGTGTGGACTTGTTGCCTCATGGTTTCAAGAAGGCTGCCTCTGCTCCAAGCATTATGTCCTCTCCCAACTTCAATCAAAGACAGGAAGTGAGCGGACCAGCTTCCCTCGAACAGGGACACTCCTCTTTTTTTTTTTTCTTTTTCCTTTGAGAGAGGAGAAGTCTCCAGAGGATTCTCTCTCATTACTGAATTTTCTTTAGATCTTCAAAACCAGAACCAGATACTTTAGCTCTATGGGAGACTAAGGGAGCGAGTACAGTCAGCCCTCCATATCCATGGATTCCACCAACTGCAGATGGAAGATATTCTTTTAAAAAGTTAAAAATGGCCAGGTATGGTGACTCATGCCTATACTACCAACACTTTGTGGAGCTGATGTGAGAGGATTGCTTGAGGCCAGGAGTTTAAGACCAGCCTGGGCAATATGACAAAACTCCATCTCTACAAAAAATACAACAAATGGCCAGGTGTGGTGGCATGTGCCTGTGGTCCCAGCTACTTGGAAGACCGAAGCAGAACAATCGCTTGAAACTGAGAGGCAGAGGTTGCAGGGAGCCAAGATCTTGCCATTGCACTCCAGCCTGGGTGACAGAGTGAGGATCTGTCTTTTTTTAAAAAAAAAGTTAAATATGACAATAAAAAATAATACAAATAAAAAACAGTATAATCACTATTAATATAGCATTTACATTACATAAATAGTCTAGAAATAATTTACAGTATACAGGAGAATATGCATATGTTATGTGCAAATATGAAGCCATTTTATCTAAGGAACTTGAGCACCGTAGATTTTGGTATGGCACAGGTTATATGCAAATACTAAACCATTTTATCTAAAGGACTTGAACATTGTAGACTTTGGAGGTCCAGTCCTCCATGGAGGTTGAGGGACTACTCAATATAGTTTTCTCAACATCCATATTGAGAGACACACAAAGGAGAAGGGATGCAAATGCCTGCTGGATCTCTCAGGAAGGGTCCACCATAGTACTCAGAATGTTCTGTCCTTCATCTCTATCCCGCCTGGATGAATTAGCCCTTCTTTGTTACATAGTGTAGCAATTCATATGTGTACATGTGAAATTATTTGTTTCCCTGTTAAATGTTAACTGATGACAATAAACACAAATATGAGACTTTCTGTCATGTTTATGATGCCTTGCATTTCTATAACAATTTTATATCTATTAGCTCAAATTATCTTCATAAGAATGTCATAAGTTCCCAATTTTTGTCTACCTTTCCATATGAGAACGAAAGAGATGGCATCTGTGATCACACAGCTCATCAACGGTAAACTGGGAATCTTGATTCTTTGGCCTAAACTTTTTAACCTTTTACATTATCTGTAAACCTGATGCTGAAATAGGAAAACCAGAAAGGTTTTTTCCTGCTCCTGGTAGGGTCAACTTTTAGTATCTTTTCTAATGCAGAGAAATTACTGAAGCTCCACATCTAGCTAAAAATTCCAGTGTTCTTATTGGGCGGACGTAGGGAAGTGGAACAGTTAGTAGTATCTCATAAAATACGAAATGAAAATTTCCTTTGATCCAGTGATCCCATTCTATAACTTGTTCATGGGGATATAAACACAGAAAGGCAAAAGGTTTTATCTTCAATTCATGTTCAGCATCATTAATATTAACAAAACTGTAGAAATAATCTAAGTGGACATGAGCTGGGAACTAGCAAATCATGCCATATACACAAGGAAAATGTGAATCCGTTAAAGCTATTGTAAGGCAATCTCACTTGTGAATATTGATATAATAAGTGATGAAAAATTCCTTAATAGCAGACTATGTCCAACAGCACATTTAAAAAAGTAATACATTGTAATCAAAGGAAGTTTATTCCAGGAATGCAAAGATGGGTCCATTTTAGAAAATCCATAAACATCTACAAAAATAATCATGTGATTATAGCCTTAGTCTGGCAGAAAAGCAGTTGATAAAATTCAACAAACATTCCTGATACAATGGATTCAGTAGGAACTGACGGATGCTTCTTTAACATGGTATAATCTGTGCAGTTCTTAATTTACTTGAAACCTTAGCCCTTTTTCCACTAAACTCAGGAAGAAGGTAAGGATGCTCATTACCTCCATTATATTTAGTATTGTGTTGAATTTACCAACCAGTATGATCAGGGAAGACAATGTAATTAGTGGTAAGAAAAAGAAGAAATTGAAAATCATCTTTATCAATGCTATGGATATAGTATACCTGGAAGACACAGAAGACCTGAACATGAAACTCATTCAGACAATAAAAGTAAGGTGGCTATATATAAATTTAACATGAAAAATGAATAGCCTTCACATATACAAACAATAACCTTGCTGGAATGATAGTGTAAGAGTAAGTGCCGTTTAAAGCGGCAACAGTGACAACAAAAGATCAACTACTTAGAAACGAATTTCAAGGAAATGTTCAAAACTTGCATAGGAAAAAAATTAAACACTTCTGTTTTGGAATAATAGGATGACTCAACATCATAAAGATATCAATTGCCATGTTAATACTCAGATTTAACGCAATTACAACATATGCAAAAAAGCGGGAGTTTTTTTTTTAGCTAAGTTGATTCTAAATTTCATATGGAAAAATTAAAAAGCCCGAACATTGGAAAAGAAGGACACAATGGTAAGACCAGTAAATCTGACCAAATGATGAAACACACTAGTAAGCCTCTATATTTAAAAAGTGTGACAACAGTGTGTAAATAGACAATTCAGTGGAATAAAAGAGAGTCTTGAAATAGATCCACATGCATCTGGAAATGAGGTGTACGGTAAGGGTGGCATCTCAAATCACTGGGGAAAAGATGGGCTTATTAATCAATGGTGTTGAAACCACTGAGAAAAGATAAAATGAATCCATATCTCACACCATACATAAAAATAAACTGCAAACAGAATAAAAAATAGAAAACAGGATACACTCCTTTATAACCTGAGAGTAGGAAACTTTCTAAATACAACAAATCCAGAAACTATACAAGGAATTTGCCCTTTAAAAATGAAAAATCCTTTTCATTGTAGAAAAAAATTAAATAAAACCAACAAATGGCCGGGGAAAAGAGAGGGAATTTATATCAAGTACAAAAGGCTAATTAATTAATGATCTATAGAAAATAGAGAAGAGAAAAATTAAAAACTGATGTGCAGAGAAATGAACAGTTTATGGAAAAATAAAATCATATGATGTTTAACATATGAACACTCCACCAACTATAATGAAAGGCAGTGAATTAAAATTACACTGCTCTTTTATCAGAGGGGGGCACATCAGAGGATTCTGAGGTGCCTTATCTTTGATCTGGGCTGGAGATATCCAGATTGTTAATTTAAAAAGTTTATCAAGCTCCACACCTTAAATCCATGCAATCTATTGTACAAGGGGACTTTCACAAGTTCATAGGAAAATAGAATTTAAAGATAAAAAATATAAATTTATTTCTTGACATAAGCTCCTTTTCAATACACATTTGTAAGTGACAATACCAGCCATTTAGTCCATCCTTAACAAAGTGAGGTCCTAGAAATTTAACCAAGTCAATACAGTCTTTTTTACACTATTAACTGAAGAAAAATGGGTGCCCTTTAAATATTTTTAAAGATCAGGGAAAAAAAAGAAGTCAGAAGGAGCTAAATCAGGACTATCAAATGGATGATTAATGATTTCCCATCAAAAAGTCTCATGGAATTGCCCTTGGTGGATGAGGGGAATGAACAGAAACATTGATACAGTGGAGAAAGATCTCTGGTGAAGCTTTCCTGAGCATTTTTCTGCTAAAGCTCTGGCTAACTTTCTCAAAATAATCTCATAATAAGAACATGTTATCATTCTTTGGCTTTTCAGAAAGTCGACTTGCAAAATGCCTTGAGCACCCAAAAGAACTTACCATAACTCTTACTCTTGTCCAGTCTGCTTTTGCTGTGACTGGACCACTTCTACCTCTTGGTTGCCATTGCTTTGGTTGTGCTTTGTCTTCAGAATTGTACCAGTAAAACCATGTGTCAGCACATTTTACAATCCATAGAAGAAATGCTTCAGGGTCTTGACCACTATAAAATTTCCATTGAAGGGTCTGCTCTTGTCTGCAGCTGACTGGGCCACACAGTTTTAGCACCCTTGGGACTGAAAAGCTTGCTCAGCTTTAAGTTTTCATTCAGACTTGTATAAGGGGAACTAACTGAGATGTCTGTCTATGGTGCTGGCTATTGTTTCTGCTGTTAATTATCAGTCCTGTACAATTAGGGCATGACCCAGTTTGTTTTTCCTCACAAATTGATGTGGATGAACTGCCACTGTGGGCTTAATCTTGAATATTGACTCCTGCATTTTTAAAATGAGTTATTTATTTGTAACTGTTGACTTCTTTGGAGCATTGTCCCATAAACTTTTTGTAAAACATCAGTGATTTCACCGTTCTGCCACTTGAGCCTCATGATAAATTTAGTATTTGTTCTTGCTTCAATTTTAGCAGAATCCACGTTGCTCTCATAGGAGCTCTTTTCAAACTGATGTCTAATTCTTCTTAGTGCCTCAAACTAGATCCTGTTTAGGTATGTTATAACAAGTTTTATGAGTTTGTTTTGGTGAAAAAAAGTTGGAATCCATGCATAGATTTTTCATAATACACATTTTCCATAAACTTTTTAAAGACCTCTCATATGGATGTTATACTTACTAAAAATATTCTTAACAAAAACCTAATAGTCAGATACCATTTCTTACTCCTCAGATTAGCACAAATTTATGGTTGACAACTTGCTCTGTTGGCAACAGTATAAAGAAAAAAGACACTGTCATATAATGCTGATAGGCGTACAAAATAGTACAACCCTGTGGAGAGAAATCTGGTAATATTTAACAAAACCACAAATGCTTTTACCTTTTGACTTGGTAATTCCACATCTATTAATTTACCCTAAACATACGACTTCAAAACAGCACAACACAGGTCATTATTTTTGTTAATATCAAAGGAATATAAACAACTCAATGTTTATTGGTAGGAGACTGGCTAAATAAATGATGATATTTGTACTTAGTAAATTTATATGGCCATAAAAAATAAGCATAGTCTCTAGGCATTAGCGGGGAATGAAGAAAGCAAGATGCAGAAAGGTCTATATAGCATGCTACGTTTTCTGTAATGAAGAGTAGGAAATAAGAATTCACATATGAATTTGCTTATAGTTCGACAGATGTGCAGGAGAAATAAAATGGAAGCAGTTCAAAAGTATTATCTATAAAAAGCATGAGGAATGGGGAAGAGGAGACAGGGATGGAAGGGGAACTTGCCTCAGTATACCTTTTTATGTCATTTGAGTTTTGAAATATTAAAATTTTTACATATTTAAATAATAAAATTAAATCAAAGAGGAAAAGTGTAAATTCCCTGCATTGAGAACAAACTAAAACAAATAAATCTAATGGTATATCAATTTGGAAACATAACCACACAGAGAATAGGCTTGTTCTAAATAAATTTTTGACACAATGCTGACTCTCGTTCCTAGGGAATTATATTCTAAGGATAAGAAGAACTACCATGAAATCTTAAACTTCACTTGGCAATTTTATTATTTATAATTGTTTTGAAGTTATTTCAAAATTATAGAATAAGCAAATAAATAAATGTTTTTGTTAATGTTTTTAGGAAGCATGGTTTTCATTTTAAGAGAAAAGATATATACAAAAAAAGGAAAAAGAAACCTATAATGTAAATTTAAATGAAAAATATCCATATGAATTCGTGAGTTTTTTTTTAATTGGAAACTCTGACCACTGAAAAGCATTCAAAACATGACATCTCAATGGCAATGAGCACATCTAGTGCCCTGATGTCAGTTTCTAAATTGTTTCCCCACTAAGGTAACTGGAGTTTTTTAGAGAAAGGCCTGATTTCAGATCCGGGGCAGAGAAAGTCCAAGGTTAGCCTGTGCTACCTTGTGTCATAGAAAGTCAGGAAGCATGCAGAAGAGACATACACCAACTTGAAGGAGCTCCCTCTGACCAAATTGGGCAAATTTTAGCATCAAAAGGAATTCTGACTTAATTGTTTGTCATACATTGAACAAAAAATAAAACCATGAGTCCAGAGTGGTACTCAATAGATTGAGATAGATGGATGTCATTTTACTGTACCATTGGTTCTATGATATCAACTGCCAGAGAAATAATTGATTTAGGAAATTGTTTTACCTAAAACCATTAGGTGACAGTTATCGGGTAACAGGATATTTACTAACTATCACTCATTGATTACTTGCCAATTGCAAAAGGAAACCACTTTATACCCGATATCTGCAGTCACCATATAACTTGGTGATGAAAGTGAGCAGAATTAGTAATGGGAAGGTACATCACCTGTCTTCAGATATGTTAAGTCCAAAGTCTACAGACTCACCAATGATGTGTTGTTTACAAGTATCTTGGAACTCAAATGGAAAAAACCCTTTAGACTCCATATCCAGTTCATGAGAATGACAAAAGCTAGGGCAGCAATTTAAATGACGCCATGAGGAAACTGCCAAAGAAATCCACAATGTGGAATATCTGCAAACCCGAACTCTTCAAAGACTCACTGGCATGCTGGAAAATTAAAAGGTAGGAGTCCTCCTCCGGATTTTTAATAGAGACATAACCAAATATCATGCTTGAACATTAATTAGGCTCTGATTTGAGAAACCAGCTTTAACATGTGTTTGGGGGTCTAGTTGATTATGTAGCAGATATCAGGGGAAGAATTTTTATTTCTAAGATATAATGCTATTGTAACCATATGGCAAAAGCTCTTGTTTCGAGGAAATGCTTAGAAAAATAGAAAAAAGTACAGTAAAATATAGTGAATTGTTGAGCCTAGAAGGCAGACCTAACAGTGGTTTTTGTACTAGTTCTTCAACTGTTCTGCTTACTTATAATAAAAATTAGGAAAAATTATTTCATAGATCTATCTTTTTACTTAGAAGATTATCAAGGACAAATTGTTGAATTCAAAATGCATGGTTGGAAAATAAATACATGATATGCACTCATTTGCATAAAATGTGTACAGTAAATATTGAAAAATCAATGCAATATTTATACACCTATATTTTTAGCAGCATTTTCCACAATAGCCAAAATTTAGGAAACACACAGAAATCCATCAATGGATGGGCGGATAACTGAAATATGGTAAATACACACAGTAGATGTTATTCAACCTTAAAATGGAAGGAAAAGCTAACACATGCTATAGACAGATAAATTTAAAGATATTATATTAACTGAAAAGAACAAATATTTATGTAGAGTAGCTAAACTCATAGAGGCTGACGGTAGAACGACGGTTGCCAGAGGCTGGGGAGAGGGAGGAATGCGCTATTTTTGTTTAATAAGTATAGAGTTTCGATTTTGCAAGACTTCTGGAGACTGATGTACCACAATGTGAATATATTTAACATGACTGAACTGTGCATTTAAAAATGGCTAAGAAGTACGTTTTTGGGCCGGGCGCGGTGGCTCAAGCCTGTAATCCCAGCACTTTGGGAGGCCGAGGCGGGTGGATCACGAGGTCAACAGATCGAGACCATCCTGGTCAACATGGTGAAACCCCGTCTCTACTAAAAATTACAAAAAATTAGCTGGGCACGGTGGTGCGTGCCTGTAATCCCAGCTATTCAGGAGGCTGAGGCAGGAGAATTGCCTGAACCCAGGGGGCGGAGGTTGCGGTGAGCCGAGATTGCGCCATTGCACTCCAGCCTGGGTAACAAGAGCGAAACTCCGTCTCAAAAAAAAAAAAAGAAGTACGTTTTTGCCATGTGTATCTTGCCACAATTAAAAAATAAAAAACTTAAATATAAAAATTAATATGTACATAAAGATATATTTAGAAGAATATACATCCAGATACATTTACAGAGCTATTATTTCTGTAAGTTAGAGTTTCTGGGCAATTTTTGCTTCTTTTTCCATTTCTAGATTGTTTTAATTTTTTTAGACTGATCATGAATTCGTTTTACTAAAAAAAAAAAAAAAAACTATTTTCAGAAGAAAAACTTCCCTAGATTTTCGTTGGTTTAGAAAATATGGTGATTAGAGAGAGAGCCTACTTTTTAGGGAAATGGATTTGGAGGAAACAATGGAAATTGTCAATGTAGCCTGAGAATTTTAGTAAAAGCAACAAAAATCCTTTGTCCCCTATGGTGAGAAGCAAAACAGGTCGCTGGCCGGTCCTGTGTGTTGTGGTTGCCTTGGAGAGCTTGGCCTTCTGACCCCTTGGCGGGGCCTAGCCAACCTGACCTTGCTCACAGCTGAGGCTCAGAGGCAGCAGAGTCTTTGTGGGAACTCGCCAGCCCCTCCCAGGGAACTGTGCTTTGCTTGGTGCCTGGCCAGCAAGAAGGCGAAGTTTGCCTGCTGTTGTTGACCTGGACTGGTCGGCCTCCCTGTCCCGCACACCAATTCCAGCATTTCACCTTGCTTTACCGTGCCCCAGGGGGCCATTGGTGCCTCATCTCACATTGCCTCCATGGCAGAGCCAGGCTTTGATCTCGCCTCCTGGAATCCAGTTCCTCTCAGAGTCTATTAATCCCTTGGGTTCTCGGGTTATTCCCGTACAGCATCCCCACTCTGATTACTCATCTCAATCGTGGCTGGTCTCTGTATTTTGACCTTTGGTCCCTGTCAGGCTGCAGGCCCTGAATTCTATTTGTGATGGAAAGACTTAATGTCCTAAATGGTAATATGTTAAGAGAAACAGACACGCCACCACAGTATCATTAAAATCTTCTTTTCTAAAATGTGTCATAGAGCAGTACTAGCATTTTTATCCACATGGGATTTTGAAAACAAATGAATTGCATGGTTCTATTTTGTGTTTCATTCAATTATTATTTTCAGTTTTACCTAAGGTACAGTCAGCATAACCTCAATATCAGATGAAACCTACTTCTTTAAAAAGTAAATATTTTGAAAACGTAGAAAAGTGCAGAGAATACCAAAACAAACACCTGTGTCCAGACCACCCAGATTGAACAAATGTTAACATTTTGTAGTGATTGTTCTGGGTCTAGAATTCTCATTTTAACATTAAATTTTACTTCTGCATGTGGGCAGATCTGGCCTCAGGGAAACAGTGAAGCTGTGAGAGTTCCCTCCCTGCTGTCCTCTGCCCTTCTGTTGCATGTGACTGAACAGGCATCTGTGGCCTTTGGTCCCGGCACAGCTGTGCTGGCAGCCGCTCCCCCGGGCTGGAGTCCTCAATTCTGTCGTTTCTGATAGAGTTCTCAGTATCAGAAATGATAGAATTGAGTGGCATAAAAAGCTGCAAGCCAAAAGGTAAGGTTTATTAGAGCAAAGGAAGCTTATTGTAACTCTGTAAGTGAGGAGTGCTCCAAGCATCTCAGGAAAAAGTGCATCCAGGAAATGAACAGCTGTTGGAATCCCAGTTTGCTAGTGCTTTTCTCTGCTTCATTCTTTAATCCTGTTTGCATGTTGGAAAATAGCCTCCTTCAGCTTCTAAATCTACATATATTATGTCCAGCCCACGTAAGAGGCTGACTATTAGACCTTGGTTGCAATGGCTAAGGTCCAGAGAAAAGAATCTCATTGTCTCATCTCTGGTCTAGCAAGCTCTGGTGGGGGAAGCAAATATGAGGCTAGGATGACCATATTAGTCTGTTCTTATGCTGCTAATAAAGACACACTTGAGACTGGCTAATTTATAGAGGAAAGAGGTTTAATGGAATCACAGTTCAGCATGGCTGAGGAGGCCTCACAATCATGGCAGAAGATGAAGGAAGAGCAAAGGGACTTCTTACATTGTGACAGGCAAGAGAGAGGTCATGCAGGGGAATTGCCATTTATAAAACCATCAGATCTTACGAGACTTCGTTACTACCAGGAGAAAAGCATGGGAAAGACCTGCCCCATGATTCAATTACCTCTGACCAGGTCCCTCCCATGACACATGGGAATTATGGGAGCTACAATTTAAGATGAGGTTTGGGTGGGGACACAGTCAAACTATATCAATGACACTTCTGTGATCCTGTGGATTTCGGGGATGAGGGCAGTAGTCTCCAGAAGGAAACCCCCTCTCCTGCACATGGCTGCATATTCTCCAGGGAACAATCATTGCAGTCTGGCAACTGGGATATCAGCAAAAGTTAGGATTGCCTTTGTAGGCCAGACGCCTAGCACTAGGGTAGGCACAAGATGTTGCTAGTGGTGAGGAGAACAAAGAAGGCAACTTGTTTTTTGGGTTGGCCCACTTGTCATTAAAAATATCACAGAACAGGATTTGTGTTGGACCACAATTCCCATATTTACAAATGAACAATGCTCTAAAGTTGGGTAAATATTCCTGTTCCTTCAGTCAGCGCTTAGGCTCTGTTGTGCCAGTGATTTTGAGAAAACAGCGACAATCCAACCCCAAACTTTTTCAAAGGGCTAACAGTTCTACGTTGGCCCTGCATGCATATTATAAAAAACTAGCTCTATTTTTGAGCAATATCTCATAAAATGCACACTTACATTTCTTCCTATATTCACTCTCACTTCTAAAGGTATATGCCTGGGTTATTTTTTAACTCTTGTAAGCCATTTCAAATCTTTTCTGAAATAAGCAAGATACACATAAATGTGTAAAATGAGGTCATGTTTATATTCCCATACTGTCTCATAGAATCCTGAAGGACACGACTGTTAATAGTACGATGACGTGCTTCATAATGAGGCTTCGGTCAGTGAAGGATCACATGTACAAGGGCGGTCCCATGAGATTACAATGGAGCTGAAAGCTTTCTATTACCTAGTGACCTCATAGCCGTAGCATGTGGAAGCACAACGCATTTCTCACACGTTGGGAGTGAGGGTGAGGTACACAAACCTACCGCACTGCCGGCTGTATACAATTCTAGCATATAAGTAATAACTGTATTATACTTTTTTTCTTCAAATTTTAAGTCAGAGGTACATGTGCAAATTTGTTACACAGGCGAACGTGTGCCATAGTGTTTTGCTGCACACATCATACCACCACCTAGGTATTAAGCCCAGCATCCATTAGCTATTCTTCCTGATGCTCTCCCTCCCCCCAAGCTCCACCGACAGGCCCCAGTGTGTTGTTCCCCCTATATGTCCATTTGTTCTTATCATTCAGCTCCCACTTATAAGAAAGAACATGCAGTTTTTGCTTTTCTGTTTCTGCATTAGTTTGCTGATAATAGTGGCTTCCAGCTCTATCCATGTCCCTGCAAAGGACGTGATCTTGTTCCTTTTTATGGCTGCATAGCATTCCATGGTGTATATGTACCACATTTTCTTTATCCACATTTCAGTCTATATTTGGTAGACATTTAGGTTAATTCCATGTCTTTGCTATTGTGAAAAGTGCTGCAATGAACATAGGCATGAATGTTTATTTAGAATAGAATGATTTATAGTCCTTGGGATATATATATATATACACAGTAATGGGATTGCTGGGTCAATGGTATTTCTGGTTCTAGGTCTTTGAGGAATTGCCACACTGTCTTCTGCAATGGTTGAACTAATTTACACACCCATCAACAGTGTAAAAGTGTTCCTTTTTCTTCACAATCTTGCCAGCATCTGTTGTTTTTTGACCTTTTAATAATAGCCATTCTGACTGGGATGAGATGGTATCTCTGTGATTTTGATGAGCATTTCGCTAATGATCAGTGATGTTGAGCTTTCTTTCATATGTTTATTGGCCACATGTATGTAAATACTGTAATTTTATCATTATTTTAGAGTGTGCTCCCACTTATATAAAAGGTAACTGTGAAACTGCCTCAGGGAGATCCTGCAGGAGGTATCCGGAAGAAAACATTGTCATAGACGATGACAGCTCTGTGCATGTGACTGGCCATGAAGGCCAATGGGACAAGATGTGGAAGTGAGGGAGGCTGACACTGATGATCCTAACCCTGTGTAGTCCTAGCTTATCTGTGCTTGTGTCTTAGTTTTTAACATAAATTTGTTAAAAAATAAAATAAATTCTAAAATAGAAAAAAAGCTCATTGAATAAGGACATAAAGCAAGAAAATCTTTTGTATGGCTGTGCAATGTGCGTTTTAAGCTGTGTTACTACGAAGTGTCAAAAAGTTAAAAAAGTTGAAATGTATATAAAGTGAAAAAGTTACAGGAGCCAAAATTAGTGTATTATTGAAGAAAGAAAAATATTTTAATGAATCTAGCGCAGCCTAAGCACAGGGTCTGGCATTTACTAGGTCTTCAGTCAAAATCTGTCCAGTGAATGTACACTTTTGACTTCTTTTGCTTTCTTTTTTTGTGGGGGACAGGGTATCATCCAGGCTGTATGTAGCACAGTGGCATGATCATGGCTTAGTGCTTTCACCTCCCAGGCTCAAGTGAATTCTTTTACCTCAGCCTCCCAAGTAGCTGGGACTACAGTTGTGCACTGCCATGTCCGGCTAATTCTTAAATTTTTTTTCTAGAGACTGGAGTCTCACTATTTTGCCCAGACTGGTCTCAAACTTCTGGGCTCAAATCCTACTCCCTCCTCGGCCTCCCAAAGGGCTGGGATTACAGACATGAGCCGTCTAGCTCTGCCTGGCCTCTGAATTTTAACTATTTCATATTCAGTTTGTCTTATGTGTCTGGTGTTCATAAATGTTAAGTAGTAATTTATTTCTACTTTAAAAGTAATATCTATCAGCGTCTTTGTGCTGTTAAAAGGCACGATGATTGCAACATGAAGCCCTAAAGTATTTTCTTTCAATCTGTGTTTCAGATTATTTGAATATATTTTGCTGTATAAGGATGGAGTGATGTTTCAGATTGAACAAGCCACCAAGCAGTGCTCGAAGATGACTCTGACAGGGCCCTGGGATCCTCTTGACATTCCTCAGAACTCCACCTTTGAAGACCAGTACTCCATCGGGGGACCCCAGGAGCAGATCACAGTCCAGGAGTGGTCGGACAGAAAGGCAGCGAGATCCTGTAAGGGCTCAAAGGATCTAAGCAATGTATTCAGGATGCATGATGGGTGAAAAGGTTTAAGTCCTTTAAGGAAGGTAGTTTTTAGGGAAATATCAGCTCCATCAAAAATCTTTTAAAGCCCCCAGTTAGGTCTGCACGTTAATTTGTTCATTATGTCGCAATGGGATCTAAGCTTCATATTTGAAACGCCTCAGCCTTCTAGTGCCACCTGCACCTCTCCGCCACTTTGGCTCCTGTGGACTTAGCCTTGATTTTGACATTTTATGGTCACCCCGAGGTCTGTGACATGGAAGGCATTTGTCTAAGGCACACATTTGAATCAAGCGCCTCCTTTTCTTTCCCCTACTTCCTGAAGTGGCAGAGGTCAAATCTACTCCCATCACGCTGAGAGGGCAAACCAGCCTGCTTTTATATGAAACCATTCTCTGTCCTGCTGCTGATATATGCCTATCCCAAGACAGTTAACCACACAGGCATGCATGCTGTGGAACACAGTACAGTGGTTTCTCAAAAAATTAAACTAAAACTGCCATATGACCCAGCAACTCCACTTCTGTATATATGCCCCAAAGAATTGAAAGCAGGGGCTCAAACAGGATATCTGTACACCCATGTCTACAGCAGCATTATTCACAACCCAGATGTTCATCAGCAGATAAATGGATAGACAAAATGTGGTATATTCAAACAATGGAATATTATTCAGCCTTAAAAAGGAAGGAAACGCCAGTGCATGCTACAACCTGACTAAACCTTGAGGACATTATGTTAAGAGAAACAATGCAGGCAGAAAACAATACATGCTGTATGATTCCACTGATATAAGTTATATAGAGTCTTCAGATTCATACAGACGGAAACTCGAATGGTGGTTTCCAGGAGCTGGGAGAGGAGGAATGGGAAGTTAGCGTTTAATGGAGACAGAGTTTCAGTTTGGGAAGATGAAAAAAATTCTGGAGATTGTTGTTCAACAAGTCTAAATGTGCTCAAGGCCACCAAACACTTAGAAATGGTAAAATAGTAAAGTTTATGTTACGTACATTTACCACCGTAAGAAAAAATGAACTTTTTGCCTGTTTTCTTTATTAAAAAGTCAACTATTTTCCTCTCATAGATGAAACCTGGATTGGCATCTATACAGTCAAGGATTGCTACCCTGTCCAGGAAACCTTTACCAAAAACTACAGTGTGATATTGTCCACACGGTTTTTTGACATCCAGCTGGGAATTAAAGACCCCTCAGTGTTTACCCCTCCAAGCACATGCCAGATGGCCCAACTGGAGAAGATGAGTGAAGACTGCTCCTGGTGAGCCTGCGCCTAAGGAAGGGGCAGGGTCGGATGTCAGCCACCTGTGGCCCCAGCTGGAGATGGATATGAGACTAGTCAAGATGAGAATCCTAACTGTAGAGAAATGTGATTTTAGGAAGATGCACACTGATGTGAGGTTTTTGATATGTCTGATTTTGACTACTTAAGCTATGTTTACAGAAGAAAATTGAATGGCGAGGCCCTTGTCTGAATGAGCTGACCAGATGGCTAATATAGACACTAGGTATTTCTAATGCCTGTTTGGGGCTGGTTTTCAGCGTGTACAGGTATACACACGTGGAGGGGTCAGTAAGAGCAGTTTGCCTTAGCAGAGAGTATTTATTATTGACATTGTTCAGATGTGGTGGTGATAATAAAAAGCAGAGTTATTTTGGTCAATTTTATTATTTAATTCTCAAATTCCCTGCAGAGAATGCCCCTTTGCTGCTGCACCCGGGTGGGCACTGCTCCCACTGACCCCCACCCCATCCTGCCCCTGCACTCCCTTGGCTGCCAAGAAAATGATACCTTAAATCCCTTCCAGACTTAAGAACCTTATGGCATGACCTAAATGATATAAACATTTGGAAGGAAATGGCAGGCTGAAATAGGAGGTAAGCATTCCTTTAAAGAAACGTTTTGAGCAAGACGGTTTAGAGAATCCTAATGTCTACACTGGTAAAACGTGAGCTGTATGTATGCTTCTTTTTTTTCTATGTGAGAGTATTGATGTACGTGCTGAATCTTCACAGACTTGTCAGTACACAGGCAGTAATTCTAAAACAGCACTGAACTGGGCACCAGGAGACTATTGTCTCCTAAACCCAGGACTAGAATTCCTTTGTGCTCTCACTCCTTCGGTCACTAAATGCACTGGGCTTGCCCTCACTTTGGCCTTTCTAGGACACTGCTTCACAACTTCTGTGTGTATCTGACCTCGGCATCTCCTTCCAGGTCAGCTCATTCCCAAGAGCGGCTCCCAAGCCTGGATGAGTTGCACCCTGCATCTTGAGCATGCATTTCTCACAATAATTATTAAGCTGTGTGATCATTTCTGCTTCCAGGACACTGTCACTCATTATCTTGGCTGTGAGCTCCTTGGGTATGAGTACCTTGTACTGTTTACTTTTGTGTCCCTAGCACCAAGCAAGTGCCTGGCACCTGGTCAGTGCCCTAAGTATTTGTAGAGTAAACAATGTCAGCCTCTCTGGTCCCTAGTTTCCTTACATGTTAAATGAGGTTGGGTTTCTTGATCACTAGGGAGAGACTTTCAGTAATAAAAATTACTATTCTAGATTCTCCTACTGTTATGTTTTATCTCCCCATTTATCTTTTATAGTTATCAGGAGAAATGTGTGACACCTATATTACAACAAAAACAATCTTACTACTCACAGTTTATCTATATTAAACAAATTTAATTGCATTTTAAAGCATTTTTTTGATATTGTTGCTTTTGTAATAAATATGGATAATCTTGGTTATAAGGGAGTTAAAACCATGCTCTAATAAATAAATAAAGTGCTTCATGTGACAAAACCAAATGTGTTATCCTCTCTCAAAAGCCTGCTCTCTCCCTTTCCTTCCCAAAACTCCGGTTTCCAGTTGCCAAGCCCGGAAGCTTCCAAGTCATTCTTGACCCATTCCTCACTGGCAGTCAGTATCTCAAGTCCCATCAAAACAGCTCTTAAAGCTCCTGTCTCTTCTCCACCCCCTCAGGCACCACCCAGCTCTGGGCTCTTAACACTGTTGGCTGTTGCAGGATCTTCACACCGTCTGTCCTTGCCCTGATCTTTTTTTTCTCTGGAAGCCATCCTGTGTTCATTCATTCACTCATTCACTCATTCACTCGGTCAGCCAATGACAAGCCAGTGCTTAGTACTAAGCACCTGCTCCCTCCAGTACCCATGCAGGTTCCTGGAGTCCCAGAGGATTGTGAAGCCCAGCCATGCAGGTGTCTGGTCTGCACAGACAGGGAAGAGTTTCACAGCTGCATTCCAGGTGGCCTAGCCTGGTAACTAACGCCTTTGTGACTGTGTTTGCCCCACTTCCTGTTTCTCCAACCAGAGAATGATCCTCTCCTCTCCTCTCCAAGCTGCACATCCCACACTTAGCCCTGGAACTGTCTTTGCCCATTGCAGGCCAAAACCCTACTCAGAGAGAGAAGGAAACTCCTTTTATTTTATGCAAGCCCATGCAAAGTGGGTACCCTTTTGTTTTTCAGTTGGCCTCTTCGAGTTGTTAAGCCTCTTCACAGAAAGGAGTAAAAAGTCCGGAAGGATTTGATATCTGGTGAGGACCGCTATATGGATGTGATGGTGTCCTGCCTCTGTGGTTCTTTACTCCTCATAAGTAAACTGGAGACCCCATGGCATGGCGGACAGATCCCTTTTCATCAGGCTCCTGACTTTCCTGCCTCACTCCTTGGCACAGTTTCTTCTTTCCCTAAATGCCCAAAGGGCTTGAGAAGTAATGACTGGATCACCTCTCAGTGCTCACTCTGCAGTCTTAGGTTAAAAACTTCCTAGTAGCCACCAGCGTCACAACGAAGAAGGTTATTAAACAGGGTATGGACTTGCACGTATTAATGAAGTGCAGCATCCCAGTGCCTCACTTGTCTGCAGAGGTGGTAGCACTGATGGCGGACTGAGCCAGGGCTGAGTACCCCTTTCTGGATATCCTGTCTCATGTATCTCTGAGCCTTTATGCTGCATTGGAACAATTTATTTCCACCTCTCCCAAGGCAGCTTTGCCACTTCCAAATTGCCAGGATCCAGATAAGTCTTAGGGTGTGCTCGACACACACCTGCCTTCAACTCTGCCAGCCCGAAGGCCCAACCCTATGATAGAGCCATCACTGTCTCTCTCTCACGGGCCACACAGAGTCAAGGAGGCACGACCTTTCTGGCCCCAACGAGATTCCTAAAATTGGGACACACTTGAAAATTCTTTAAATATTTAATGAAGGCCAAGACATTTCGGTCTTTGGGAATTTTTTCAATTAACGACTCATTATTTCCCACTGAGTTAAATTTGACATCATTTGAAAATGAAACACTCACCTCTTGCTGGGTTTCCTTTACTAACTCCATGTTCTCTATAGTCCCAGATACTCAGGAGGCTGAGCTGGGAGAAGCGTCTGACCCCAGGAGGTGGAGATTGCAGTGAGCTAAGATCTCACCACTACACTCCAGCCTGGGCAACAGAGTGAGACCATGTCTCACACAAAGAAATAACAACCTTCACTTTTTTATTTGTTTGTTTGTTTAGTCACTGTGCCAATATAGCCACCTGCAGTACACGGGTTGTTTTTATTTGTGTGTTTGTTTAGTCACTGTGCCTATATAGCCACCTGCAGTACACGGGTTGTTTTTATGAGTTTGTTTGTTTCAGTCACTGTGCCTATATAGCCACCTGCAGTACACGGGTTGTTTTTATTTGTGTGTTTGTTTGTTTAGTCACTGTGCCAATATAGCCACCTGCAGTACACGGGTTGTTTTTATTTGTGTGTGTGTTTCAGTCACTGTGCCAATATAGCCACCTGCAGTACACGGGTTGTTTTTATTTGTGTGTTTGTTTAGTCACTGTGCCTATATAGCCACCTGCAGTACACGGGTTGTTTTTATTTGTGTGTTTGTTTAGTCACTGTGCCTATATAGCCACCTGCAGTACACGGGTTGTTTTTATGAGTTTGTTTGTTTCAGTCACTGTGCCTATATAGCCACCTGCAGTACACGGGTTGTTTTTATTTGTGTGTTTGTTTAGTCACTGTGCCTATATAGCCACCTGCAGTACACGGGTTGTTTTTATTTGTGTGTGTGTTTCAGTCACTGTGCCAATATAGCCACCTGCAGTACACGGGTTGTTTTTATTTGTGTGTTTGTTTAGTCACTGTGCCTATATAGCCACCTGCAGTACACGGGTTGTTTTTATTTGTGTGTTTGTTTAGTCACTGTGCCTATATAGCCACCTGCAGTACACGGGTTGTTTTTATGAGTTTGTTTGTTTCAGTCACTGTGCCTATATAGCCACCTGCAGTACACGGGTTGTTTTTATTTGTGTGTGTGTTTCAGTCACTGTGCCAATATAGCCACCTGCAGTACACGGGTTGTTTTTATTTGTGTGTTTGTTTAGTCACTGTGCCTATATAGCCACCTGCAGTACACGGGTTGTTTTTATTTGTGTGTTTGTTTGTTTAGTCACTGTGCCAATATAGCCACCTGCAGTACACGGGTTGTTTTTATTTGTGTGTGTGTTTGTTTAGTCACTGTGTCTATATAGCCACCTGCAGTACACGGGTTGTTTTTATTTGTGTGTTTGTTTGTTTCAGTCACTGTGTCTATATAGCCACCTGCAGTACACGGGTTGTTTTTATTTGTGTGTTTGTTTGTTTAGTCACTGTGCCAATATAGCCACCTGCAGTACACGGGTTGTTTTTATTTGTGTGTTTGTTTGTTTAGTCACTGTGCCTATATAGCCACCTGCAGTACACGGGTTGTTTTTATTTGTGTGTTTGTTTAGTCACTGTGCCTATATAGCCACCTGCAGTACACGGGTTGTTTTTATTTGTGTGTTTGTTTGTTTAGTCACTGTGCCAATATAGCCACCTGCAGTACACGGGTTGTTTTTATTTGTGTGTGTGTTTGTTTAGTCACTGTGTCTATATAGCCACCTGCAGTACACGGGTTGTTTTTATTTGTGTGTTTGTTTGTTTCAGTCACTGTGTCTATATAGCCACCTGCAGTACACGGGTTGTTTTTATTTGTGTGTTTGTTTGTTTAGTCACTGTGCCAATATAGCCACCTGCAGTACACGGGTTGTTTTTATTTGTGTGTTTGTTTGTTTAGTCACTGTGCCTATATAGCCACCTGCAGTACACGGGTTGTTTTTATTTGTGTGTTTGTTTAGTCACTGTGCCTATATAGCCACCTGCAGTACACGGGTTGTTTTTATGAGTTTGTTTGTTTAAGTCACTGTGCCTATATAGCCACCTGCAGTACATGGGTTGTTTTTATTTGTGTGTTTGTTTGTTTAGTCACTGTGTCTATATAGCCACCTGCAGTACACGGGTTGTTTTTATTTGTGTGTGTGTTTGTTTAGTCACTGTGCCTATATAGCCACCTGCAGTACACGGGTTGTTTTTATGAGTTTGTTTGTTTAGTCACTGTGCCTATATAGCCACCTGCAGTACATGGGTTGTTTTTATTTGTGTGTTTGTTTAGTCACTGTGTCTATATAGCCACCTGCAGTACATGGGTTGTTTTTATTTGTGTGTTTGTTTAGTCACTGTGCCTATATAGCCACCTGCAGTACACGGGTTGTTTTTATTTGTGTGTTTGTTTAGTCACTGTGCCTATATAGCCACCTGCAGTACACGGGTTGTTTTTATGAGTTTGTTTGTTTAAGTCACTGTGCCTATATAGCCACCTGCAGTACATGGGTTGTTTTTATTTGTGTGTTTGTTTGTTTAGTCACTGTGCCTATATAGCCACCTGCAGTACACGGGTTGTTTTTATGAGTTTGTTTGTTTAGTCACTGTGCCTATATAGCCACCTGCAGTACATGGGTTGTTTTTATTTGTGTGTTTGTTTAGTCACTGTGTCTATATAGCCACCTGCAGTACATGGGTTGTTTTTATTTGTGTGTTTGTTTGTTTAGTCACTGTGCCTTTATAGCCACCTGCAGTACACGGGTTGTTTTTATTTGTGTGTTTGTTTGTTTAGTCACTGTGCCTATATAGCCACCTGCAGTACACGGGTTGTTTTTATTTGTGTGTTTGTTTGTTTAGTCACTGTGCCTTTATAGCCACCTGCAGTACACGGGTTTTTTTTATTTGTGTGTTTGTTTGTTTAGTCACTGTGCCTATATAGCCACCTGCAGTACACGGGTTGTTTTTATTTGTGTGTGTGTTTAAGTCACTGTGCCTATATAGCCACCTGCAGTACATGGGTTGTTTTTATTTGTGTGTTTGTTTAGTCACTGTGCCTATATAGCCACCTGCAGTACACGGGTTGTTTTTATTTGTGTGTTTGTTTGTTTAGTCACTGTGCCTATATAGCCACCTGCAGTACATGGGTTGTTTTTATTTGTGTGTTTGTTTAGTCACTGTGCCTATATAGCCACCTGCAGTACACGGGTTGTTTTTATTTGTGTGTTTGTTTCAGTCACTGTGCCTATATAGCCACCTGCAGTACACGGGTTGTTTTTATTTGTGTGTTTGTTTAGTCACTGTGCCTATATAGCCACCTGCAGTACACGGGTTGTTTTTATTTGTGTGTGTGTTTCAGTCACTGTGCCTATATAGCCACCTGCAGTACACGGGTTGTTTTTATTTGTGTGTTTGTTTGTTTAGTCACTGTGCCTATATAGCCACCTGCAGTACACGGGTTGTTTTTATTTGTGTGTTTGTTTAGTCACTGTGCCTATATAGCCACCTGCAGTACACGGGTTGTTTTTATTTGTGTGTGTGTTTCAGTCACTGTGCCTATATAGCCACCTGCAGTACACGGGTTGTTTTTATTTGTGTGTTTGTTTGTTTAGTCACTGTGCCTATATAGCCACCTGCAGTACACGGGTTGTTTTTATGAGTTTGTTTGTTTCAGTCACTGTGCCTATATAGCCACCTGCAGTACACGGGTTGTTTTTATTTGTGTGTTTGTTTGTTTAGTCACTGTGCCTATATAGCCACCTGCAGTACACGGGTTGTTTTTATTTGTGTGTTTGTTTGTTTAGTCACTGTGCCTATATAGCCACCTGCAGTACACGGGTTGTTTTTATTTGTGTGTTTGTTTAGTCACTGTGCCTATATAGCCACCTGCAGTACACGGGTTGTTTTTATTTGTGTGTTTGTTTGTTTAGTCACTGTGCCTATATAGCCACCTGCAGTACACGGGTTGTTTTTATTTGTGTGTTTGTTTGTTTAGTCACTGTGCCTATATAGCCACCTGCAGTACACGGGTTGTTTTTATTTGTGTGTGTGTTTCAGTCACTGTGCCTATATAGCCACCTGCAGTACACGGGTTGTTTTTATTTGTGTGTGTGTTTAGTCACTGTGCCTATATAGCCACCTGCAGTACACGGGTTGTTTTTATTTGTGTGTGTGTTTCAGTCACTGTGCCTATATAGCCACCTGCAGTACACGGGTTGTTTTTATTTGTGTGTTTGTTTGTTTAGTCACTGTGCCTATATAGCCACCTGCAGTACACGGGTTGTTTTTATTTGTGTGTGTGTTTCAGTCACTGTGCCTATATAGCCACCTGCAGTACACGGGTTGTTTTTATTTGTGTGTGTGTTTAGTCACTGTGCCTATATAGCCACCTGCAGTACACGGGTTGTTTTTATTTGTGTGTTTGTTTAGTCACTGTGCCTATATAGCCACCTGCAGTACACGGGTTGTTTTTATTTGTGTGTTTGTTTAGTCACTGTGCCTATATAGCCACCTGCAGTACACGGGTTGTTTTTATTTGTGTGTTTGTTTAGTCACTGTGCCTATATAGCCACCTGCAGTACACGGGTTGTTTTTATTTGTGTGTTTGTTTAGTCACTGTGCCTATATAGCCACCTGCAGTACACGGGTTGTTTTTATTTGTGTGTTTGTTTAGTCACTGTGCCTATATAGCCACCTGCAGTACACGGGTTGTTTTTATTTGTGTGTTTGTTTAGTCACTGTGCCTATATAGCCACCTGCAGTACACGGGTTGTTTTTGCGTTTTTCCATGTAGGTAGATCTTGTCTTCTCCATCCACAGAAAGCGCCTCAAATGCAGAACGCCATCCTTGTCATTCTTGTCCAGTCAAAATAATTAAATTGAATGACAGAATGAGTCTCCTCAGCCAGAGACTTGCGAATAATTGATGATATTTGAAGGGTTTGTAGGTGAACATCTCTTCAAGAGACCAATTTTATATATGGATATTCTGATATCAACAATCACCCCTTTTAGGAAAGATACAGGGATAATAAAGGAATAGAATATACTTTATTTGTTTTAAACCAGAATGATTAGCCCAAATATACATGTAGAAAAAATATTGGGCCTATGATTTGTCATATAGTTTATTCAGGGAAAGTGATGCTTATCTTTATGATATCCTAATTTTAAAATTTGTATTGTTTTCATTAGAGCAAAAATTAACACATATTTTTAATATTCATTTTATACTTAAAGTTGAAAAAGTAATGTAGCCCCAGCATTCAAGGAGTGGGCTACAGCTCTCCTGCAATTTAGAAATAATGTGCAGTGGATGCAGCACACGCAGGATTTAAGTAATCTGAGTACCTGTGTGTGCTGTGCTGCGGCTGCAGCTGTATTATCTCCAATGGGATACTGCATATCCATTTTAATATACAATTGTTTAAATCACGTACCTAAGTGTGCTTTTCCTCCATCAAGATAACTGATGGCAAAATAGGTACTCTTGCTCCTTAAACATGACTAGCATTATTACAATTTTTACTCGATCTCTATGGTTTTAACAAAGAAAATTATGAAAAAATAAGAAATCAAGACATTATCGGTTATTATGAGAAATGGTTTTTCAAGCCTAAAATATGTTACTTAATAAACTCCCAGCCCTAGTTGATTAGTTTCTCAGTCTGCCTGGGAAAACAGCTTTTGGGAAATCACTGGTATTAGTTTCCCAACCAGGAGGCACCAGCCTAACTGTTGAAAAGTCCCCAGTTAACCATATACACTAACCTGTTTAAGTAAAAGTGTAGTTTTGGGGATAGACATGTGGGCATTGATAAACATATTAAAGAAATTTAGGGTCTCTTGGTTTTCTTTCACTCCTGATGCCAGAAACGATATCTTTCTTGTGGGATTATGATATATCTGTCCTATCTTATTACATAAGTACGTCTTAGCAAAACGTAGTTGGGGATAATAAAGTGAAATGTAGACTGCTCTGTCTTGAATGATCTTAGGACATTTTAATAACCTTCAAGAGGACATTAGAATAATGGGAGTAGGCAAAATGACATCTCAAACCCAATACAAGTAAAGGCTTTTATGATGCTTCTTATAACTTAAACCTCCCTGTACTTAACACCTCTCAAAATTTCCTCCCAGTAAACACATGTTTCTATCACCATAACTCTTATCACGTAAAATGTACCTAATAGCACTGCAAAGACGTTTGGATGGATTTTAAGACTTCGACGATCTTGGCATTGAAGACATTACTTAGATCCACGTATGTCCTGTCCTTAATACCAACAAATATGATGATGATAACAATCTTATAATCGTATCTAGGTCAAACTAACTATATCCCAAGCAGCAAAAAGAGGTGAAGAAGGAGGAGAAGGAGAAAAAGAAGAAGAAGAAGAGAAGGAGGAAGAGGAGAAAAGAGAAAGAAGAAAAGAAGAAAGAGAAGGAGGAGGAACGGAAGAAGAAAAAAAGAAGAATGTAGAGGAAGAGGAGAAAACATTTATCACCATAAATTCTCAGTCCAAAGGACTGTTGATGCATATTGATAAATAAACCTGAGAACAGCACAAGCCACACTGGGGCAACACTTTAGAGATTTTCAGTTCAGATCCACCCCCCCCCCACCTTTAAGCTCCTCTCAATTACAGCATTTCCAGACTAAACGTTCTTTCCTGACCCATGAACCACTGGCTCATCCTATCAGAAGTTTAGAATTATTTCCATGTCCATTCACCTCATAGTAGATGTTGCCTTTCAGTGAGGAAGGAAAGTAGACTTAAATAGGAAGCCTCCTGGTTCAGGGAATAATTTCTCTGCTTTTTTGGTTCAATACATTTAAAATGAGTTTTATTTTGTCTGCTCGTAACAACTAAAACTCAGTATTATGATGTATTTAAGTGTGTAGATATTGAACCTCAAAGGACTTTTTCAATTTAACTTTATTATTATGTAGGTATATTATTATGTAGGTAATATTAGGTATATTATTATGTAGTATATTATTATGTAGGTAGCCCTTGGATAATAATGGGTTATCAAGTGATTTAGAAAACTCCCAAGTCCATCTTATTCTTTCTAAACCTCTTACTTTCCCTATTCAGTCATGAGTCTGTATTTCCTGAGTCAAGAAAGAGGAAACAGCTTTATTGGGATAATTCAAATAGCTCAGACAATACAAGAATGAGAGGCTATTATGGAATTTGCAGTAGGTGTTTCTGGAATAGAGATAGGTAAAAATTTTCCCTAGACTCCTGCCATATGTAATCATTTAGTACAACCAGTCTGCTCAAGAATAAGTTTGTTAATAAATTTTCCATTTAGATGTACTCATGTGTCTGTAGAAGAGTGATCATTGGTAAATCAATTTAACCAAGTCAGACATAAATAGGCTAGATTTAGGTTCCTCAAACTTGGAAATAAGATTAAATATTATTAAATCTAATAAATGGGTACTTAGCTATTTAGAGATATATACCACAGAAAGAGAAGGTCTTCAACTTTGGGGCTAAAAAAACTGCAGAAATCATGAAGTCCAATGAAAACAAAGTTGCCATTGAAATGCAGTCTCATCAAAGTTTAATCAGAATCGGGCTGATGTAAAAGAACACTGGAATGTTGTCATTTTTTCTGAAGATAAAGTGTTTTCTCAGAAAGTAGTTGGTTTACATGGAGCTCAGTTAGGGAATCTAAAACAAAGGATTTGTCAGTGTTTATCTAAGTGTGTCCAGGAGAGAAAAATATGGAATCTGGCAGTCATATACAGAATGTTGGGGACAGTTGTGAGATTAAAGTCATGTGTTGTTATTTTGCCTGAGATTTAGGAATGTTTCACTTCGCTCTCCCTGTTAGGGATCCACAACGAAGCGAGGTCAGGAGACCAAGCCAAGCAAATCATCACCATTACTTAGCTGGAGCTCTGGCCCCTCTGTGGACCTCTGGTCAATCAGCCTAGACCAACTGGAGGAGGTGGAGGCCAGAGTAGCCGCAGGCCAGAGCAGGCCAAATTACTAGTTCTGTCCATTCTACTGCGAGACCCAACACAAGCAGATCTTCCCACTCCCAGTTCAGCCAAAGGGCACACAGAGTAGACCCACGGGCAACAGAGGAAAAGGAGCAAGAACGGGGAAGGAAGTGTGTGCTTTGGTGACCAGTGCTGCCTTCCAGAGCTTGGCTGGTCAGAGCAGTAGCCAACCTGCATGAGAGGAACACCTGAAAAGGAGAGATTTGGCCAGGCCTATCGGTCAAGCAGAATCCAGTAAACTCAGAATGATCCCTCTGGAGTACGTAACTTTTCTTCTGATTAGAAATTTTACTTCTCAAGTAATTTGTTAAATCATAACTGAATATCCAAAATTGCAGATTTAAGTATTTCACTCACTGGAAATGTTCAAAGCATCATTGAGAAATAATGCATTGTTTTTCTGGTTTATTTCCCAGTCTCCTGAGTTAAATTGCTTAGTGCATGTCAGCCTTTCAGGGAGGCTGGGAAGTATAATAGAAAGGATGAGGGTTTGAAAACATACTCACCTGAGTTCAAGTGCTGATTCAGTTCCTTATTAACACTGTGTTACCTTGGACAAGTCATTTGAACAGTCTATGAGCCTAAGCTTCCTCCACTTCTTACAAACAAATGAATAAACAAAAAAAGTGGTGCGTGGGAATTGTTAGGGTTAAATGAAATGGCATTTAGAGCATGTGTAACACACAGCTTTGCAAGCAATATGCACTAAAATATTAGATGTCTTCTACCTCTGGCTTCTTTCCCTGAGATCCTGACCAACCCTCCATAGACCAACAAAATCAAACCTGTATGACTATATGAATCTGCTATAGATTAGAGCGGGGTCCTGGAGGCCTACAAAGATAGTGGCCCTTAATGGGCTCTGCTGGACCCATCAGCTGAACGATTCCCTAAGGTATCTCTGTCTGATACTCATTGCTCAGATTCATGTGCCGAAGCACGCACCCACCTCTAGCCATGCTCAGGCAATGTCAAGTATAATATACTCATAGTTTTAAAAAAAAAACAGCAACTTATCTTTAATAAATATATCTCTTATGAGACCTGACATTTTGCATGTGACATTTTAAAGATAGAGAAAATAAAAGTAGTCTCAAACTCAATTTACATCGATCAGCACTTGTTTTGTGTCAGATTCTCTCCAGCATTTTATACTGATGATTTTATTCAACCTCAACAGAATTAGATACTATTATTATTTAGATACTAATTATTATTGCAATTCTGTTGAATTGGATTCTATTATTATTATGCCCATCTCTTAGATTAGAAGACAGAACTCCATATCAAATGCCCTTGACTTGGGACGATAATGGATCACAATTTTTAACTATGATTTTATTTACTGGGTGCATGCCATTTGTGCATTACTTACAGAATTCATGTTGACTGAGTGAAGAAAAGACTGGGGAATACATTAAAACACATTTTTCTAACGCTGATTTTGAATGATATCAGCTGAAAATAAAACTATTTCAGTATCCCCTTTGCTGGATTGAGAGCAATGCCTGTGGGCTTTTACTCTGTGATAAACCTTCACTTTCCTCAAACTTCATGGCCACACTTCCATTTAAGCACAAAAAAGGGTATCAAGTCACCATCTACAATGCTCTTTTTTGGCACTGAAAACAAGAAGTATCCATCAGCCGTCTACCAACCTATGCAAGAATTATCACTAACTGGCCACCAAGGGTCGTGTCTCAGCAAGGTCATGACCATTCCATTTCCAGGCTTTGAAAAGTGCCATGGCAAGCAGGAGTAAGGTCTGGAAATGTTTCCACCCATTGTTACCACTTCTTCCAAAGTCTTGCCCATCGATCAGAAAGCCAGCAGTCATTTCTTTAACTGAGAGTTATACTGGAGACTGCTGAAGCCACCCCTTTATCCTCAATTTTCATCTCACTCCTCTTCAACAGCACCTCGTTTCCTGAATCAATGTCAGAGAGTATAAATTCTAGCAGCGACAAAGAGTGAAATAGGACCGGCAATGCAGCCAATGGTGAAGAATTAATTAAATCCCCAAAAGAGAGAAAAATATCTGAGGATTGTAGTTTTTAGGCTAAAGAAGTATGGCTTGCTCGAAATGACCAGAAATCCATTCATCCATTGAGCATCACTGAGGCCCTCATACACGCAAGACTCTCTTCTACACACTGGGGATACAGTCAAGGACAAGGTCCTGCCCTCAGGGAGCCTGCATTCTGCTCAGAAGAAGAGAGACAACACACGGAGAATTTAAAAAGCCAGAGAGTGATGATAACTACCCAGAGAAGGGAAAGAGGGTGGAGGAATAGAGTGAATAAATAGCTTCTTATGATGTGGATGGTTGAGGAAGGCCTCTTTGAGGAAGTGCCCTTTAACTTGTGGTTCCAATGCCAGGAAGAGGCTGGCCAGGAGAAGATCCAGTAGGTCACGTTCTAGGTAGAGGTAACAGTTAAGGCGAAGGCTGAGGCTGTAAAGAGTTCATCTTGTTTGAGGAACTGTACAGGCCAAGCTTGGTGGCTAAGACTTTCAAGGAGAGTAGATCCAGATGAGGCAAAAAAGACAAGGGGGTGGGGGCAGACCTCACATGCTGGAGTGGCCACAGCCATGAGTCTAAACTTCATTCTCGGGCCAATGGGAAGTCGTTGAAAGGTTTTCAGTGATGAGTCACAAAATCTGGTTTATGTTTTCTAAGATCCTCCTGTCTGCTGTGTGGAAATGGATGGTAGGGGTGTGAGAGAGAAGGTGAGAGGACCGGTGAGCAGGAGTGCAGCTGCTTTGGAGAGAGACCATGTGGCTCGCACAGGGGAGGCTGCAGGGGAGTGGGGAAAAGGCACCAGGGTCAGGGTATGTTTGGAAGCAGTAAGTGGACTTGTTGAGGGATTAGCTATGGAAGCTGAGGGAGGAAGGAGGAGCTGAGGAAATCCAGATGAATTTTGGCCATGATTAAATTTACATAATATCCAGAGAACTAGGTAACAGCGACAGGAGGAAACCTCTCAATCTAGTGTCTAGTGAACTAATGTGTGTGCCCATTCCATTAGAACTATGAAAAAATTCTATTAATTATGAAAAATGTGCATATATGCATGTTTGTGTGTGTCTGTGATGCTATGCAGTAGGATATCAAGCAGAATGCGCCGTGTTTTCATGGCTCAACGCCAAGGACAAAGTTTAGAGAGCCACCAGCCACCTCCTGCTTTTACTGAGAGGTACTACTGGAGACTTGGCTCTATGACTAATGCCTGCATGTGTCTCGTCCTCCTTCCACGGACTGTGAAGGAAGTCTCACTGGGTGTGCAGCTTTCAAACAGTGGACCTGCCATCCCGAGCCCAGTCTACTCATGAAACTGAATGTGTTGGTCTGTCCTCTGGGAAGACTAGCGTCTTGTTACTTACCTGAGCATCTGCTCAAACAGAAAAATATTCAAAGATAAGTACTTTAAAAATCAACAGCTTTCTAATACCAGAAGTAACTAGAAATAAAAGCAAAACAAAAAGTATACTTACACCAGCATTAGGAAAACAAAGTGTCAGGAATAATCCTTACAAGATTGTGAAACCTCTATTTAAAAAAAAATGTATACTTTATAAATATACAGCAATATATAATGATTTTTAAGCAACTTTTAAATCTATTTAAATATTTTATATAATTTATATATATGTTTGACATATGACATATATGAAAAATATGATTTTTTAACTTAATATAGGGTTAAAATGTCTAATTGCAGTCCCAAAAAGGTTTACTTTGCAATTTAACAAAATAATTTCAAAGTTCACTAGAAAAAGAATCAGTTGAGACTAGAAAAATAAAAGGAAGCACAGTTGTGGATGCTCCCTGTGAGACACAGGTACAAAACACAGTGTTCATAAAAGGCTGCCTGGGCTTGAGATTTCACAGATAAACCACTGAGCACAATGGCCTTGAAGAGAAACACGAATTTAACATTTCATAGCAAAGCATTCTACGACCATGTAAGGGATGGATTTTCTTACCAAAACGTATTGAGAAAATTATCTATTTCATTCAGAAACCAAGTCCAGGTGGAAACTTACTTATAGCATGTACTGAAATAAGCTGTGAGATATTAAAGAGAGAGATGTAAAAACAATATAAAACCACTCAGTAATTGTTTTAAGGTGGCTAAACCAAGAAATAGGCAAACATATCCTAATCTTGGATTGAAAAAAATTTAAAGAAAATAAAAAACTTTGAATGAAATCACACAGAAAAAAAATAAAAGAACTGACAATATGAAGCTGTATGTATGTATATGTACATATAAAAATAAAAGAGATTAAAATACAACTTATGGGCCAGGCGTGGTGGCTCATACCTGTAATCCCAGCACTTTGGGAGGCCGAGGTGGGTGGATCACCTGAGGTCAGGAGTTTGAGACCAACCTGACCAACGTGGTGAAACCCCATCTGTACTAAAAATACAAAAATTAGCCAGGCGTGGCGGCATTTTTGTATTTTTAGTAGTAATCCCAGCCACTCAGGAGGCTGAGGCAGGAGAATCACTGGAACCCAGGAGGCAGAGGTTGCACTGGACCGAGATCGTGCCACTGCACTCCAGCCTGGATGACAGAGCAAGACTCCATCTCAAAAAATAAATAATAATAATAGTATAACTTATGGCCAGGCACAGTGGTTCATACCTGTAATCCCAACACTTTGGGAGGTCAAGATGGATGGATCACTTGAGGTCAGGAATTTGAGACCAGCCTGGCCAACAAAGTGAAACCCCTTCTCTACTAAAAATACAAAAGTTAGCTGGGTATGGTGGAGAGTGGCTGTAATCCCAGATACTCAGGAAGGTGAGGCAGGAGAATCACTTGAACCTGGGAGGCGAGGCTGCAGTCAGCTGAGATCGCACCACTGCACTCCAGCCTGGGTGACAGGGTGAGGCTCCGTCTCAAATATAATATTAATACTAAAGTGAAATAAAACTTACAACTGGAGAAAAGTCATATTTTCTATGTGACATGACATTTTACTAAGCAATTCAAATATAGCTTATTAAGAAATAGATAAAAGATACAGAGAGACATTTATAATAGAAGACAAAAAGCTAATAAACATTTTAAAATGTCCAACTTGAGTAGTAATCAAAACAATACAAGTTAAACACTAAATAATGCCATTTTCACTTCTAGGATTTATTTTTATATTTTATTTTTTCCTGATTGGTAATTTATTAACTTAATCTGTCAAGTGATTATATTCTGTAGGCAGCTTTTCAAATTATGTTTTGAGAATTTATTTACAACCACTGAACACAGATGGTTTTGTAAAACTGACAACAGGTTCTCTAAACTCACAACGTATGTATATTTTAATATTTAAATAGATAATTTTCTTCAAAATTAATTTTCCACCACTTTTTTGTAAAAATATAAAAGACATTTATGGTGTTTCTTTCTCCTTTTTTTTAAATTGCATTTTAGGTTTTGGGGTACATGTGTAGAACATGCAAGATAGTTGCATAGGTACACACGTGGCAGTGTGTTCTGCTGCCTTCCTCCCCTTCACCCACATTTGGCATTTCTCCCCAGGCTATCCGTCCACAGCTCCCCACCCCACGCTGTCCTCCTCTATTCCCCCCAATAGACCCCAGTGTGTAGTACTCCCTTCCCTGTGTCCATGTGTTCTCATTTTTCATCACCCGCCTATGAGTGAAAATATGTGGTATTTCATTTTCTGTTCTTGTGTCAGTTTGCTGAGAATGATGGTCTCCAGATTCAACCATGTCCCTACAAAGGACACAAACTCATCATTTCTGATTGCTGCATAATATTCCATGGTGTATATGTGCCACATTTTCCCAGTCCAGTCTATCATCGATGGGCACTTGGGTTGGTTCCAGGTCTTTGCTATTGTAAACAGTGCTGCAATGAACATTCGTGTGCATGTGTCCTTATAGTAGAACAATTTATAGTCCTTTGGATATATACCCAGTAATGGGATTGCTGGGTCAAATGGAATTTCTATTTCTAAGGCCTTGAGGAATCATCACACTGTCTTCCACAATGGTTGAATTGATTTACACCCCAACCAGCAGCGTAAAAGTGTTCCTATTTCTCCACATCCTCTCCAGCATCTGTTGTCTCCAGATTTTTTAATGATCGCCATTCTAACTGGCATGAGATGGTATCTTAATGTGGTTTTGATTTGCATCTCACTTTTAGGATTTATAAATATTTAAAAATTTATAACGCCCCAAGATATGAAAGGGTTGATGACATGTACTCTCATATGCCACGGCGAGCCTATTGTTTACTTTTTTTAAAGAAATTGCAATTGTCTTGGGGGTACAGGTGGTTTTTGGTTACATGGATAAGTTCTTTAGTAGTGATTGCAGAGATTTTAGTGCACCTATCACCCAAGCAGTGTACACCAGACCCAATAAACAGTCTTTTACCCTTCACCCTACTCCCAACCTTCCCATCTGCCAAATCCCCACAGTCCATTATATCACTCTTATGTGGCTGGCCTATTCTTTGACACATTTCTGGAAAGCATTTTGGTGACACAAATTGAAAGCCCTAGAAAATTTCTTATGCCATCATCTGTCCACCCCCCCACCCCCCAGTTATTGAAATGAGCATTTAGGTACTGGCAACTTTAAACATAGTTCCAGCTAAATTCTTACAGTCCAGATGTGCGCTGTAGAACACGGAAGTTTCAATGACTCATTTGGCCATTTCTTGGAGTCACCTTCACATTACTTTTAAACTGGCCCTTCCTTAGTTTATCTTTTACAGTTGGGGCAATCTTTTACCCATCCATTTTTAATCTTCTATCCAAGGATATTAATTTGACCTGATGGGCTATTGAAACTTTGGGGGTTGTATTAGTCTGTTCTCACACTGCTATAAAGATACTACCAGAGACGGGTAATTTATAAAGAAAAGAGGTTTAATTGACGTATGGCTAGGGAAGCCTCAGGAAACTTACACTCATGGCAGAAGGGGAAGCAGGCACCTTCTTCACAAGGTGGCAGGAGAGAGTGTGAGTGAGCAAAAGGGGAAGTTCCTCTTAGAAAACTATCAGCTCTCATGAGGACTCACTCACTACCATGAGAACAGCCTAGGGGAAACAACTTGCATGATCCAGTCACCTCCCACTGGGTCCCTCCCTTAACACATGGGGATTACAATTTGAGATGAGATTTGGGTGGGGACACAGAGCCAAACACCATCAGAGGTCCACAGAATCTTTACAAGCCACAGAATCTTTGGATTCTCACTCCTTCAAAATGCACATGCTTGGGCAAAACCACACTGTGGTCCTTCACAAGCCTTTAGTCCAATTTTGAATGGTGGATTAGAGTAAAATTCCTAAAGCAGTGAATCTCAAACTGTGGCATGACTCAAAATCACCTGAGAGAGCTGATAAAAGAGTTTGTTGGTCCTCTGCTCCCAGAGTTTCAGATTCAGTAAACCTGGGGAAAGGCCTGATAAGTCACCTTTCTAATCAGCTCCCAGGTGACGCCAATGCTGGTAGAGAACCACTGGCCCAGAGGAAAGTATTTCTAAGGTGAGCAGGACAAGTAGTCACTTGGTTTTTGAGAAGGCCAAAAATTTTAATTAAAAACATGAAACTATGATTGAATGATTTCAAGCACGTCAGCTAGTGTGTGACAGAAATTCTAGTGCCCTTCCAATATCCTAGCCACACTCTGACAGTCACTTACACTTTTTAATGTGAGACCAGCCCTTGCTTTTCCAGCTAGACTTTCTTTTCCTAAAGGGCAAATTCCCATCTCAAACATTTAAAAAAATTCCCCATAGTTATTTGCACAAGTAAAGGATCAGCAGAGATTTGCTTCTAAACTGAATTCATAAATCAAACATACCCTGATAAGAGAGAATCCATAGAAAGTTTTGAGGCTGTAGCCACAGCTACAATTTAAGATTTGGTACATGGCCCAGTTAAGGAATGTCACTAAATCCCTATCTTTCCCTTATCCCAGTTGCAGCTGAGGGTAAACTTTGAGGTTGAAGATTTTAATGATGGTAAAGCTTCTCTAAGAGTCCCTGGATGGGCTTTATTCCTGGATGCCAATAATAATGATAATCATGGGACAAGGATGGCATCACTCAGTTCATTCTGGTTCTTAATGAAGTTGGGGGAAAGGGAAGCAGAGTGTGAGAGATGCGAATAAGGAATTAGCTCTGCTTGGGAAACAATTTTTAAAAGCCAACAATTCTCATGTATCAGCCTCAAGGTTTTCTTTTCTTTTTTTTTTTTAGGGAAGTTTTCTTGGAAAAAGCTGTTGAGGTTGGGTATTGAATGTTCTTTGTCTCCTTCTTTTGTATGTACTTATGTGGTTATATATATATTTACTTCTATCCCAGCCATTGGGCAATATCCTACTTTCCCCTGATGAAGCTGGGGCTTTGGTGCCCTTTCCAGTTAAAGCAATAATAATGGCTAACTTGATTATAGCACTTAATAATCACAAGGCACTATCCGAAGTATGTGACAAGTATTAATTCATTCAATTTATAACAGTCCTTATTTTATTATTCATTTTATAGCTGAGAAATCTGAAGCACAGAGAAATTAAGTAGCATGTCCAGTGTCAGCCAGGAAGTGATACAGCTGAGATTTGTGCTGATCAGGCTCTAACCACTAGGCTAGCTGTGGGCTTAAAGCCATGCTGTGAACTGCAACGGAATACCGGGAAGCCACAGGCTTCCAATCAAAGTACCCCTGTGAAATGCTGGTCCAATCTATAGACGTATTTGAACCCAATTTTTCATCCATGTATAATCACGGATCCTAATAATTTCTTCAGAGACTTAATAAAGTAAAACCATAATATGCATGTGCAAACAATTCCAACAGTTCCCTGAGCATGTGTACTCGGCACATGTGAGTTTCTGTCTTTAGGAGAAGAAATCTTTAGAACAAAGAGAGTGTGCATTCTCTGGTCCCATACATCTACATGTTCTATCCCATCCTTAGAGGCACTGTGGCTGAAGGTGAGAACATCCCTTGTGTCCTGGGGCATGCTGTGTTTGGAAGACTTGTCACTCACAAGCATATGCATTTTGACTGAGTCATTAAAATTGCACCTAAAAGAGACAAGAAGGAAGGTCTTAACTAAACTGAATTTTCCAGGATTTTTCTATGACAGAGAGACAGGGTGATGTTTTAAGTATTACCTTTCCTAGGCCTCAGTAAACCAAATTCAAAAACTTTTCAAGCTTTTCAAAAGCTGCAAAACAAAAAAAAACTATGGAGCATAAAGATTCAGACACATGCGTACTTTCAGGGAGAGTCTCTGCCAGCCCATAACAACCCGCAAAGGAGATAAGCTTTGGTGATTCCAAGCTCAGATGGAATGTGGGGCTTCAAGGCCAGCCAAGGACCAACAACTCCCCTTTGAATGCCCAGTGCCCTGGACTCTGCCTCCTGCCCTTCCCCAGTGCATTCTCTACATCCTAGTAGACTTGGAGGCTTGCAGACTTTGCCTGAAGATGGTGGCAGGAAAACCAAGGTGAAATAGGACCAACCTGTTGAAACTTCTATGTGATCCAGAGACACTGTGCACAGGGCATCTCTGCCACACTTGCCACCAGGGAGTGGCTCGAAGGGGAGCAGGAGAAATGAAGACATGACTACTGCACCTGACGAAGGCAGAGACCCGCTGCACCTGACGGAGGCAGAGACCCGCTGCATCTGACGAAGGCAGGGCTCCAGCAGGACACGCCGGTGTCACTGTTCTAATATGAGGGCTCATGTTTCCTGGGCACTGTTCTGAGTACAGTGTGAAATGACTCCTTCATTCTTCACAATGGCCCTTGTTATCCTGTCTTATGAGACATTGACATTCAGTGAGATTCAATGACTTGCCGGATTCCCACAACCAGCCCTCGCTCCAGGATGGTGCAAGTCTTTAATGGCATCCCCCTGCTCTCTGAAGGAAATAGTCTCCGTTACAGCTGCGGGCAAGACCCTGCAGAATCCAGCCCCTGTGCACCTCTCTGCCATGATTACTCTTATTTTTTCTCCATCTCATTCTGCATTTAGTCTATGGTGAGTTGTGCTCATGTCTTCAAATGTATCATGTTCTGTCACCTCAGGACTTTCGCATGTGTTTTCTCTGCCTGGAACCGCCTCTTTCCTATCGCCCTGTCCAGGAAACCACTATTCAGACTTCAGGGTAAACTTAGATTCAGTGTTCTCCCCAAAAGGAAGCGGGTACTCATATAATCTGCTATATAGTACATTGTTCGTCGCGTATCATAATCTTACTTTATTGTATTGACTGATGGAACTGTTGGTCTCCCCACTAGACCCAGGCTCTATGTGGCCAGGCTTTGTCCATAAAGCATGGAGCCTGCCTCCAAATGCATACTCAATAAGGATATTTGGATGAATGAAAACTCAAATTCCTTTTGCTTTGCTGTCTCATTTCCCTCACTGTCCCGCCTCTGACTCTGAAAATCCTAAAGTTCTTGCTGATCATTGGCATCATCAATTTGACTTACAAGTTTGACTTAAGACTTTGTTGTCTCCATACTTGCCTGGCAAGAACAAAAATTCTTATACACCAAAATCCTTAGAGAGTTCCAAGGAAGTTATAACAGTGCCAAAAAATAATGCAGAGCAGTCCAAAGGAAGGGTCTTTTTTTCCTTCTTTACTTTGAAAAGAAACTCTTCTCCGATTTCTCTTGAAGCCACTGACACGCACATAACCCTGGTCTCACTGTAACCTCACAACCCAGGAAGCCACATATCATGTGCTCTGGCTCTCACAGGTCACTCATGCTCAGAGGCAGGGCAAGAATGGAAAAAGCACTCGTTTCGGGGTAAAAGAAAACTCAGGCCCTAATCCCAACACTGTCACTCTCTAAATGTGTGCACTTCTGCATGATGTTCGATCTCTCTGGGTCTCTATTTTCGTTTATTTCACAGAGTGGTTATGAGAATTTAGTGAAGAAATATATCCCAGGTGCCTAAGTAAGGGCCAAACATGTGACAAATAGTTGCTGATGCCAATTTTCTTCTTTCCTTTGCCTTTATCTTAGTGGATTTGGGTTTAGGAATTTTATAGCATCTCTGATACTATAAAATGATTACCCTAGTCATCAGTGGATCTGTAAACACCTGGAAATTACATGCAAAGTTGGGTATGTTTTCAAGGAATCTTATTTCTAGAGAAGGCACCTCTGTTAGCTTCCTGGGGCTGCTTTAACAAAGTATCACAAACTGAGTGGCTTAAACAACGGAAATGTATTGCCACATAGTTCTGGGGGCTGTAAGTCTGAAATCAAAGCGTGAGCAGGGCTGGTTCCTTCTGAGGGACATGAGGAAGAAGCCTTCCAGGCTTCACTCCTAGTTTCTGATAGCGTCAGGCATCCTTGGCTTATAGATAGTTGTCTCCTTGCATTCAAATCTGGTCTTTGTGTCCAAATTTCCCCCTTATATAAGGATATCAGTTATTTTGGATCAGATCCCACCCAAATGACCACATTTAACTTGATCATCTGAGAAGATTCCATTTCCAAATAAGGTCACATTGATAGGCACTGGGGCGTGAACTCCAACATTTTTTTTGAGGGGAAACATAATAATAAAATAATTCCATTTTCATCAGATTCTTAAAAGGGTCTGTGGTCCTTCCAAAGACTAAGAACTAGCGACTGTAAAATCTACCTTATGGCTTATCTTATACCAACCTAACCAGCAAGCTTGTAGCTTTGAGATGGGCCATAGTATGTCTTGCCTGCCAAATCATGGAGAAACACCAAGGCAATTCTGATGGGATTGTTTAGGCACGTACTAATGGGAAGAACGTACAGGAAGTATCTTTCTACATCAAACTTTATTCCAGTTGGTAACCATTGCTGTTTAGTTAAAATCCTGCTGTGCTAAGAATTTCTCAGGTCTCACTCTAATGAAGTTCACAATCCAGTGGCCGAGACATGTCTACCAAAAAGCACATATGTACGCGTAATTATAAATTGAGAATAGTGCTAGGATAGAGGCACGGTTCTGTAAAACTGAAGAATCTGACTTGACCTGGATTGGCCAGGGAAACTTTATTGAGGAAACAATGCTTCATCTGAGTCTGGAAAGATGAATTAAAGGGCATCTAAAAGGAGGAGTATTCCAGGCACAGGAACAGCATGTACAAAGGCTCTGTGTTAGGAGGAACATGGCCCATTGGGGATACTAAAAGAAAGCCAGTGATACTGGAACAGAGACTTGGAGGTGGGAGGATAAGAACAATGTGAGGTGAGGTTGAAGGGTATTTGGGCATTGTGAGAAATGCAGGAACTTATCCTAAGAGAAATGGGATATCATTCAGAGGCTTTTCCATCCTTCTCAACCTGCATGTTAGTCTATACTCAGCCTGCTAGCCTTCTGCCATCTTGACATTTTTAGCCTTGATTTTTCAGGGTTACCACTTTAGTCTGGGTATATTCCTATTACTCTGGCTATGCTTTTTCAGCCTCAGTTTTCTCTGTCTGCTCCTTAAATATTGCTTTCCAGTCTCTTCCTGAGTGGTGTCACCCTGTGGCGTGGTTTCAGCTACCACCCTCTCGTACGTACCTCCAAAACCTTTTTCCTGGGTTGCAGTTGCCTTTTTTCGTCTGCTTACAAAACAAATAATGCACTTTTGGTCAATTTAGGTTACATGAATATATATATATATATATATGGTCTGCTTAAGCCCTGTTTTATAACTCTATGGGTAACTGCTTTTGAGAGGATGTTCCCAACCTGGTATCTTTCAGCTATTAAGAGAAATTTGCTACAGGGCAGAGGGGTAATAAGTCACCTCTGAGGAGGCAGGAACAGTGACTGGTGGGGTGCTAACAGCGAGGCCTCCCTACTCATCGCTGGAAACAGTTGACAGATAGTCTGCCCTTGTGTGCTCTCCTGACATCCAAAACACATGCTTTGAGTTTGCTGAGGTTTCCACTCAGCTTTCCCAAGGCACCCTGACTCAGGGCTTCCATCACCCTCTGCTTACATCCGTGTGGACACAGAGAATCCCCCCAGCTGAGATGGCATGAAAGGAAACCAACAGATTAATGCACTTGAAGGTCACTGTGGCAACGTGAAAATTGGACTGCAGTGAAAGTCGATGCGTCTGATTCGCAGGTAGGAACACTTCTCAGGTATCTACTGTGGAAGATAAAGAAGATGGATAGAGAAAGAAAGAGAAAGGGAAGGAAAGAGGCAGGGAGAAAAAGATGCAAATGAGTATTTGCCAAACACTGCATGATTCCCTTTCACTGGTGTAGTTTATTTAATCCTCACAGACAGCCTGGGAAGGTAGGTACTTTTTTTTTTTTTTTTTTTTACAGTTTAATTTGTGTAGGCTCAGATCCATGAAGCAGGTCTCCTGAAATAAAGACAAACAAACAAAAAAACCTAGTGATTTTTTCAATAAGTTTGGAGTTAATCCTTCTTTCTTTCTTTTGAATTTGATATTCTTTCAACTATACTACAAAGCCTTGGTCATTGATTTGGGGAATGAACCAGAATGTTTGTGTCATTCTGTCACTCTCATGAGGACTCAGCTACCGTTGAGTTCTCTGTGCTTTTTCTTTGCACAACCTGTCCTGAACCTGTACATTTAAGTTGAACCAACACAGCCAGAAACCCAAAGCAAATGGCTGACAGCAAATACAGACAAGCCTGGGACCCATCCGTTCAACTGAGACAATCTCCTCTGTCCTATCCCCTAAATGTCTCCCATCTTATTACAATTCTTTTTTCCTTCTAGTCCAGGTTTCTCTTCTTGATTTGGCTCAGCTTATACTCTTGGATGTAGGAACTTATTTTTTATTGGCTTTAACTCAATACTAATTAAGGATTTGCCTCCTGGGCCACCAAAGTCCACTTCGTGGACTTACTTCAAGTCCTTGAATGCTTTACGACCCTAACTGAAAGCAAAATCCTCATACATGTCTACCTGGCTGGCACTCAGATGCTCCAATGCTGATGCCCTGTAGGACAGGGGAGATTTCAGAGAGGACATGGAGAGGAGAATCCAATTAGAGAACAGCCTTTGGGCACTTCAAGCAATGGCTCTCATAAGCAGGTTGTATTTATCCCCCTAGCAGGAACATTATATTGAGGAATTTGAAGGAGAGTTTGTCTAGCAAGAACTATCTGCCTCATCATCATTAATGGACTACATTAGGCAAGCAGTCATTCAACCAAATTCTGGTACATAGGGTGAATCCCTTTCTGTTCAGTTCAGTTACTCATTGTATCCTTGGGGACTCCAGAAGGTTTTGTGCAAAGCTCCATTAGCAATATACAGTAATCACTCCCCAGCAGTGAGTTTCTTTGTTGGGTAATTCCAATAAATGTATCTCTACTTCTGGATTTTTTTTTTCCTTACTACCCAGAATTTTGCCTCCATTAACCATGTACTGTGAATTCTTGGAGAAGTTTACGTTCTCATAATAAGATCCAGCTGTGACTTCCAGATACTGTCAAATCATTTCATGCCCCATGCTTCCTGTCATTTTTTGTTATTCACATTGTGGCACTGACTGAATATAGATCCAACACCTTTCTATTATTTTTACAAGGAAACAATTCACTCAAATTCTTTACGACAGTTTTATACAGATAGAGGGAGCTTACAGGCAGCACAGAATGCACGCTAAGGTTGGACATAAAATTTCCAAAGATTCTCATGGAAATTGTCAGCACGTGGCTTGGCCATCTCTTTAAAAACATATCTTCTTTCTTTTCTCCTCTCTCTGGTTCCCATATCCCTGTGTTTTTCTAATTGAGAGCAGTTGAGCTCGTTCTTTAATGCCCTGTTCTTTTCCAGCCGATGCTCTCAGTGACTCAGCTGCTGATCTCAAGTGGTTTGTTAAGGTATCCTGCTAATGAAGTCAGTTATTTCCATAAGACCCGACTACTGGTATTTTTTTAACAGAACAAAAACATAAAAATATTTATTGTTACCAGGGTAGTCATACAGCCAAATGGATGTAAACACAGATCTCTCTTTTACCCAACTCTGCAGGTATTTTGTCTTTTTTTGTCTCTCTCTCTCTAAGAAATATACTCCAGTCTGGGCATTCCCTGTCTCCCTGGCAGAAGCATATTTATAAGTCACCCCACACCTCTCTCCAGGCCATGTGAGAAGGAGCACCTGACAAACAGACTCTGAGCTGAGCATCTCACATCTTCTGGAGGTTGAGTGATGAACAGGAAAACTCCCCACCTGTCATCAATGTCATGCTCTACCCTAAGAATTAGGCAGAGATGTATATAAATGTATTTGCCTAATAAGCAAAACCAAGTTAGCCAGTTATTAAAATATTATTTTTCTCACTCTCCACACCAACATTCAGGCCACTCTGTGTCTCTGGAAACCCAATGAGCCCAGTTAGAGGTAGTCATGAACTTGAAGTTTGAAAACAGGAAAAGCAGAGGACATTCTATTTGGGTTATTGTAAGTAATAAAAATATGCAGTTTAAAAGGCCTGCATGTTAGTTCAAAACACCCATCTGATTTATGCCTTTAAGTGCTTAATTTTTTTCCCTTGAGTGTTTTGAGAAATCTGACCTTTATGATTGATGAGGGGCTGCTGCATCTTTCTGCATCATGATTCTTTCCAAGTATTCCCTGTTCTGTTCCCCAAGCTTCTTTAAGTGCTAGTAATGCAGATTAAATTAATGAATTGTAGATAAACAAAAGAATTCAAGAAAGAGGACAGAAGACAAGAAGAAGAGACAGTGAGAGAGGAAAATGGAGGAGACAGGCAGGGGAGAGAAAGAGAAGTGACTGCTGTAATCCTTTTATTTAAAACAACATTATCTAGAATAATCAGTACCACCCAATAGAAATCTGTTACTTAAGGGGAATGCCCAACCCGTCATCAATAAAAAGCAGCTAGGACACTCCAATTGATATTCCGTATCATAAACTAGGTCATCATATTTTATTAAGATTGTTTAATTAATAAGATAAGTAGATTTTCTGGTTAGATTTTGGGGAAATAGTGCAAAACAAATGCCAAAGTTTACTGTCCAGAAAACTAGAAAATATTTAAGAAGAAATAAGCCAACTGGTGGTTCTATCCTCATCTTTTTCTTTTCCTTCACCCCTTCCTTTTTTCAAAACCCTACAAACGGCATACGTAGAAAAGAACCACTGCCTAACCACAGGTTTTAATTTAAGGAAGGCAGAAATTTCCTCTCTCAAATAAATCTCAAAATAATAAAGCCAGTCATTCAATAAAGGAAAGAAAAGTAATATTTTCAGGGAGGAAAGTTGCTTACTAATGTATCACCACAGTTTTCAATCCAAGTTACCCCCAAGCCTTGGTAGTGGCCAGGAGGACTGATTTCTCAGGAAGTCTCCAGAAGCGGAGTCACCAGGAACACTCTTTCTTCCCTGCTCCATGGTCGTTTCTGGTGCGGTCACCATGTAAAGTGAGGCCTTCAGCTGGCTTTGAACTGTGTGAGCTTAGCTCTGTTTGAGCTGAGAAAGGCACTGAGAGGTGGAACTGTGGCCTTCCATTTAGTCCACATCAATCAAGGAATGGTCATGTCTCTTACCGGCTTTGTCTTAAGCACCGTTTAGAACAGATAAGAAGCAGTATTCAGAATGTCAGAGCCCGACAAAGGGGTGGAGGGGGTCAAACCTCATAGGGTCATGTGAATAACCTTTCATTTCTGAACAATGGTGACAACAACAGTTTCAGAAAACACCGTTTCTGTAGCTTCTACTTTTGACTCTGATATTTTGCCAAGAATTGACAAGCACCTTTATAGCCAATGATCCTCATTAACAAGAATGATGATCACTATTAACACCATTATTCAGAAGTGACAACTGAGCCTCAGGCAGATTAATCAATGTACCCAGGTTCAATAGGACACACCCCTGGTGAAGTTAGAGTATGGAACTGAGCTGTCTGTTGAAAATGCCTGTGTTCTTAACTGCTGTGAAGATGATGTATTCATTATGGAGAAGTCATTTTTAAATCAGGCAGAAACATATATATTTATGATTCATGAAACTCAAGACGGTTTACCCATTGTTTCTTGAGTTGTGCTCTGGTGTAGAATCAAGGACACTGGCCTCCAAGGCTGGCCCTCCAGCTACGTTTTCGATCCTGTCTGCAGCCACTCCTCCACCCTCTGCACCAACCACCCTCAGCTGCTTATATCCAACACACTTCCTGCCTTTGTTTAAACTGCACCCTCTGCCTTAAATGTCCTTCTGTCTGACCAGCCCAAATCCTGCTCATGCCTTACATTTCAGCTCAGTTGTCACCTTCACTCAGAAACGGGAAATAAGAAAAAGTTGAAGGATGGTTCTTCATTGAGTTGTGAACTTAGCGCGTGCTTTAGTAAATTTGATCCTGGTGTGAGTGAAGTGCTGCTGCGTTAGAGTCTTTGTGTTTGCCGAGTGAGGGCAGACAGTGCCTATTTTCTGTATCCATTGTGATTCTCCAAGAGCAGAAGAAGACTTCTCTACAGAACAGGGAAAGCAGGGCTTCCAAAGCTGCCATTCTAGCTGCAAAACCTGTAATTCCTTTATATTCGAGAGAAAATTTACGCATGAGGGAAGCTGGCATGTTCTTCCATATAATACAAATGAGAAAAGTACTAAGACTGTCCAATGTCCCGTACGTAAGTCTTTGATCCCTCATGAAATTTTTGATACTCTGCTTCTTTTTGCAGTGTGGGTTTATTAGAATTACCTTATCAATGGCGTATCAGGTTTCTATGCCTTCTATTAATAAGGAAAAGGCATAAGCTACATGTGCACCTGTGGATAATATATTGTTGGTGATCATGTTAGGCAGCTTTGGTGCAGTAATAATCCCTCCAAATCCCAGCAAAACCATGTATTTGTCATGTGACTGTGTACATGGGCAGCAGCTTCTCATCTAGGCAGCTCTGCCCAATCGGTCTCATTGAAAGTTGAGAAGGGCTCATTCTGGGGACTAGGCTGAAGAAGCAGCCCTTACTTGAGATATATAGTCCTTGTGGCAGAGGGAAAGAGTAAGCTAGCTAAAAAAAACAATCAGTAGCTCTTAACACTTTTGCTCGGTAGTGGAGTGTGCACACACGCTCACTTTGCACGGACCAAATCAAGCCACATGGCTGGGCCTGACGGCAATAAGGCATGAGTATTTATCCCTTCCACTGGAAGCACTGCCAGCCAAATTACAGAAGCTGGGGACACATAATCTTCTTAAAAGAAGGGCAAGTGGCCAGGCACGGTGGCCCATGCCTGTAGTCCCAGCACTTTGGGAGGCCAGAGCCAGTGCATTGTTTGAGACCAGCCTAGGTAACATGAGTAAACCCTGTCTCTACAAAAAATACACTCACAAGAAAAATTAGCTTGATGTGGTGGCACACACCTGTAGTCCCAGATACTCTGGAGGCTGAGGCAGGAGGACTGCTTGAGCCCAGGAGATCATGGCTGCAGTGAGCCAAGATCTTGCCACGGCACTCTAGCCTGGGTGATAGAGCAAAACCCCGTCTCCAAAAACAAACAAATAAAAGAAGGTCCAGGGAGTTGTTGTTATGGATTATATACTTGGTCATGGCAACTCAGACATTCCTTATAACGGGTGTCATATCTATTACGGATTGTCATAGCCTGAATTGTGTTCCATCCTAAAAAAAATCATGTTTGGTATGTTAAACCTCAGTGCCTAAGAATGTGACTGTATTTCAAGACTGGGTCTTTAAAGGGATAAATAAGGTAAGCGGAGTTCATTGGGGTGGGCTCTAACCGAATGAAACTGGTGCCCTTATAAGTAGAGGAGATGAGGACACAGACAGGTACAGAGGAAAGACCACATGGAGATACAAGGAGAAGATGCCCGTCTACTAACCAAGAATAAAGGACTTAAAACAAAACCAACCTTGCCGACACCTTGATCGGACATCTGGCCTCCAGAATTGTGAGAAAATAGGTTTCTGTTGCTGAAGCCACCCAGGCTGTGGTACTTTGTAATGGCAGCCCAGCGAAGTAGACACTGATTAGCACTTTTGATGACATTGATGTTTCCATTATTTGTTTTATTCAACACCTCTAATAATCTCTATTGTTATATGAAACATTTACTCTGTATTAAGTATAGCATTAAATATTCTACATACATTATCTGTTTTATTCTCCCAAGACAATTCTGTGATGGAGGTACTACTATTTTCCACATTTCGTACATGAGAAAATATTATATCAATAGCTTGAAGGGTTTGAAGAACTTGTCTAAGTTGATCCCCAGGTGGGGAAATGCGATCTGATCCTGGGTCATCTGATTTCAGAATCAGCTTTCTACCATCACCACTGAGGGACATTAAGAGATTCTGTAGTATTTAATAAAATCAAGAAAGTTAAAAATATATAAACATGAGCGCTCCATGATGCCTGTCTTAAGGAGTTCACAATACAGTTGAGAAGAAAAAAGTACAATCCTAGAGAAGATAAGATAAATGTCACGTAAAACGCTCTGTCCAGAACTGTAATTTATAACTCAGATGAGGACATTGATGGCGCAAGAATAAACATTGCTGAAGATGCAGCTGAAAGAGACAGCACTATTCCTTGGATAGCAGACTCCAAACTTTGAAAAGATGATACAGAAAACTACCTTGTCAGCCTGGAATGATTGGCCAAATCTAGAGAAATGATGCATGATTCACAAATAAAATCAACTTTTAGGTACATAAAAACAGCTGGATCAGAACAATAACAACAAAATAATATAGTTTGCTGTGCAAACAAAGGGCATTTTACTTTTATGTTTGTCAGCTGTGTCACTCATTGTGGACTAAGTCATTCGACAAACATCTGTAGGGTGGCTCCTAGGAGCAAGTTGAAGGAAGTCACTGCTCTCAAGGAGCTGTCAGTCCAGTGGTGAGAGAGAGACATAGCAAATAATGATGAAGAATCTGACAGATACCTTGAGATGAGTCCGAACGAAGCACCTCGGTAAATGCTAGAGGAAGCAAATAATTTTTTGTAGGGTCCTGAGAGGAGGTTGAGATGGGAAGGAGTTTGCTGGGCCGAGAACCAAGTTCACGATAATCTAGGAGGAAGAACCAGTAAGTGAACATTCACTTGTATGAAAAAGCTCTGCCCTGTTTGGAATCGCTAAAATATAAGTTTAAACAGAGGCAGCAGCATAGGATAAGGATAAAATTTTGACTGGGACTGGGTTTCGAAGGGCAGTGCAGTTAATGCTGCTGAGTTTGGCCTTCCTCTTGTATGTAACAACAGGGTAATAAAAATATCTAGAGTAGCAACACAACCACATTTGATTTTTCGAAGATAATTGTTGCAAGCAATGTACAGAAAAGATTGGAGGGTGGATAGAACAGTTTCAGGGAGATCAGTTAACGAGTGGTTGCAATTTTCCACTAAGAACAGCTGAAGCCTGAGGGAAATAGATTCTGCTAAAAATACTGATACTAATGGTACAGCGGTGGCTCTTTCCACTGTCCTGGCTCAAAGTAAAATTTTGAACTATTTTTTGTTTTGTTTTTTTTCTGAAACCACCCAAGTTGAGCTGCTGGTTCCTTCTGCACTACCCAGTCCCTTCGGGTGTCCACAGTTCTACCCTTTTTTTATGGGCCTTAAAAAGTGCTGAGTTATTGAAAAATATCTCTAGTGGAGTTTAAATAGGCTGACTGAAACATCAGGATGTGTACATGGGTGACATTACTCATGGGGTGGGGTGTAAGCAGCGATCAGAGGAAGACCTTCACTGCCGACAATGGAAAGAAATGCTAACAATCGTGTTTGGCAGGACGGCATGCGGCACGACCCTGAACATGACGGACAGCCTTCAGCAAGGCCTGGCTCTTGTCAACTGCCCTTCAGCTGGCCATAATGGCCTTCGTTAGGGCAGAGGCTGAGTTCTTTCCAAGTATGATCTCTGCTCTTCTCTGTGTGATCCCTCTGAGCCATGCAGAAGGTCACTCTGACCTCCATTCTTGTCAGGTTCTCCATCATCCTACTGACTCCCTGGAAAACCACACTCTTAATTTTTTATTTGTAGGCTAACTTTATACCTTTATCTTTCAAATCTTTGCCCTTTGATTTTCAAACATTATTCTTTCAAGAATCTTGGTTTTTATCAACTAACAGCTTTCAAAACTATCATCTTTTATGTGGACTTCAAAAAATTGACTCTTTGTTTTTCTTTGTGTTGGAGCGAAATAAATGTTAAACCTCTCTTCTTGAATTGCCCTTAAAGATATCTCTAACAGTTTACATTCTCTTCGTGTTAAAGCTAAATAACTTTTAGACATCTGTTTTCTCATTTTCCTTAAACTAAAATGTCTCTAGCTGCTTGTATCTCTATATGGGGACATATATAATCAGACAGGTATGGAAAAGAAAAGCATATTAAATTATTTTATATTGCTTTAAAAACCAACTAAAATTATAATAGCCTAGGAAAATAAAAAATTGCTAAAATTGACTCAAGAAAAAACAGAAAAAAGAATAGGCTAATTCAAATAATAGGAAAAAAAGCTGGAAAAGATGACATAGTATGAAACTACTTCACAATAAAGGTGCCCAGTTTTATGCAAGATGCTTTTGAGAATCATATATAACGCTTATGATTTTTTAAAATTGTTGTGAAGTATTGGTTTGCAAAATATTGACTAGGCACTGTGGCTCACGCCTGTAATCCCAGAACTTTGGGAGGCCAAGGCAGGTGATCACTTTAAGTCAGGAGTTCAAGACCAGCCTGGCCAACATGACAAAACCCATCTCTACTAAAAATACAAAAATTAGCCAAGTGTAATAGCACGTACCTGTAGTCTCAGCTACCTGAGAGGCTGAGGTATGAGAATCACTTGAACCTGGGAAACAAAGGTTGCAGTGAGCTGATATCATGCTACTGTACTCCAGCCTGGGCAACAGAGTGAGACTGTCTCAAAAAAAAAAAAAAAATATATATATATATATATATATGCACAAGAATCACTTGGGGAGTTTACTAAACACATAGACTCCTTTCTCCTTTCCTCTCCCCTTTTTCTCTTTGGGACTTTGATACAGTAACTATGGAATGGGATCTGGGAATCTGCATTTTAAACAAACAGATGCTTGGAGACCTATGCTGTCCTTTGAGACACCTGTTCTAAAGGCATGGTCTTTTTACTATGAAGTTTGCATTAAAAATCCATTAGGATGGATTAAAAAAATAAAACTTTAGGGCCAGGCGAGGTGGCTCACACTTGTAATCCCAGCACTTCAGGAGGCCAAAGCAGGCAGATCACCTGAGGTCAGGAGTTCAAGACCAGCCTGGACAACATGGTGAAACCCTGGCTCTACTAAAAAAAATACAAAAATTATCTGGATGTGGTGGCAGGTGCCTGTGATCCCAGCTTCTTGGTAGGCTGAGACAGGGGAGTTGCTTGAACCCAAGTGGTGGAGGTTGCAGTGAGCAGAGATTGCACCATTGCACTCCAGCCTGGGCAACAGAGTGAGAATGCATCCAAAAAAAAAGAAAGAAAAAAATAGAACTTTATTTTTCTTAATAAAAGAAAGAAATCTCAATTTCACTTTAATAGGATTTGTTTAACTGATTGACCTGGTTCCCTCTCTTGAGTTCTTATGTCAGGTGGCCAATGCACATGCATGGACCCACAGATATTCTTGAAAGAAAGTATGGGTGCTGCCTCTTCCCTTCAACCGTGTATTTGCTCTTTATACACTACACTGTAATTTGCAACTATGTGGGTTTTACCATATAGTTGTAATTGAAGGAATCCTCCTAAAATGGAGGAGTGGCATGATTATATTCCTGAAGAGAAGCCACAGATTGAAGGGAGAGCACTGCTAAATGATGTTTTTCCTATTCATTGTTCAAAGAAAAGATTTCATCAATCATATGAGTCAGACACAATGATGATCTAATCAGATATTTAAAACATTGGCTCAATAATTTTAAATGATCAGAAATGTTACTGGAAAATAGAGATCTAGCCACAGTAACAGCAAGAGCAAACCTTATTTTGATTGTATATTGTACCTGTAAATTAATTAGTAAAAAGCTGAAGTCTTCAGGATGCTGGGCACTTAAAATCTAAGCATCCAGAATATCATTAAAATAATTTTAATTAGAGATATGATTTGTAAATAAATTAAAATGCATATATGATGGTAATATTTTGACAGCAATTTTACTGGTAAATGTGCATTGTTAAAAATAATAAGCCTCTTCTTTCAAGTAGGGCTATTCAAAATGTAGTCCATGAACTGCTGGTGGTCATCCACTATTTGTTACATGCTCAAGAATAATATGGCAATAGCAGTCAGCATTCAGAAGCTTTTAGAGCAATTTGGTAGAGTAATTTCCTGCCCATCGAATCTAATCATAAAGAAATTAAGCTTCTACTTTGATTGTTTTTGGCTTCTTATTTTTCTAATAATTTATTTTTGTTTTGTTTTAACCAAAATAGCAGTGTATGATGGATAGGAAATTGAAAAAAAATATTTCACCACAGACAATTTGAAAAACATTGTTTTAAAGCATAGAAAACAATTGTAATTTACATAGAATTTTCTAATTTATTTTATAAATTAGCATAGTCTTGAAATCGAAATCTAACAAATACCCCACAATAAGAAATCTACAAGCAATTGTAAGCAAAATAGTAGCAAATCAATCCAGCCTCAAGTTAAAATACTAATATGCCATGACCAAGTTAAATTTTGTGCTTTTTCCTTTAACTTTTAAACTGTAAATATGGTTTAATTTTTAATAATGTGTTGTTTGTTATTATGCTAATAGCTCAAAAGAGACAATAACATTATTACATTGATAAATATTCATGAAAAATTATTTCATCAAAGCATGCTATTAAGCAGTAATGAGTACAATTTTTCATCATTATATGTTTACTTAGTAGAAAAAAATCTGGATTATTATAAACCAAAACGTTTACAGTGGCTGTTTTGTTTTGATTTATATTTTCTTCCTATGTTTATAGTTATGTTCTAAACATTCAATAATACATTTTTAAGAGACAGGATCTTGCTCTGTCACCTAGACTGGAGCGCAAGGGTACCATCATAGCTCACTTTAGCCTTGAAGTCCTGGGCTCAAGTGATCTTCCCACCTCAGCCTCACAAGCAGCTAGGACTACAGATGTGTACTACCATTCCTGGCTAACTTATTTAATTTTTTGCAGAGATGGGGTCTTGCTATATTACCTAGACTAATCTCAAACTCCTAGCCTTAAGCCATTCCCTTTCCTTGACCTCCTAAAGTGCTGGGATTACAAGCATGAGCCACCGTACCTGGACTATAATATATGTAATTTTAGGTAATAAGTTTAAAAAAAGAATAGTCTTTAAAGGTATAAAACATTATGTGTGCCCAGAGTTTAAGTTTCTATAAAACGTGTAAGGATTTAATATTCCTCACTTAACGGTTTACACATTTTCCACTAGCTTGTTTTGGAAGTAATTTACTCCATGGCTCATTTTAGTTTCTTCTTCAGGAATGAGCAATTTGCAATTGACAAAAGCAATAAAAAAAAAATTGAAAAAAAAATTAGTATTTCTCAAACTGCTGTGCATTACATTTATTTGCCTAACAGACTTTTTTGTTCTTTGAAAAGCATGAAGTCTATTCCCTTCCCACCCTTTGGCCTTATTTACTTCCTAGGCAACAGGGTGGTAGTTCACCTTCTTCCTTTGAAATTTCCCTCCCTGTGATGGGTGTGCCTTCTAAATCAGTTCATTTCTTTATGCCATTACTTGGAATTTCTGACCTTCTTTATTGACTACCTGCCAAATGCTTTTTGCCATAGTTCTGGTCATCACTAATCACTCTTATCTTTTTTCCTTAAACATTTAAATCACATGATGGCATGTGACCCTGGACAGAAACTTGTGCCAGGGTTGCAAGTGGCTAAAGACCTTGACTGGTGAGATTTGGGAAACATTTTGAAGGTAGAGCTTGCAGGATTTGTCGGATAAAATGTGGATGTGAGAGAATAGTGTGTAGTTCAGGATGGCTATAATGATTTTGGCCTGAATAACTGGAAAAACGGAGCTGGTATTTACCGAAATGGGGAGAACTGTGGGAAGGATTTGGGTGGGAAATGAAAGTTCCACTTTGGACATATTAAGTTTGAGTGCGTTCTATATATTCAAGTGCACATAGAGAGTAGACTGTTGAAATTTGGATTTGGAGTTAAGTGGAGAGATTAGTGTTGAAGATAAAATGTGAGGCTTGTTGCTGAATGTGGCATCTAAAGCCAACTGGTGTGGGTGAGATCATTTGTAGGTGAGCACTGAGCAAGTGCTCTGTTGCATCCTGAGGATGGGAACCGGGGCTTGCTGCGTGGCCACATGATCTTTGCAGTCACACAAGACCTCTTGCTGAGGAGGGATTCATGCTTGATTGAATGTTCTGCTCTCACTGTCTTGAAGCTGTTAATAATTTTTTGACAAAGGCCCTGCATTTTCATTCTGCACAGCACCCTGCAAATTATGTAGCAGGTTCTGGTTGGAAACATAAGGATCCAATCTCATGAAAGCAAAGAGCCAGTGAAGTAGCCTGGAAACCAAGGAAGTATAAAAGTGTAAAACCAAGGTGTCATAAAAGCCAAGGAAACAAACAGTGTGATGATGGACGGCATGACCTACAGTCCCAAGAAGACGCTGCAAGGTCATGCTACCTCAGGACTGAACATCGACCATTGGATTTAGCAACTTGCGTATGCTTGTTGCCCATGGTGGGGTAGGTTGAAGAGGGAAGAAAAGAACAAATGTTGAATGTGAGCAACTCTTGAAAGCACTTTTCTTGGAAATGGGAAGCTTAAAATTGGTACAAGCCGAGAAAGATACAGGGTCAAGACAGGGTTTTTTAAGATGGAGATATGTGTTATAAATGAAGTAGTAAGCATCCTCTGCGGAATCTTTAAAGAACATTCCAATATGGCTGTGGGGATTACACTGGGGAGGCATATAAATTAAAGGATTTACTGTACTCACAAGTTCTAAAGAGGGAGGAACACCGTATCTTGTAGGGGTTCACCTGGGGGGGAGCACCTAGGGAGCAGGCTCAACCAAGCAGATGAGACAAGAGCAAGTGGGGACCTGTGGACAAGTGCCCTGCTTGAACATCAGGGTGGGATTTGCCAGCAACGTCAGGAGGGAATATCATGGGTGTGCTTGAATGTCACTAGGCCATGGTCAGGGGAGAGCAAGAAGGGGGACTTGTGGCAGGACCAGCCTTGTCACATTGCTGCACCTGGTCATCCAGGAAATGTGCCCACAGCCTGTTTCTCTGGAGACGTAGAGGAATCAGAAAAATGGGACTTTTTAAAAGTTGCAATTCAAGATGTTGTGGTACATCATTTGTCTTGGCAATGACCCATTAAGAAAGAAAAAGAAAAGATGAGGCAGGAATGGAAATAATTCCAGGAGCAAAGTCTTTGAGGAGGAGTGGGAAACAGGTTTCAATGCAAAGTAGTGGGTTGGCCCTAGGAGACGTGAAAGCCAAGTGCATGGAGACAGATGCCTGTGCCTGCTGTGTTTTGTGGAATGATCCATTCTGATTCCTTCTTTATAAAAATCGAAGCCTTCAGCTGAAAGTGAGAAGCAGAGAGGAAATGTTGAGATTTGAAGAAGAGAAGAATGTGAAACAGTCATCTAGGAGGAAGGGCAAACAAGGAGACCAGGACCGACAGGCAGTGCAAGGGCTGCTAAACAGCTTCACAGCGAAGCGGCTGAAATATGAACTTCGACTGTCTCTGGTGATTATTTCTTTTTTGTAATTTTCTAATTTTCCAGATGTTCCCAACTAGGCATATATTACTTCCATGATTATCTTTTTAAAACCGTTATAGAGAGGTTAAAAAAAAAATAGGGCATATTATGCATGAGAGAGAGACTAGGATTTTGGAGAGGTGAGTGGGGAATCAGAAAGACACAGGAAACCTTATTCTGTCTGCCTGTAAAAGCAATGCTTGCAATATATAAAGAGGAGTCCAGTTTTCTGCAGAAATGTACAGAATATTCTTGACCTTTATTCAGACCATCAGATTTACTCCATTTCTAGGTCTGAGCCACCCATTGTGTTTCTTAGTTGAGTTTGAGAGACTGGTAGGCCAAGTGGTGGAAACGTCCCAAGTTTTGAAACGAGCCCATTCTGGGCTCTGCAGTGGTGAGGTGCACTCTCATCCCTGCCGTGTTTTAGTAGAAAGCCTGGTGAGGCTTAATCAGGGACTGTGAAAACATCTCTCACACCAGAACCTCACTAATCTTGTAAAGTTTGCTTGCTTGTTAAAATGATTAAAAGTAAACATGAGAAGTTGAGGTCCTTGATATCTGTTTTCAGAGTGTCTTGGCCACTTCCTATTTATTAAGTCTTAACAGATTTGCCTGATATTTTTTTTTAATTTCAAATCAAGGTCACTGTTCTGAAAGGGAATTTCAGAGGTAATACGTTGTTATTAAAGGATTGTTGCTAATTCCAAAACATATTCACCCTGTTAGACTCTGTAATATTATCTCATACGTGCTTTTATTTTAATCTGTGATTGATGGGGTGATGAGCAGGGAGTTTCAGGGCAACATTGTAAACTAAGTTCTTCTGAGCTGTTTCCCCTCATCTTTCTGTTGAAATCTTTATTGGGATCATAAATCTCAGCTCTCAGAAGAAGATGTGGGAATTAGATCCTATGACTGTCAAAACACCACGTGGAGCTCAGCTGTGTGGACGCAGAGTAATTCTGTGTGGGGTGTGAGGTCGGGTGTGTGTTGGGAACCCAAAGGGTGGTGACTTGAAGATTTCAGAGCCAGGGGCAGCTAACGAAGCCAAGACCTGAGTTTTACACTAGCACAAAGGAGGACAGATTTTTATCTGGTGATGGAAATAATATTTAACCTAGCAATATGTATTTGGATGATTTCATACTTTCTTCTTGAAATATACAAACCCTTTGATGAATTTCTTTCATCTTTAAACTCTTTCATAATGAATCTCTTACATAATAAATCTTTTGAATATATTTTGCAGTCTTTGTATTCATACACCAATGTAAATTCTTAAGAGGACAGAATATTTATTCCAAGTTCATATGTTATTACTATTGAAAACAAGGACATGATAGATACAGAGTACTGCATAAGCACCGGGTCTGAATTAAAAACTACGCTTGGGAGACACCAACAGAACTGTCTTCAAGTCAGTTTAAGGAAAATACTTGCAGCCAGGCACTTCTTTCCCTGAAGTAATATCTATGATTTCTTAGTAGACGGCCTGAAGTGGCAAGGTAAGAGCTTTTGTTATTGTAAGTGAAAAGCTCAGGATGTGACTGGGCGTGGTAGCACATGCCTGTATACTGCCCTCAGGAGGCTAAGGCAGGAGGATCTCTTGAGGCCAGGAATTTGAGGCTATAGTACACTACCATCACTCTTGTAAATAGCCATGGCACTCCAGCCTGGGCAGCATAGTGATACCCCTATCTTTAAAGATAAAAATTTTAAAAGTTCCAGATATACTTAGAAGCAGATTTTTCAAATCCCGTGGGGAAGGGCTCAAAGAACATCATGATCAATATCCAGCTGACGATGATTAAAGCATCATCTTTGGAAGACGATACACTGAAGATAAGGAATCTAATCTTATTGCCCGAAACTCTTTGCAGTCAGGCAGCTTAACTGAGTGTGTTTGAGAAAACGATTGCCTCATTTATCATATTTGTGCAATGAAAATAATACCTACATTGTGCACATGTGGAATTTATATAAGAAACTATTTTCTGTATCTACTTAGCTCCTGGATATAGTACAAGTTTAAACATTGTGGTTTATTATCTGGTTCCTGAAAGACGGCACCAATGGCCAAATGGTCACCAAAGCTATCCCTTTAGAATTAGAGGATCATCCCAATTTTGTGGACAACATGTGGGTCTAAGCACCCATAGCATCTGTCAGCCTGTCCTCTCTCCTTTTTTAATGAGCAAAACAGGAATTCTGTTGTGATTGAAAAAGCTTCTATCCATCCCCGCAATCCTAGATGCTTTGGGATGCCTGCAGAGAAGTGGCAGGCTTTTTTCAAACACTGATGGAGTAAAACACTGCAATTACTTCTCTTTTTACATACCTAGCATAAAAGACTGATCTCAGGCTTTTTGAGGGGATCGGGTGGTGACCCTCATCTGTGGATGAGGCTACATAAGTCATGGAATCCAGGTAGGGTAAAGCTCTGGGTCCCATGTGGCTGGCCGGAGAGTCAGCCACTGGCTCAACTCTGGCCTTTCAGGAGCCTGGCAGTTGAAGAGGACCTCAGCGTGATTAGATAGAGAACTATAGAAGCGGAGAGTCAAGCGAGCCCCTTCCAGATATTACAGTCCCCTAAAGCATTAGTGACCTTTTTGCCTAAAGCTGATACAGAGAAACTTTTGGTTCAATGACCTTCAAATCATCACAGCTGTTTGGAAAGGCTTTGGTCATAGAAGCTGGCAGTACTTACTTCCAAGTATTTCAATGATGTCTATCATTTTAACAGCACCTGTCTTTAACCCTGCAGACACACTCCAAATATGTTAACAATGATTAACTTTAGATCCTGAGGTTTTCTTATGAGCACAGCTGTGGCCACTTTAGCGTCCAGCAAAGCATTTCTTTGGCGAGTGATTTAGGGAGGGGTGGAAAGTGGAATGGAAGAAGTCTCTGGAAAGTCTTTAACATTGGGGCGTATTTTCTCCCTGTTTGACTCCAAGGAATTCCCACTCATGGAATCTGGCCTATCATAAAGAACTTTTTCCTTTTGTACTTGATTCAACTTAGTAAATTATGTCAACCAGCTATGGTGAATGATGAGTGTTCCTCAAACCACAGAACAATAGACTTCATCGTTGAAGCTCTAAAAGAGCAGGAATCTGTCTGCTCCAGTTCCCTCCTGCTGGGCACCATCTTCTAGCTCAGCTGGAGCCCGTCTTTCATAATTCCTCCGCTAGAGCAAGTCCTTTTTTACTGAACTCTAGGACACCTGACATGCATTCCTCTTCTAACTGCCTTTGTTGGCCAGAATGCTGAATGAACATCACTGAACTAACATCTCCTTAAGAAGACATTTGTCATCAAAGAGGCAAATCCTCAATGAGGACAACCCTATCTTTACAAAGTCATGCCTAAACCAGCACAATTTAAAAGATTCAGAGCTTTTAAACCTTTTTAGAGGTGGGTTTCAAAAAACCAATTTGCCCCACTAAATCCATGGTAACTGGCACACGAGATGGCATGAGAATGAGAAGTATTCCTTTTAGCTATACTCACGATGGTCGGTGTTCTTGTCCCCTGACCACATCACAAATCGTCAAATGTTGGTGCACCACCATATCCCATATTTCACAAATCTGATTTTGTCTTAAATAATTATACTGTTCCCAGAGCTCACAACTCTCTTTTTCTAAACTACATTTCTCCTGGAGTTGTCTTCACACAAAGGTCTCTTCCCAGTTTTCTTCTAATAACAGTGAATTTATTTTTTCTCTCTGCTAGGCACACCGCCACCCTCTCCGAACTTGCTCTTCACAGTCACCGTCATTGCAGTGTTGCTTCACTCCATGTATGCCATTTCATTTCCCTTCCCGCTTCCACTCCCTAGAACAGACAGTCCTGGCTTTGCACGCTCATGGGGAGCCACAGAGACGACTGTGCAAGAGAAGCTGGAATGTGACCTTGCTCATCAGAGGGGAAAGTTACAATTGTTCTGGGACCTTTAAAAATATTTTGTTAACACATTAAAAATTCTTTTGTTGTAGGTTATAAATGTACAGGAAAAATTTTTAAATCATAAAACTAATAATTGTTTATCATACTATAATTTAAAACATCAGAAACATGAAACAGTATTTTCTTTGTAAAAATCTTACGGAGCCCAGTTTGAATGAGGTTGGCCCTCCTCTTCTCATTGTATGACTTGCTGTATGGCGTGAGCATCTCAACTATGCCTCGTAAACTGTCATACTCCTTTCCAAGTCTGAATCTGCTTCCAACTCTCTGTTCTTTGTGCTTTCAACGTCATTAAACACCACTGAGAGTTCCTTTAATGTGAATTTTCTGGCCAGTGTAAGTTTCCCAGGACTTCTTTATCCTAAAATGAAAGAACACATCCATTTTCATTTATGTTGTTAAGTTTGCCTTCCCTAAGTTCCTCCAGTGTCTGAAACAGTGGCAATATTCCCTCTAATAGCTATTTATTCCTTAACTCCATTAAGATTCAACTTGAATTTCACTTTCAGAGTGTATTAGGTTCTGCAGAGAAGCATTATACCCACACACACACACAGATTTATTTTATCTTATATATATGAAGATTTATAATACATATGAAAATTTACACATATGCATGAAGATTTCTTTTATTATGGAAATTGGCTTACCTAAACCTGGGTATAACATAATTATAACCATTTTCCTGGTCATCCCAAGCACTTGTACTTATATCTTAAGATTTCATCTCTATTAAACTCCAGGGGGTAACAGATGTTCTTTAACCCTCTGCAGGGATAGAGAATTGAGGCTGCTTTGAAACTGCTGTTCACAGTAAACTTCCATAGGAAGAGATAGAAGACTCTAGATGTTTTTAAATCCTGAACTTTCTGGGCATCTTGTCTGGGTGATATATCTGCAGGAAAGTTTATCCTAAGAGCTGTCCTTTGTGTTTCCTTGGCTTTCTTCACACGTTATCTTCAAACACTTCCATATCTGGGAGACTGACTGCTGAGCTCCCAAGTTGGAACACACAGAGTTCTCAAACATGTCGCTTTGTAGGCGACATCAACGAAGGTACTTCTGCCTCATGTCCTATCGGCCGCTTGTCAGTTTGGAGTCTGGAAAGAGCAATCCTGCCTTGCTTATTTAGGTGACATCAACGAAGGTACTTCTGCCTCATGTCCTATCTACCGCTTGTCAGATTGGAGTCTGGAAAGAGCAATCCTGCCTTGCTTATTTAGGCGACATCAACGAAGGTACTTCTGCCTCATGTCCTATCTACAGCTTGTCAGATTGGAGTCTGGAAAGAGCAATCCTGCCTTGCTTATTTAGGCGACATCAACGAAGGTACTTCTGCCTCATGTCCTATCTACAGCTTGTCAGATTGGAGTCTGGAAAGAGCAATCCTGCCTTGCTTATTTAGACAAGGATACCTCTTTCCTTGGTACTGCTATAGAGAATGTCAATGTCTCTCATTCACAGTCTCCTTCGATCGCTGGGAAATAGGACAATATCCCTAAATTTTTCTTTATATAACATGAAACTAGAATAAACAAGCAAAGCCTTTTTTGTCTGTTTATTCTGAGCTCCCAAAGAAAAACAATAGTGTCCAGCTGGTGACATTTTGCGACTGTCTTGACCAATTGAGTATAATGGAAGTAATACCAGTGTGCCTTCCAAGGCTAGATGATAAGAACACCTTGCACTTCTGCCTTGTATATTTAGGACATTTGTTCCTAAAACCCAGCTGCTATACATGCTGTGAAGAAGGGCAGGAAAACCCACGCACAGAGACTGTGCATAGGCAATTTGGCCAATAGTCCATCTGAAGTCCCAGCCAATAATCAGCACCAACTACCAGAAGTGCGAGTGAAGATGCAAGCAGATGATTCCTGCCCCCAGCCATTGTCACCCCTAATCCTTGAGTCTTAAGCAAATGCCCCCGATGTGGCATAGCAGACATATAAGCATCCGTCCTGTGTCCAGACTAAATTCCTGACTCATAAAATCTGTGAATACAACTGTTGTTGGTTTTTTTCATTTCATTTTTTCTTTTTTTTTTTTTGGCGGAGTCTTGCTCTGTCTCCCAGGCTGGAGTGCAGTGACATGATCTTGGCTCACTGCAACCTCCCTCTCCTGGATTCAAATGATTCTTGTGCCTCAGCCTCCCAAGTAGCTAGGACTACAGGTGCGCATCACCAGACCCAGCTAATTTTTTGTATCTTTAGTAGAGAAGGGGTTTTGCCATGTTGCCCAGGCTGCTCTCAAATTCCTCAGCTCACACAATCCTCCTGCCACGGCCTCCAAAAGTGCTAGGATTACAGGCGTGAGCCACCACACCTAGCCCCAATGTTGCTATTTTTAATACAATTGTATGCTACTGAGATTGGGGTGGTTGTTACGCGGCAATTGCAACCGGAACAAGAACACTCGACTCTATAATACACTTGAAATTATATGAGTTTTAAGATGAGTAAATTATCTTTCCTTCTGCATGCTTTCTAATATGACCACAATGCATACGGATGATTTGTGAAGTCAATAGGGACATAGTGAATGACTGATTCCATGTGGGTCTGCAATGCTGCATTGGTTTCCCATTCTTAGATGCTAGTGAGAAGAGGCTGTGAAGCATTAATTGGTCCCCTTCTCTCATCCACGTAATGATAGCACTGGTATCGCATTACCTTTACTTGTGAACGTGTTGCATTAAGAAATTTCTTTAGAAGTAGTTTCCAAACTGTATCAGAACGTGACGTGATCATTTCCTACCCTCACCAAGTATTCCCAAGATGTAGAAGTCTCCTTATTCTTTGTAGCCAAACGGTTAATCCTGGGAGAGGCCTATTTGGATTCTTTTTTGTTTCGTTAGTCTTTCTTTTTTTCTTTTTTCTTTTTTTTAGGCAGGATCTCGCTCTGTCACCCAGGATGGAGTGCAGTGGCACCATTACTGCTCACTGAAGCCTTGACCTTCCAGGCTCAGGTAATCTTCCAGCCTCAGCCTCCTGGATTGCTGGGACTACAGGTGTGCACTTCGAAGCCTGGCTAATTTTTTGCAGTTTTTCATAGAGATGGAGTTTCTCCATGTTGCCCAGGCTGGTTATGCACAACTCCTGGGCTCAAGAAATCCACCCACCTTGGCCTCCCAAAGTGGGCCACCTTTCATTTCCCCCTCTCATCTTCTGATTCTGTGCTTGAACTGAGGTACTGAGAGATTAAGAACCTTTCTGACCAAAGTCAAATGAGCCATCCAGTTGGTTCTGGTCCTCAGAAGGATCAGAGGCAGCCTAAATAGAAAGCAAGGGTCAATGCAACCACCAGTTCACCAAACAAAGCCGAAACATTGGCATCAAGGAATAAGCCAACTGCTGACCTAAGTACAGGCACCAGAAGTTTCCTGTTTTTGAATTCAACACATTATTGCCACGAGGCAATTCTAAGTCATTAATTAATCTATAGCAAGTGAATGCAACTTATTCTTCCATCTTCTGGGGTGGGAAAGCGTTTGCCATTTTCAGAGTAAATTGATCTGGGTTAGAAGGGAGCCCCCACAGCATCAGCAGAAAGCAAATTCTACAGTCAAGTCTCATAACCATACATTTTAAGATCAAGAAAAAAAAGGAAAGTTTCACATATGAGATAAATTAGAGGCCAAGTTGTTACTTTCTGTGTTCTTATAATCGGAAAGAAGGTAGTCTCAAAAAATCTTTTTTTTAAAAAAAAAAAGTTGTCTTGATCATTTTGACATGAAATAGCTGGAGATTAGTGGGAGAAATGGCACTTGGAGGAATAAAAAAATGAAAATAACCAAAATTACATCTTTGTTACATGAGGGGCCAAAACCAGAAAGCTTCATACAAGATTTTGTGTCTTGGCAACAAGTATTGCCCTAACCCCATAGAATGTCACTGCAAACATATGTTATCAATAACAAACAAATCAGGGCCCGAATGTCGAAGATCTGTCCTTCCAGACTTTAGATACAGATTCTCTTTCTCACAGATCTGAAATGCATGTTCATTCTGAACTCTGGCTGTTTTTTGACCCTTTTGCTGACCTGAAAAGGTTACGTAGCTAGAATAAGACTGAAACTAGCTCCTGGAACATCCCTCAGAGTGGCCAAAATGTTTTCTTTGTGACTGTAAAACAGTTCTGGTTCACGGTGCTTTCTGTAATAGAGCTTTCTAGACTATTGAATTCTACAGTATTTTCCAGTATAATCCTTTTCAATTTCTGTCTCAAGACTTGAATTAGGCTCTTTCAAGAGGGCTTAAGCACACTACCAGTTGATGGCATTATGCTGAGCCTCCAAATTAGACTTTGGTACCAGAAACCAGAAATGGGAGACCATGTCTACTATCTGTCTCATTTTTAGTGGTCTTTGTGGTCTGCATGGTCAAAACATAAAAGCTTTAATTAAGATGGTAGAAATGGAGAAAAAAATCATGAGAGGACTTGCTGACATTCAGAAAGTAGGTTGTAGAAAAGAGGAAGCAAAGCTAAGGCTTCTGAGTAACTGGACTAACGCTATGGTGCCTAACTGAGGTGAAGGGTGATTTAGTTGTGGATGGTTACATGCTAAACTAAAAAAAAATAATGTATTAAAGTAAGGCAAACATTCTAAGACTTGATCATAATATCTTGATTTGATTTTTTTAAAGAAGTCTACGTGAAGCACCTTAATGATAAATTGCTGAAGGAATTTCTGTTAGTAAGAGAAAAAGCATGGCTACGTTCACTGATGGTATTCAGTGCTGTTCTGGTTTTATTTCTAGTGCAATATGACAAGAAAAATAAGATATACATATTAAAATTAAACATAAATTCCACAGCCACTGATACCATTTTCAGAAAATGAAATAAAAAATTAATAAAAACCATGCAGTAAGAGGACAAATAAAAGACAAAATGAAATTCAAAAGAGTTCTCATGAATCAGACTTAATCAAATTGAATTTGTAAAACCAAAAAGTTTCCATTTACATTGAAAACTCTAAAATATCTCGATATGCACTTAGAAAAAGTAAGTATTACAGAATGTTACTTAGATTATAAAATTTAATTAGGCCAGGCACGGTGGCTCAAGCCTGTAATCCCAGCACTTCGGGAGGCCGAGGCAGGTGGATCACAAGGTCAAGAGATCGAGACCATCCTGGTCAACATGGTGAAACTCCGTCTCCACTAAAAATACAAAAAATTAGCTGGGCATAGTGGCGCATGCCTGTAATCCCAGCTACTCGGGAGGCTGAGGCAGGAGAATTGCCCGAACCCAGGAGGCGGAGGTTGCGGTGAGCCAAGATCGTGCCATTGCATTCCAGCCTGGGTAACAAGAGCGAAACTCCGCCTCCAAAAAACAAAAAAACAAAACAATAAAAAAAAATGTGCAAAAAGCCCTCACATGTTCACCAAAAGACACATAAAAATGTTTATTCCTCCATTATTTGTAATATCTCAAATTTTAAAATGCCACAAATACTCTCCAGAAGTACAATGGGTAAGTAAACTGCCGCACATTTATCTAGTAAAATATTATACTATAGGTTATGGGAATGCACAAAGTGTTGTGATACACAGTAATATGGATGACTCCTAATGTTGAGCAAACCAAGACAGGAACAGAACATGTAATTTACAATCTCAGTTATAAAGTCCAAAAACACATAAAATTAACATACAATGCTAGAAAGCAGGATAAAGTCAAGGAATATTTGTGGCAGGAATGGAGAATGAAGGAAACCTCCAACGGGCTGGTAATGTGCTATTTCTTCAACTGAGTGCTGTTTTATTGAGTATATTCACTTTGTAAAAATTCATCAAGTTATACACTTGTGATTTGTGCAATTTGGAATATGAATGTTACACTTCAGTAAGATTTTTTTAATTGTATTTTAGGTTTTGGGGTACATGTGCAGAATATGCAAGATAGTTGCATAGGTACACACGTGGCAGTGTGTTTTGCTGCCTTCCTCCCCTTCACCCACATTTGGCATTTCTCCCCATGCTATCCCTCCCCAGCTCCCTGCCCTATTCCCCCCAATAGATCCCAGTGTGTAGTGCTCCCTTCCCTGTGTTCATGTGTTCTCATTATTCATCACCCGCCTATGAGTGAGAATATGCGGTATTTCATTTTCTGTTCTTTGACAAGATTTTTTTAAAGCATAGCTATATCTTGTGCATACATGGAAATCTGGAAGTGTATACCCCACAGTAAATTAGGAATCTGCAATCTTTTTCTATAAAAGGCCAGTTAGTGTATATTTTCGGCTTTGTAGCAGCAGAACTACACAGTCTTTGTTACAACTACTCAATTTCCCTGTTGTTATGTGAAAGCAAGCATAGACAATGCATAAATGAATGAGTTCTACTGAAATTCATTTACAAAAATAGTTGAAATACTGTAGTTTTCTAGTTCCTAGACTGAACTGTTCATAGTGGTTACTTCTCGTGCTAGGGTTTGGGGGAAGAGTGCCGTTTCCTCTTTGCAAGTTTCTAAAGTGTCTCATATTTTAAAATTAGCAATTTATTTAAATCATCTACCTTTATTAGAAGCTTATTCTTACAAATGTTTTCCTGAAACAACAAAAAAGATTGTATCTAAGTGCAGTCAGTGGATGTAATGCAAATCTGGCACAAGTTAGGCAGCAATGTATTCAGCATATTATATGTCACCTAAAATGTCCCAAAGAGTATAGAACATGTTCTTTCCAATTGATAAGAAATGTATCACATCTGTTAACCATAAAAAAAGCCCTACTCACCAAGGTGCTTTGTCTATAATAGTAATTTTCCATTTTAAAATCAGGTATTGGCCATGACTCCCATAGTATCAACTTACCATGTTGTAACGAGAAAGTCATTGCTTTTACTCTTCATATGGGGCATAGGTTTTGATCCAGATGTAAACATGCCAGTAGCATAAATGCACATATGTAAAAAAAACTATGATTCATGGACTAAAGTAGCATTCACAAATAAGCTGCATTGCTTTTGGCCTTTGCTAAAATAAGAGTTCAATTGTTTTGCCTTAGCAATAGGAAAACAAATGTAAGCTAGAGACCACGGCTTCTAAGAATTTAAAATCCTCTTGTAGACCCAAGAAATATACAGGTAATAGGTAATTGAGCTTAGACAGTCTGTGCCTGTTATTGTGATATGTATCTGCAAATATTATAAAAATGAAAAAAAAAATGTTGCTTTTCAAAGAAATGTGGTGGATAAGATTTGGAGAAGGGCAGAGGAACACTAGACTCTCGGGACTGGGGGAACACCAGGGAAAACAGAGAACAAACTTCCAAAGAGCATGAGTTGCTCAAAGGACAGCAACATCAGTTTGCTTTGGGGAAAGGCCAGTTTAGAGAACATGGAATTTCTCCCGAGTTCAATGGGAAGACAGTGGGAGATTGAGCAAGGAGTTAATGAGCTCTTAAGAAGACTAATTTTAAGAATATGTGTACAGCTCATGACCTTTTCCCCCACTCCCTTTCAAATACCAAGTTCTACTATTACAAAACTTCAGGCCAGGACCTGAGGCTGGCCCAGGAGCCCAGAGTCTCCAATCAGGGTAATGACAGTATAGAGACAGAAAGGGCAGGTAGTTTACTCTCTCCATCTGAATAATCAATGCTTTTAGCAGAACTGTGGTTGGAACAGGCAACAGTTCATGTTAATGCTGTTTTTTTGATTGTTTGTTTTGATGTTAATCTTTTATCTATATGATTTCTACTAACATATCTGACAGAATTTTATTTAAGCTCAAATCTTGAGTACCTGACAGAAGGTCAAATCTTTATCCAACACATTTCTTAAGTACCACCGTTTTTTGGTAGTGGCCCATTCTTTTAACCCCATTAAACTTCTGCTCTCTGTTTCCAGGCTTCTGGAGCTTGTAAACGGTGTCAGAACTAGACAAAGTCTTTCTGAGGCTTCCCTCTTCTACAGGAGACTTGCTTTGTGTTTTTTTAAATCGATTTCGGATTGTCCTGTGAGAGTACAAGGCTAACCCGGCTGTTATTACGCGGATCTTCGACCCTAAACGACTTAAAATACCTATCATTCCTAACATAATGAATCAGGCAAAACCTAGGTCCTGACATTTTTGGGAGAGGGAGAATATGAGAGGACCTTGTTCTCTCACATTAACAGAGTATTCTTTTTCCTTGGAAGATAGGGGGTATATACGAGAGTGGAAAATAAGACTTTGAATCTATACTAATGGGACATGTAGCAAAAGCGTGGCGACAATTACCTTCAGTAAAGAGGCAACTTCTGCAGAGGCTGACTGTGCTAAAATGATGTGCCTTTGGCAAAGAGACATGATAGACTCCACCGCAGCCGGGGTTACGGAAGCTGAGCACACTAAGTATTGTTTTCCATGGCATACTAGTTTTTTAAATGTTGAAACAATAAAGCTGTTTAACCTTCCGAAGGGTTTCTGGAAAGATGAGATGATGGGTATACATACAAATCAGCTTACTGTCCTGAGAGACCATAACTAAGCCATTTATTTTTGTCAGCTTCTGGCTTACATGGCCATGTTTTGGGAGCAGAAGGGAGTGGTTCATAATTTAATGGGATCCCACCTTTCACCATGGCTCCTACTAACTACTCGGTTTCTGGAGCTTCTGCTATCTCCATCCCCTCATCCTCAGGCTTTTTGAGGACTGTTATTTTACAGCTTACCATTGAAGTTAGGATTGTTTACATGATTTTTAAAAATCTTTTTACTTTTAACCTGCCTATCAAACTGTGACTTTCGTGTAGACAGTATATACTTGAGTCATAGTTTTTTTTCTACTCTGACAATCTTTTTCTTCTACTTGGCATGTTTAGACCATTTACACTTAATGTAATATTGCATTTTGAAAAATTAGGGCTGAAATTTTATTTTTTCTCTCTTAGCTACCTCTGTTTTTTTCTCACGTTTTATCTTTTTGGATTTCTTTTAGGTTACATAAAATTTTTTTCTTTTTGGCATTCAATTTTATCTATTGTGCTTTCTATTATATCTCCATATAGACTTCTTATTGGCTAATCTAGGAATTACAGTATGCATACTTAACTTTTAATCCGCTACTTAAAATCAATACTTTATTACATCAAGTGGAATATAGATTAGTACCTAAAACACAGGTTTTACTCTCCCCCTTTTATGTAGTTGTCTTCTGTATTTTCATATTCATTGAAAATACCATCAGATAATACTAAAATTTTTGCTTTCAATCATCAAACATATTTGAGCTCAAGAGGAAAAAAATAGTCTATGAGAGTTGCCCATGTATTTACCATGTTTGTTGCTCTTTCTTTATTCTCAAAGTTTTAAGTTTTCTTCTGGTATAATTTTCCATCTGAGAAAATTTCTACAGGAATTCTTTTAGGACAGGTCTACTAGCAAAAACTCTCTTAGTTTTATTTCAGCAGAGAATGTCTTTGCTTAATCTTTATTTCTTAAAGATACATTTGCTGCATGTAGAATTCTAAATTGATTGTCCTTTTCTTTCAGCACTTGAAAATTGTTGTGTTACTTTCTTTCCTAGTTTCTCCATGTAGTTTTTGATGACAAATCCAGTTTTTCAAATTGTTTCTCTATGTATAATGCCTTGGCTCTGGCTACTTTCAAGGTATTTTCTTTATATTTGATTCACAGAAATTTGGTTGTATTATGATTTTAAGATATATCCTGTTTGGAATTTACTTAGCTTTTTGAACATATAGATTTAAGTATTTCATCACAAATATGAAAACTTTCTTTTTTTTTTTTAATTTTTTATTGGATTTTAGGTTTTGGGGTACATGAGCAGAGCATGTAAGACAGTTGCATAGGAACACACAGGGCAGTGTGCTTTTCTTTCCTTCTCCCCTTCACCCACATTTGGCATTTCTCCCCAGGCTATCCCTCCCCACCTCCCCCTCCCACTGGCCCTCCCCTTTTCCCCCCAATAGACCCCAGTGTTTAGTACTCCCCTTTCTGTGTCCATGTGTTCTCATTTTTCATCACCCACCTATGAGTGAGAATATGCGGTGTTTCATTTTCTGTTCTTGTGTCAGTTTGCTGAGGATGACGTTCTCCAGATTCATCCATGTCCCTACAAACGACACAAACTCATCATTTCTGATTGCTGCATAATATTCCATGGTGTATATGTGCCACATTTTTCCAGTCCAGTCTATTATCGATGGGCATTTTGGTTGAGTCCAGGTCTTTGCTATTGTAAACAGTGCTGCAATGAACATTCGTGTACATGTGTCCTTATAGTAGAACGATTTATAGTCTTTTGGATATATACCCAGTAATGGGATTGCTGGGTCACTTTCATTCAAATTTATGTTCATTAAATATGCGTTCGACGCTGCATCTTTCTCCTTTATTTCTAGTTCCTTAGTGACATGAATGCTAGATGTTTTGGTATTGCCACTCAGATCCCTAAGGCTCTGGTAATTTTTTGTTTTTAATATTTTTCTCTCTGCTAAATTATCAATGAATAATTCCACTAATCTATCTTCTAGTTAACTGACTCTTTCCTCTGTCATCTCTATTTCATTACTGAGTGTATCCAGTGAATTTTTTTCAGGTTATTTTTACTTCTAAAATTTTTGTTTGGTTCTTTTCTATATTCTTTACTTATTTTCCGAGACTTTCTATTTATGCAGTTATTCCATGAATGTTTGACTTTATATTATGGAGTATTTTTATAGTACAGCATTAAAGTCTGCATTAAAGTCTGTCAGTCAATTCTAACACCTGTGTCATTTTAGCCATCGCGTCAGTCAATTATTTTTTCTCATGTATGTTAAGATTTTTCTGTTTCTTCATGTGCTGAGTAATTTTGGATTGTATCCTGTATAATTTTGAAAATTATATCATAAAACTTTGGGTATGTCTTTTATTAGGCAATCAGTCCAGTTGGAGTCATGTTGCAAGGTCCACATCGCCTTCTGTGGGTGGTGATTTCAATGTCTATTCTGTTTTGAAAGACTTTGTAGTGTTATTTGGATTGGTATTGGATGTGTGTCACCAAGCAGTCAGTCTGAGATCTGGGTAGTGGTAATCCCTTAATTCAATTAGAAAGTTACTGATGTGCTATTTAAGTCTGGTTCCATGTACACACAACTTAGAAGTGAGCCCAGCAGTTCATAAGCAAATGTATAGAGTTCACTTACCCAAATTCCTCTCTCTCCATAATCTGTCTCTACTTTTGCTTCCGTAAATCTCCTTTTACAGGCCTCCAGCCATAAAGCCAGAGCTTTATTTGCCCTTGTCTGCTGCACACTTCCCACAGATACACCCATATTTGGATGAAGAGTCAGGAGGACAGAGAGGGAAAAAAGCAACAGGAGTTCATCCTTCTCTCTTAAGACAGCAGGTTCACTGATCACAGAGAAAGTTTCTTTTCCCTCAGAGTTTAGGCACCTTCAGGTCTCTGCTGCCATCAGTGTCCTTACTGCTACTCCCATGGAGCTGGGATTCAAGATAACCAAAAGAAAATAGTAAAGAAAAGTAAGAAGCTTTCCCCACTCTCTCTGTGCACTCAAAGATTGTTTTTTCTCATATTGAGCCAGAACTAGAGGACTTCCATTGCTCTCTTTCTTTGCTCTCAATACCCACTTCTGGGTGTCAGGCTTCCTTATATCCAGGCTGGCATACAGAGAGTGAAAATGATAAGAGAGCGATTTTGTTTTGGAGAGCAAAAAATGATAAGCTCATTATGGATTTTGCAGCACTTCCAATTCACGTCATCTTCTCCAATCTACCTCCTATTATTGACTTTCAGAATTTTCATATAGCTGCTTCAGGCATTCTTTATGGCTTTTATGGGTACATTCAGTTAGAGAAATAGGATGAAGTTGATCTGTTTTAATTGAAGATTTTAAAAATATCACATCACACAGCATAAAAACAATGAAGTTAACAAGGTGGCATATGAAATTTGGTTGCAAGTAAACATTTGACATATTCATTTCAGGTGCTGAAACTATTCTGATATCTTGCCTTCTACGTGGTAAGAGGTGACAAGAGCCAGATCTTGATTCCCTAGTTCCATGTGGCAGTAAGATTCCCAATGAAAATCAGAATTTATTATTCAGGCTAACTTACTGCTTTCCCGAGCAGTTCAGTCTTGCTTTGGATCTGCTCCCTGTTGGTCACTTTCACATATGAGAAAACACTTAATAATCAAAACTTCCTGATGCAGAATTATCTTCAGATTTAGTGACTTGCTTGGTGGCTGACAAACGCTGCCAGATGGGATGTGACTGGCTTACTGAGTGAAAAACTCACGGGAGCTAAAGGAATAGGAGAGTAACTAAGCATTTTTTCTCACTTACTGAAGAAAGTGAGATTCACTTCTTGGCCTTTATTTTCTGTAGTCATGGGCTATCCATATGCTGCAAACAGTATAAATAGGTAGAGAGTTTACTATCTCTACTTAAATCAGGATTTACTCATCTTGCTCACCACCCCAACTTTTCCTTCCAAACTTTTTTTTTTTTTCGAGAGTGTTGCTTTATTGCCCAGGCTAGAATGCAATCTAAAAATGGGTATTGAAAACCTCTTTTATGCCAATAATTGTGCTTAATAATGGAGACAGGAAAAAATGAGGGAATAAAATAATAAACAAGTAGCCAACCAATATTTCATTTAAACCTGTGAGTAGGTATAATGTGGTACTGATAAGAGTGTATATTCTGTGTATTTAAAGTGGAGAGTTCTATAAATGTTTATTAAGTTCACTTATTCCGGATCTGAGTTCAAGTCCTGGATATCCTTATTAGTGTTCTATCTCGTTGATCTATCTGATATTGATGTTGAAGTCTCCCACTATTATTGTGTGGGAGTCTAAGTCCCTTGATAAGTCTTATGTATCTGGGTGCTCCTGTATTGGGTGCATATGTATTTAGGATCGTTAGCTCTTCTTGTTGCATTGATCCTTTTACCATTATGTAATGACCTTCTTTGCCTCTTTTGTGTTGCTTTATTTATTTATTTTTATTTTATTTTATTTTTTTGGTATTTGGCATGCAGGCACAACAGCACAGTTGTTTTTTTTTTTTTTGAGAGAAGAAAAGAAAAGAAAAGGAGTGAAGGAGACGAAGAAAGAGGAAGAAAAAGAGGGAGAGAGAATGGAAATGTTGCTTTATTCTAAAAAAATGGGTATTAATAATGGCCAATCAATATTTCATTTAAACCTATGAGTAGGTGTGATGTGGTATAGACAGGAATGTATATTTTGTGTATTTCAAGTGGAGAGCTCTATAAATATTCATTAAGTTTACTTGTTCCTTCCAGACTCTTAACACTCCTTTTCTGCTGACTTCTCTGCCTGAGCTCACTCCGCCATTCTAGATGGTCTACTTCCTTGGCACCAAGTCTTACTTACTACTTAGACTTTTTTCATAACTATTAGTGTTTAGGATTTAATAAGAAAAAAACCCACATCTTGAGCCAGAACTAGAGGACTTCCATCGCACTCTCTCTCTTTCTATTCCAATACCCATTTCTGGGTATCGGGCCTTCTTGGACCCAGATATTGGAAAGCAAAAAAATGGCAAACTCATTATAGGTTTTGTAATACTTTGAATTCTAGTCATTTTTGCCAATATATCTGCTATTATTTACTTGTAGAATTTACATATAGCTGCTGCAGGCATTCTTTATGGGTTTTATGGGTGCATTCAGCTAGAGAAATAAGATGTACTTAATCTGTCTTAATTCAATATTTTCAAAATATAACATTACACAGCATAAAAACAAGGTGGCTGTATAGACGAAGTTAACAGGGTGGGATATCAGATTTAGTTGCAAGTAAACGTTTGACATATTCATTTTAAGTGCTGAAAACTATTCTAATATCTTGCCTTCTACATGGTAAGAGGTGACAAGCGCCAGATCTTGATTCCCTGGTTCCATATGGCAGTAGGATTCCCAATAAAGGCCAGAATCTATTATTTTTTAGCTAGGTTAGAATTAGGTGCTTGCAAAACCATTAAAAGCCTGAACTGGCAAAAGACATTCGTTTTAAGTTTAGTGCTACAAAGAGACAGAAGTACTGTCATCCAGAGTCAGTGACATGCAGAAATCTGCTGCAGAGTTTATAACTCCATCATGTCACCCAGAAAGGTGAATGGCAGGAGAATGCAGAAACTACTGCAAAGATTCATGCCTGAGAGATCCACACTTCCACCCACTGTCATAGAGATGGCTTCTGCTTTGTCTGCCTTCTAAATCTTGTGGGAGTGCATCTCCTTGATGGAACCCCACATAAGTTCTCCTGCTGGCTCGGGAGTCTAGGGAATGTCGCTCCCAGGCTTCTAGCTCCAGAAATACAAGAGAACTGAAGGGGGCATGAAGAATATTGAGTATCTGCGGTTAGTATCTAGCAAAGTAATTATGTTTAGTTCTGTTGGAAAACAAAACACGTTTTTCATCTGGCAAGGCAAGGCTGAGTTAGTGGTCATCCTTGCAAATTTCATTAGTCATAACATGTATGATAATCACATAGATGCAATTTTAAGTTCTGATTTTACACATGGTCTGAGGTTAGTTAGTAAAAACAAATAATAACTAGCGAAATCAAAATCCATGGTCACTGTAAAAAATTTAATAATCATTTATGCTACGATTTTTTTTTTTTTTTTTTACTAGAAAGAGATGTGGCATTCTGTCAGTGTTAAGTGATCTGTCTGCCATAAGATCTGGTGCAGAAAACTCTTAAGGCTCAGAGAGTCTACAGTTGGAATAAAGTTTCTGGAAAACATTGGGAGACATCAGGACTCATGAGAAATTGAGCTAATGTGGGTATCTGTGATGAATATGCTTATTTAAAAGATATTAAAACATAGAATATACCCAGAAATCACAGAGAAATATGCTTCTCATAGAATTACCATAAAGAGAGCATGAGGTACATGTTTTTCTTTCTATGAATAAAGGAAGTACATATTCTGAATTGTAAAAATCTGAGCAAAAATTGAAATAAGTGTTTTAACATATGCCAATCTTATTCCTACAGATGTACACACATTATGGCTTTGTTTTGAATAATACTGATTTTACACTTGAATTTACCCATTTTAAAGCTATTTTTCATTTAAAATAAATCTTTAAATACTTTTGCAGTTATCCAAAGTAGAAGAGTACCTCATTTTTTAATCATATGAGAGAATTACTGCAACATTTAGTACAGAGTGAAAGAGTTAGGTTAAGAAACAAGAAAAAGAGTACGTGATGAGGATGCATTTTGAAGTAAAAATAAAATACCTTTTGGAGAAAGGTTAATGCTGAAGATAAAATAATTTCACTTATTTTATCTGAACAGTAGAAATTAACATTTACAATGAAGACTATATTACCAAATTTATTAATTTTTTAAAAACAAGCAAGATGGAGTAAGATTTATGTCTCTGTAGAACAAAATAAATGAAGTAATGTCCAATATGTGTACAAATTTTAGATTTGTTGCAAATATGTTCCCAGATTATAATTCTAACAAAACGATACAAAGCTCCTCATTATCTATTGTATTCCAACATAATTGATCTTGGCAGTTTGCTTATCTGACATGGTCTTCACAGTAAAATTGCTTTATGTCTTGGAGTTAATTTCATACTGCTTTCCCTAGACAGTCTCCACAGTCAAGTGTTGAATGATCGTTTTCCACTCCATAATACTAAAAGGCTAGATGCACTGTACCTTGATCAGAGATGCTAACGGTGATTAAATAGAAATTGTTACTGAAGCAGAAAAGGCCTCAAAGATTCAATGTATCAACCAAGACAGTACTAACTAAACCCTATGTATAAAAAAATTTCTTAAGTTATCATGTCATATTTCACATTTTGAGCATCAGTATGTACCTAAATCTTGATACTGTGGTTACAGTTTGGAAGTCGGGTTGACCCAGTTGCTAGGATAGCATAACAAAAATTAATACAGTAACGTATGGAAATAATCTCATTTAAAACATCTTTTGGATGTGCTTAACTGGAGCTGTTTCCAAGTTTTGTGCTTCTTTAGTTTTCCCTATCAGGAGATCTACCAATGTCATACTTAGATGATGCATGCTCTGCCTGTACTCTTCCAATTTCACTGCATTCTTTTCTATATGTAGAGGGTTGGAAGATGAAGCTGAGTAAATATCTCAGCAGACACAATCAAACAAAGAAATGAAAATAGAAGAAAAGATTATGAGGCCAACCCATGAAGTCCAACATCTGAAAAATGAGAGTTACAAAAAAAAAAATGGACAAAGAGACAGGGAGATGAAATTATCAAAACAATTATACATTTCCCATAATTGAATGACATGACTTTCATGTTTAAAAAGGCTCATCAACTATCTGTTATGATAATTAAAATATGACTCTACAGCCAGTAATGGATTAAATATATCCCTAAATCTAGTGAGATTAAAGAGGTGAAGTACAAAGGAGTTAGACTTTGAACTACTTCACAGCAACAATGGAAATAAGAAGAAAAAGAATGCATGTAAAACGTTAACAACTAATCATCTCCAACTTTGAATTCTATACCCAGCCATTAGACCAATCAAGGGTGAGTATAGAATAATAATATTTTGGAACATTTGCCTTTCATGCAGTTTTTGTTAGAAAATGACTGGACAATAAAATGCACCAAGATGAGTGAATGAACTAAGACCAAGAAAGACACAGGGAATGCAAAACCGTAACTAGGCAAAAGGAATTTCCAAAACGTGAACAAAGGGAAAGCCCAGGATGTTAGCTTTCTAACATCAGGTTTTGGTTAAATCTGTCCCCTCAACCCTGAAAACATTTTTTTTTAATTATATATGAATTTAATATATCAAATAGAAAGCAAAAAACGATGTGTGAAAATTTCAAAAGATTTATATTTCTCTAGTGAGCACAAAAATACCTATTCTGCATTCTTCTCACTTGCCATAAAATATTTAATACTGTGGCTTTTCCCACATGTGAAGTGATTAACTGTCGTATAGAGCCTTTTTACTTCTCCATTTTGAAAAAAACTTTTATTTTAGGTTCCGGAGTATACACGCAAGTCTTTTTTATACAGGCAAACTGTGTGTCGCGGGATTGGGCATACACATTATTCTGTTACCCAGGTAATAAGCATAATAACTGATAGATAATTTTTCTTATCCTCTCCCTCCTCCCACTTTCCACTCTTAAGTAGGCATTGGTGTCTGTTGTTTCCTTCTCTGTGTCCGTGTGTTCTTATTGTTTAGCTCCCACTCGTGAGTGAGAACCTGTGGTATATGGTTTTTTATTTCTGTGTTAGTTTACTTAGGACAATGGCCTCCAGCTCTATCTATGTTGTTGCAAATTACATGATCTTTTTCTTTTTATGGCTGCATAGTATTCCACAACCTCACAGAAATACAAAAAAAGTCTCCCCAGAGACTACTATGAACACCTCTATGCATTCAAACCAGAAAATCTAGAAGAAATGAGTAAATTTCCTGCAAACATACAACCTTCCAAGACTAAACAAGGAAGAAATTGAATCCCCAAGTGGACCAATAATTACTTCTGAAATTGGATCAACAATAGAAAACCTACCAAACAAAAAACAGTCCAGGACTAGATAGATTCGCAGCTGAATTCTGCTAGATGTATCAAGAAGAGCCATTACCATTCCTATTAAAACCATTTCAAAAAACTGAGGAGAGACTTCTCCTCAACTCATTCTATGAATGAGGTCAGTATCATCCTGATAACAAAATTCGAGAGACACAACACACAAAAGAAAACTTTAGGCCAATATTCTTGATAAATATAGATGCTAAAACCTTCAACAAAATACTACCAAATCAAATCTAATAGCACAGCAAAAAGCTCAACTACCATGATCAAGTAGGCTTTATCCCTGGGATGCAAGATTGATTCAACATATTCTAATCAATAAATGTGATCCATCACATAATCCGACCTACAAACACAAACAACATGATTAGCTCAACAGATTCAGAAAGAATTTCAGTAAAATTCAACATTATGGCCGGATGCAGTGGCTCATGTCTGTAATCCCAGCACTTTTGGAGGCCAAGGCAGGTGGATCACAAGGTCAGGATATAGAGACCATCCTGGCCAACATTGGTGAAACTCGGTCTCTATTATAAATACAAAAATTAGCTGAACATGGTGATGTGCACCTGTAGTCCCAGCTACTTGGGAGGCTGAGACAGGAGAATCACTTGAACCTGGGAGGCAGAGGTTGCAGTGAGCTGAGATTGCACCACTGCACTCCAGCCTGGTGATAGATCAAAATTCTGTTTCAAAAAAAAAATCAACATTACTTAATGTCAAAAACCCTCAATAAATTGGTCATTGAAGGAACATACTTCGGAATAATAAGACCTAACCATGACAAACCTACAGCTAATATCATACTGGATAGACAAAACCTGAAAGCATTCCCCTTGAAAAGCGGAGCAAGGCAAAACTATCCCTGTTGGCAGACATGATTCTATATATTTAGAAAACCTCATAGTCTCCACCCAAAAGCTCACTTCAGCAAAGTTTCAAGATAAAAAATCAATGTGCAAAAATTAGCATTTGTACACACCAGCAACATTCAAGCCAAGAGCCAAATCAGGAATTCAATCCTATTTACAACTGCCACAAAAAGAATAAAATACCTAGGAATACAGTGAATCAATGAGAATTACAAAACACTCCTCAAAGAAATCAGACATGACACAAACAAATGAAAACTTTTAATTCTACCAGACATACAAAGAGGAGCTGGTACCATTCCTTCTGAAACTTCTAAACAATACAAAAAGAGGGAATCCTCCCTAACTCTTTTTATGAGACCAACATCATCCTGATACCAAAACCTGGCAGAGACTCAACTAAAAAAGAAAACTTCAGGCCAATATCCATGATGAACATTGATGCAAAATTCATCAATAAAATACTGGCAAACCAAATGCAACAGCACATCAAAAAGTTTATCCATCATGATCAAGTAGGCTTCATCCTGGGGATGCAAGGCTGGTTCAACATATGAAAATCTATAAATGTAACCCATCACATAAACAGAACCAAAGGCAAAAACCACATGATCATCTCAATAGATACAGAGAAGGCCTCTTACAAAATTCAACAGATCTTTGTGCTAAAAGCCCTTAATAAACTAGGTATTGATGGAACATATCTCAAAATAATAAAAGCTATTTATGAAAACTTTCAAAATGAACTTCTGTTTTAGAAACATTTAAGATTTACAGATAATTTGATAAGAGAGCACAGAGAGTTTTTGTATATCTTCCACACAGTTTCCTCTGTTATTAATATCTTGCATTGGTACCTTCTAGTTTTTAGAATTAATGAGTCGATATTGATCCATTATTGTGAAGTAACGTTCATAATTTATTTGGATTTTCTTTATTTATAGTTACAGTGGGAACTTAAGCTCTCCCTTCTTGAAGGTGGGCTATCTTCATATGTTACTTGGAAATTTTCTGCATGAGTGACTTGTCTCTTTCCTTATATTTATTAGTTTATTTAATTATGCATTTATATCTGTTTGGGCTTCTGGATATTTGCTTTATACTTTGGGTTATAATACAATACTATTTTTTTTTCTCAAATTGCTTCAAGTTTGACCACTGGAAACTCTTTCAGTTGGCTCTATAAACTTTTGACATACTCCAAACAATGTGTGGGTTTGTTTTAGGTTTTGTTTCATTTGTTTTTTTTTTTATGATTTTCTTAGCTTTCCTTACTTTCTACCACTACAAGATGTTTTAAGCTCACCTCAGACATTTCTTGTCCTAGTCTTAGAATCAATCATTTTTCTAAAGTGCCTTTTATTGGAAAGTGGGACTTGGATGAATCTGGATGCCATCATTCTCAGCAAACTGACACAAGAACAGAAAACCAAACACTGCATGTTCTCACTCATAAGTGGGTGTTGAACAATGAGAACATATGGACTCAGGGAGAGGAGCATCACACACTGGGGTCAGTTGGGGGAAGCTAGGGAAGGGACAACGGTGGGTGGGGAGGATGGGGAGGGATAACGTGCGGAGAAATGCTGGATATAGATGAAGGGGGGATGGAGGCAGCAAACCACCTGGTTATGTATGCACCTATACAACAACTCTGCATGGTCTGCACATGTACCCCAGAACCTAAAGTACAATTTTTTAAAAAGAGGCAAGGTAATGGTAGAGAAAATTAGTTTTATTTATTGTGAAAGTTTTTGCCAAGAAAAATAAGAAGATTTCCACTGGAAAGTTTAAAAAAAAAAGACAAAAGTAAACAAAATCTGTACACTGGGGGTGCTTGTTTCTAGTGGAGTATCTTCTCTTTTGGGGCCTCTCAGCTAAGATTATATCTGTTATGTATATACCTGTGTATATACATAATATAAACTATAAATATTTTATATGTAGTTATCTATATTTACACTGAGTTAAACATGAGTTCATACTGATGTATCCAGCTCAGCTCTAACACATTATCATATAATTATTCTGGCTCCTCCCATTGCTTTTCTGTGAACTCCCACTCCAACAGGGACAAGTCTGGCTCCTATCATCCGCCATCCATTTACTCATGTGTAGCAGTATCAGAGCTGTTAACTTGTAACCCAGTGAGAAACAACATTATCAACTAGAATATTGCTTTTAGTGCAGTTTCTTTTGCCTTTACTCTTAGACTCCACTTATTTCTACTCATTTAGATCAGCACCTTTTCCCTCCGTCCCCTGCAGTGACATTGTTTCATCACTTGAATTACAGTTAGATGCTCTTGTCACAGTCAGTATTCCTTTCTGAGATCCCCAAGGTCCTCACTTGTTTTTTAAAATATTGCAGATATTAGTGTCCACTCTTTGGGCTATAAAGTTCTATGGATTTTGACAAATGTATAAGGTTTTATGTCCACCATTATAATGTCATACATAAAATCTCCAAAAATCTTCTGTGCTTCATTCTATCCTGGAACCTTTGGCAACTACTCATCATTTTACTACCTCTATAGTTTTGCCTTTTCCAGCATGCCCTGTAATTGGATCATACAATATGCATGGCCTTTTCATTTTTCTTTCTTTCCTTTTCTCTTTTCTTGCTTTTCTTTTTTTTTTTTATGGACAAAACAGCAGCATCCAGCCTGACCATTCCCTCTTTACCATGGAGGGAGAGAGGACTGTGTTATAGATGGCAGCAGCTGACTGGCTACAGGTGCAGCACTGCCACCCAGCCCCATGTCATTCCTACAATAAGGAGCACAGGGTTGCCCTCTGACACCTGCCTCAGCAGTCCCCAGCACCTCTCAAACTCTCACAGCCCAAGGGCAAGCCCTGGAGGGGTGGGGAAAAGGTGGGGCTCTAGGGTTTCTATATCAGAGATGGAAGGTGCACAGGCTGGGGAGGAACCCCCAGAGTAAGCAGTCTTTTAGGACTGGCTTCTTTCAATTAGCAGTATGCATTTAAGGTTTTTTATTGTTGGTTGGGTTTTTTTGTTTGTTTTTTGGTTTTTTTTGGTGGTTGTTCTTGTTGTTGTTTTGAGACAGGGTCTCATTCTATGGCTCAGGCTGAAGTGCAACAATATAGGCTGGATACAGCTTCTACCTCCCAAGTTCAAGTGATTCTGGAGACTCAAGCTCCACAGTAGCTGGGATTACAGGCACACGTCACCATGCCTGACTCCATTTAAGGTTTTTCTATTGGTTTTTCTGGCTTGATAGCTTACTTCTTAATTGCTGAATAGTATTTTATGGTACGGATATGCTGTAGTTTGTTTATTCATTCACCTATTGAATACCATTTTCAGTTTTTGGTAATTATGAATAAGGCTGCTATAAACATAGGCACGCAGGGTTTTGTAGAGACATAAGTTTTTAACTCAATTGTTTCATTACCTAGGAGCATAACTGTGGGACTGAATTGTAACACTGTCTATAGCATTGTAAGAAATTGCTAAACTGTGTTCTGAAGTGTCAGTGCTATTTTCCATTTCTAATAGCAATGAATGAGAGTTCCTTTTGCTCTGCATCTTTGCCATAGTTTGTACTGCCAGCTTTTGCTTTTATTTTAGCCATTCTAATGGGTGTGTAGTTGTATTGCATTATTGTTTTCATTTGCAATTTTCCAATGACATATAATGTTGAGCATCTTTTCACATGTTTGCCCTCTAAACGTCTTCTTTGGTAAGGTTTCTTTTCAGACTTTTTCTTATTTCTTAATTCGGTCGTTTATTTTCTTTGTTAAATTTCATGAGTTATTTATGTTTTACAAACAAATTATTTACCTGGTAAGCGTTTTGGATTTCCTTCTCTTCAGGTCTTGTTTTTTTATTCTCTTAGCATTGCCTTTCACAGAGCAAAACACTTAAATTTTAATAATGACAACTTTTTTCCATGGATTGTGGTTTTGTGTTGCATTTAAAAACTCACCAAACCCAAGGTCTCCTAAATTTTCTAGTGTTTTCTTCTGGAAGTTATACAGTATTTTAATTTACATTTATATCTAAGATTCATTTTTTGTTAATTTTTTGTGAAGGCGTAATTCCTATCTGATTTATTTTGCATATGGATATTGAATTATTTCAGTATCTTTTGTTGAAAAGACTATCATTTCTCTTTTGAATTGCCTTTGATCTTGTCAAAAATCAGTTGACTATATCAGTATGGATCTATTTCTGAGCTCTTCATGCTGTATCATTAATCTAATGGCTATCTTTCATTACTATATGCTGTCTTAATTTATCTTTATATTAAGTCTTGAAATTGGGCACTGTCAGTCCTCTGACTTTGTTCTTTTTCATATTGCATTGACTACTCCATGTATTTTGCTGTTCGATATAAACTTTAGAATTAGTTTTTCAGTATTTTTAAAATAGCTTGCTGGAATATTGATTATAATTGCATTTAATATCTAGACTAAGTTGATAAGAATGGACATCTTAAAAATATTGAATCTTTCAGCCATGCACAGTGGCTCATGCCTCTAATACCAGCACTTTGGTAGGCTGAAGCGGGCAGATCATGAGGTGAGGAGATTGAGACCATCCTGCCCAACATGGTAAAACCCCGTCTCTACTAAAAATACAAAAATTAGCTGGGCATGGTGGCACGTGCCTGTAATTCCAGCTACTCAGGAGGCCGAGGCAAAAGAATCGCTTCAACCAGGGAGTTGGAGGCTGTAGTGAGCCAAAATCGCCCCACAGCACTCCAGTCTGGTGACAGAGCAAGACTGTCTCAAAAAACAAAACAAAACAAAATAAACAAACAAAAAAAAACGAGTCTTCCAATCCATGAGCATGGAATATCTTTTTATATATTTAGATCTTTGCTTTCTTTAATTACAGTGCTACAGTTTTCTGCATAGAGATTCTGTATATGTTTTCTTAAATGTCTATGTCAATGTTTTATTTTGGTGCAATTATAATGGTATTGTGTTTTTCTTTGAAAATTTCAACTTTTCCATTGCTGGTAGAAAAGCAATAGACTGTTATATATTAACTTGTATCCTGCAACCTTGCCATAATCTACTATTGGTTCCAAGATGCTTTTTCTGTTTTTTTGCTTCATTTTCTACTTTTTTATTGTTACCTTTAAATTTTCCATTTTATTTTTATAATTTTATTTATTTTTTAAGTTTATTATCTGTGAAAAAAGACAGTTTTACTTCTTACACGTTGTTTCCTTTTTACAAATCCTGTTGCACTACCTAGGACTTGTAGTACAATATTGAATAGATGTGGTAAGAGAGAATATCTTTGCTTTCTTTCCAACTAAGAGGAAAGCATCTATTTTTTTTCCTCTCCTTTAAGTATGATGTTAGCTGTAGGTTCTTCTTTACTTTCTTCTGTTTTCTTTATTTTCTTCTGTTTATTTTCTTCTCTGTCACCCAGGCTGGAGTACAGTGGCACGATCTCAGCTCACTGCAACCTCTGCCTCCAGGGTTCCAGCAATTATCTGCCTTAGCCTCCTGAGTAGCTGGGATTACAGATGCCAGCCACCACATCTGGCTAATTTTTGTATTTTTAGTAGAGCCAGGGTTTTATCATCTCGGTCAGGCTGGTCTTGAACTCCTGACCTCATGATCCATCCATCTCAGCCTCCCAAAGTGCTGGGATTACAGGCGTGAGCCACTGTGCCCAGCCACTGTAGGTTTTCCATAGATGTTCTTTATCAGGTTAAGAAAGTTTCCCTCTGTTTTTAGTCTGGTGAGAGGTTTTTATTTTTTCACCCCTGAATGGGTATTGGATTTTGTCAAATGCTTTTGTGCATCTATTGATATGATCATATGAGTTTTCTTCTCCTCCAGTCTTCATTGTGAGAAACCACTGGGGATCCTGAAGTTAAAACTCATGAAAGTGTATGGCCTAACAGGACTTTTACTCTCAAGCTAATCTACACTCAACCTCAAAGAATTTATTAAAATTCACGTTTAACCATTCTTATCAGTATACATTGTCAAAAGCTTTTTGTTCCTGGTACCAAAGTTTCAGCTGCTATTACTTGTATTCATCTGTCTCTTCAGATTTCAAGGTGGTGGTCTATCTTGTGAGTTCAAGTTTCTGGTGATTCTAGTAAAAGTCACTGATTTTTAAGTCTTCTCAGACTTATTTCTTGTTTTGAGGGTGGAAGTGGTGGCTTCCAGGCTTTTTACATGTGAAAGGTGAAACCAAGGCAACGTGAATCTCCTCTTCATGTCTACAGCTGGGCAACAAGTTTTTCAAACCTTGTAGCTCAACCCCTACTATGGGACAGTCCTTCAGACACAGCTCAGAGTCTATATATCTTTCTGTTTCACATCCTTGCTCTGATACTCTGTGTGTTTCATTGTTCTATCTTTTAGGGTGGTTAGTATGATCATCACATAGACTGGAGAAATTTCCAGAGATTTGAATATGTGAAAAGTAACTTTCCTTGATTCTTCAGTGTTTTTTCTGTCTACTCATTAGCAGCAATATAATTTTTCACTTCACTATAGTCTAAGAAATGTCACAATATAACCTGAGACCATCATGATGAGATCTGGTGGCTGACATGAGGAGAGTCGTGTTCTGTTTTCTAATGCTTTAGCTACTAAGATCTTCCTGTCACTCATCCCCACTTAAAATCTAGTTATAGGGACTCTCTGAGAGCCACACCACTATCATCATCAACACTGTTATTTTCAGGTAGGTAACTTCTAACCAAGTTCTGACTGGATTGGGATGACAGCGAGTGACAGGGCAGTTCTGCTGAGGAAAGTGCTTGTGCTAAGTCAGTGGACAACTTGACTCCCTAACTACTTGATAGAAATTGTATTTTTTTCTCTCATGGCATCTATTGGTAGAATAAATTATTCTATCTTTATTTCCTTTCCCCTCATCTAATCTCCTTTCATCAGGCTTGAAGTTGCTAAAAACATTTCTCATTTTTGGGAAATGGGCAAGATGGACTTCGCTCTGTATTTGCTGATAGATTAACTTTACTCTTGTTTCTGTATGATTCCATTGAAACACACGTGGTCACATCCAGGTGGGTTGGAAACACATGTGCAAATGCAATTCTGCTAATACAATACACTTGTAAACAAAATCAACAGTAAATTCAGGGATAATAGAATTGAACTTGGAACTGAATAAAATCTACCATCATTGATTTGTGAAGTTTGTCCAGCTCAGTTTACAAAAGTAGACATTCCCCCAACCGACTCTCTCTTTCTAATAAAACGTTCATGATATGTGATTAATCACCAAAGACTTCTCCATGAGAAATTGAATTCTGTCAATCTGCAGGGAAGGCATGTATGATCAAGTTCAAATTTCCAGCTTTGTTCATTTTCCAGTTTCTTAGGAGTTATTTTGATTCTAGAAATTGCCATCTATACAACTATGAGACACACCTAACAAAAAGTATAACACAGGACAGATTTCAGCCATTCACACGAAAACTGTGATTCTTATCATATCCATGGCACTATTAGTATCATATTCACCTACTATTTCCCTATCCGAATTCTCTATCTAAACTCATCATCATCCTATTTTTATAATGTGATCATGTACCAAATAAAACCATCTCGCCTTCTACCTGTAGTATGCATGCTTTCAGAAAAAACAGATAGTCTGAAATAATGCTTTTTGGAAATATTAAGGAAGAGGTTCAAAAGCTAGTATAAAGGGTTCATCAGACATTCACAGTCCTACAGGAATTCTCTCTGCAGCCACAACAGAGTAGTTTGCCGGTCCTTTGTCTTCGTTTCCAGCAGCCAACTGTGACTAAAGACAGACTTCACAGTCTCTCATGGTGACCATGAGTTTCCACATCTGTCACCAGAGCTGATCATTGTGATCTGGGGATATAACTGTGATGTTTCTTGGACGGGAGAGCAGTGAAAATTACACTGTTGTTAATGAGAAGTCAGGAAAACACCAAAAAACCAAAAAACATATGTTTTCTCAGGCCTAAATCTCTGGAGAATTCTCCTAGGTCTATAATGTGGTGATTGTTTTAAATGCCCTAATGTGCTGGAAATGCTGTCTGAAGTGGCTAGAGGCACATAATTTGCATATTATAATAAGGTTCCTAGAACTCTCAGGTTGTGATCATATTATTTAACGCATTCCAGCATTGAGATCTTTTCTTGCCACACCTCTTTTATCTAACATAGCAATGCTGTATTTTCAATTCATTTTCTTCTCTAACTTTGTGTTACCCAATGTCTACTATATTTTCATCTTAGTGCTAATCATGTAAGAGAGGGGAGAGAAGTTAAAGACAGCCCCTATACATTGCCACTTCCCCAAAAGAAAATCCCATACAAACCTAAGCACCTCTCTTAAAACTTAAACAATCTTATGTAACTTATCGATGTTCAATTTATTCTCTCCAAGACCCTACCTTGCCTCATTCATCAATCCCTGAAGATTGGAGTGAAGCCCCCCCCCACCACCCCAGTGCAAGGTAACACTTATATTTTGTTGGCCCACTTTGCAGCCTCTACAGTTATTCCAAATAATTAACTCTGGAAGTTTGATTAAATAAATTTCAAAGAATCCAAAGTACTATCTTGTCACATTCTCATGTGATATCCAGATAATAAAGAAAGTAGACTGCTTTTCAGAAAAATGCCTTGACATTATTTCTAACCCCTTTTCTGTTCTCCTTCAGAAATTCCTGAGACAAGAAAACATAGTCTGGAGGCAGGGAACCTAAGGACTTTCTAGAATTTAATTAAATGGAAAAAAAATCCAACCTTCTGAGCCCAAGTAAATAACTTTGTAACTCTGCTTCAGCTATGGCAGAAAACCACTCATTTGCATAGGGTGTGCACCAAATAAAATAACTTTGTAATCTCACTTCATCCTCTTCATTTGCATAGGGCATACACCAAGTAAATAACTTTGTAACCTCACTTCAACCCCTTCATTTATATACAGCATACACCAAGTAACCAGTGGGAATCCTCTAGAGGATATTTAAATGCCAGAAAATTCTTTAGCTGGGCCCTTGAGCTGCTTGCTCAGGCCTGCTACCACTTTGTGAAGTGTGGTTTTATTTTCCCAATAAATCTCTGCTTTTGTTGTTTTATTATTTCCCTGCTTTGTGTGTTTTGTCCAATGCTTTCTTCGAAAAGCCAAGAACATGGACACCCTACACCGATAACTGCCCTAAGCCATCTATGCACATACACCTCTAATTTTGGAAAACTTAATGCCCTTATTTTGTTTTTTCCTAAGGTCCATCATGCACATCATGCTTTTATACACATCAGCTCCAACACTCTGGTGACTAAAAATTTTTAGCTGTCAAAAATGGATCAGTTGCTGCGCAGGGCAAGACTCCATACTAATGGCTAAGACTTTCAGACTAGTTTTGCGTTTATTTCTGCAGATTTTGATGTCCTGTTGGCTGTCTGGCTCAGAATACATAATGCTTTGCCAGTGTCTCATGTTAAGTTTGGAGAACACATCCAAATTCTCCATTTCACCTCCATTTAATGCAACTGTTGGCAGCATGGAAATCATCTTCAAGGTATACATGAAGAAACCCTAGAAATAATACTTGCCCTTCCACGGGGGTAATTACCTGGCCTTTACCAACTGTGGACATCTGGGGGTGATAGGAATTATTCAACAGGTTCTTTTTAAAAATAGGTAATGATCCTTTAAAGGATGAAACCCCATTTCATAACATGCAATTTTGTTAACCACTCTGTTTAGAAAACTGGGCTCTCTCTGGTTTCCCAGCGCCGGTAGCTCGGCTTGACGCATGAGGTTGGGGCTGCCTGGGTCATGCCACTTTAGATTACTGGATCTCACAGGATGCTACAAGGCAGACACACCCCAGAGTGACTCATTGAGTGGGAAGTTTAAAAAGATGGTTTTCCTTAGCCATCAATTAGATAAACCACATTTTCCAGGAGAAAAACAGCATCTTGAAAAGTTCTTTACAAACAAAGCTTTCTTGCTCATTCAGCTTTGGGTCGTTTTTTCTTGTGAAGGGAAGTATGACTTTAACCTTAATTGCACTTACAAATTAGCAAGTAAAATAATGCCAGCCTTTCCCCCTTCCTTCCTTCCTTTCCCTCTCTTTCTCTCTTTTCCTCAGAAGAAGACACTTTCATGATCTTAGCTCTGGTAAAATTAGAGTGTTCTTCCTCTTTGCCTCTTCCCTCAAAGCTGTGGTTTTGAGCGACCATGTGGTGAATGACTTATAGGCACAGGCCTGAGATCTACTTCTTCTGCCCTGGATAGTCTACTCTTCTTTATACATTTTCTTTTACCTTTTATTGCAACCTCATTGAAAATGTACTCAGGAAAAGACATTTGTAAGTTGTGTTTTTTTAAAATGACAGTTTTGATTTAGGATGTATGTCCAGAAGAACTGAACTCTGAAAAACAATTTAAATCTCCTTGCCTCACGGGTTCTCGTTTTTCTGTATGTTTGGAAAGTACTAATAAGTTTCTCCCACTGTGTTGTAAGTTTCTCAAGGACAAAAGAGTTATTTCTCATTTATACCTTCTGATATACTATGTACCTATTGCTCATAGAATAACATATTCAAAAGCATATCTTCAAACAATAAAATATTTTGTACAAAATCTCTCATTTCCCAACTTACTCAAAACTTGAGACCAAGGCGACATAGTTTTTGGCTAGAGTTCCAGATAGATATCCTGAGCCACAGAATATTTTGTGCATATTTTTCAAATAGCACAGAATGGATAAGAAATCAGCAGTCCATTAGCACCTTCTCCTCAGTGTACTCCTGCGGGGGAAAGCAGGCCTCAGGCATGTGAACACTGGGTTTCCAGGAACACTAAGGCATCCATGTGCTTGCTGGTCCCTTCGAATTTTATCTCCAGTGGAGGCAATTTACAACAGCTGAAGATAATATGTGCTCAACACATTCAGATGAGTGTAGTGACAGCGGATGAGCATGACGTGCCCAGGTCTGCTGTGTGGCTCTATGTGTGGGTGTAACTTTCCACGTAGGTCTCATAAGGTTGAGGACAGCATTATCTTCATTTCACAAATGAGAAAACAGACTCATATGAGTAGTTTGCTCAAAGCCTGAAACCTAAGAATACGATGATCCTGGCTTCAAAATGTGTACTTTTAAATAATATGCTTCTACCAAGTTATATGTCCTCTCTGATATTAAATATTCTGCCACTCAAGTCCTCTTCAGTTCCTTTTTTTTTAGTAAATTCACAGCAGAATGGTAGGAAAACAGAAACCAGAAGGATAAAAGAAAGTCCGTGCTCTTTAATGGTTGCATTATGATTGCTTCATCAGGGCCAAAGGCTCCACCGCTCCCCTCTTCTGGGGGCTGGAGGTGGAGCGGGTGAAGGGTTTTGAGATAGATCTAAAGAAAACCGCCCAAAACTTTCCATATCTCCACTGCTTCCTAGAGCACCTTAAAAACCATCCTCTATTTGGGGGCTTGGAAGTATGCTGGGCGTATGGGTTGGTTGCTTACTGTGGTAATTTAGACAAGTTGTCAGTCTTAGAGCAGCAGGGGTGCTGCACAACCAACGGGCAGTGCAGACATCTGCAGGGGGAGCTCACTTTAAGGGCAAGGACGGCCCATGGGCATCAGCAGCTTGGCTCAAAAAAGGTTCCTTAGTGCCGCATGGTGCTCACAGAGCAAAGGCTGTGCAGATTCTCAATACTAATCCTCTTCTCTTCCAAGTCCAGAAGATTACCTACAGGCCTCCAGGCAACCACTCACATCCTTACCTTCCAACGGAGGCATTCCAGCCGTCACTTATTAAACTTTATGCTCTTTCAGGCAGTTTTGGGGAGTTTGTTTTTGAAGTCAAAGCTGAGCACAGTTTTCTTGTACTGTTTCATTACAGTCTTAATATCCTCCTAGATAATAGATGGATTGGGAAAAGTTCATCAATAATAAAACTCAAGGAAAAATAGAGAATTGCATTAATACTTTTCAAAATATTATCTACCTCTTCATAGTACAGAGGATCTTGCACAGCTTTTTCTTTCCTAATGCATTTGAAGGATTAAAAAAACAAAAACACATCGTGTTAGCATTATGCTTCCAAAAATTTCAGGGTCCCCACAAGCTCCCTCTTAGCCTTTGCGTCAGCATCCATATTTAGCTAAGACATCCACTAAAGGGTGACAGGCAGTTTATAACAAAATAACTAAGGCAATTTAGCAATAAATGGCAGCATTATTGGGTTCTTGATCCTAAAACAAATTAGATAGGCCTATCACCTCATGTTTACTCCAGGGCCCCTGGCTGAGCAGCTAAGACCACTGACTGAACAGCTTTCCTTATTAGGTGGCTTATAGTTAACTCTTCTTCCTAGAGTTGCCGTTCTGGTTTTCTTGTGTGTTTTTTTGTTTGGGTGTTTTGTTTTTTGTTTGTTTGTTTGTTTTGGTTTGGTGTCTTTCTTTTTTTTTCCAATTTGAGTCAGGTCTTGCTTTGTTGTCCAGGCTGGAATGCAGTGGCCCAATCTTAGCACAGTCCTCCTACCTCAGCCTCCTAAGTAGCTGGAACTACAGGTGTGTGCCACCACATCTGGCTAAATTTTTGTATTTTTAGTAGAGATGGAGTTTTAATCTACTTTGAGTTGTCCTAGAGAAAGTTGTCATTTCTTTTCACAATAGAATTTTGAGGTGTCTTGAAATGCAACGCTGGATAATAAAATGAGAAGAATAAAACAAATTTTCATTTCCCCCTGGGAACTTTACTTGGAATTTCCTATTATGGACCCTCCCCCTGCCCACCTTACCATGTCAAGTCTCATCTCCATTCGGTTGTGTGCTCTTGGAATGATTTATAAAGACAATTTCGCCCAAGTTGTTGAAGTCTGTTGTGCGGCTGCTATCCTAACAACCACAGTAGCCCCTCTCAGAACCCAGGCCCTGAAGCATCTGTAACCTATATATATATATATATTGATCTCTCCTGATAAAAATAGACATAACTCCTCTAAAGCCTGTATTTGTTATTTTATCTATATTTTTTAGACTTACATATTTTTATTAGAATCTAGTCTTGTAAAATTCTTTCTAATTGTCTCACCTATTACAAAGACCCAGTATGGCCTTATTCTTACCCATTGTTGAAAATGAAAACAACAATCAGATTAGGGAGAACTTGAAGTTGCCAAAGGTTGAATCGGTATGTCTTCGTCACACTAAACTCATATCGCTTTCTATACTGGAATTTGCTAATTGTATATTCTACTTACACTGTCCCACTATATCTGAACTTCAGCAAGCTTTTTAACAAGGAAGCTTGAGAACGTCTTTCTTATGCAAATTCTTATCATCATGACCAAAGGTGACTAGAGATGAGTAAGTGGGAGGATTATTAATCTGCTTGATTCAGCTTAGAGAGGAGCTTCTAGAGCTTAACAGATCTAAAAGCCTAATAAAGTTAAGTGTTTATCGAATTCAGACAATGCCAGACTGGAATGGACAATGACAGATATCCATGGAATAGACAATACCAAGGTGGAGCCAAGAAACCTTCAAATAGAACTGATCATTAGCAAGCATAAATATCCAATGAGCATAGGCAAACGTAAGATGAAATGTATAAAATGAAGGATCTGACTTACTGGCACCACTGGGAAACAACAACAGAAACAAAATAACCCCAACAACAGGGTCAAACACTGCCTCTTTGAGTCAATATTGGAGTGACCACACCTGTTCAATGCAATCTTAGAATCACAGTTTTATCCAAGATTAGGCCATGTTCAATGTTTGCTGTAGCTGTAGGTGTCAGAGGCTGGAATTCCTTTTTAGTGTCTTTGTTTTTGTTTCACTTGTTTTTGTGTTTCCCTGGACACTCCGTAAATATCCTATGAGCCCTGCAGTTCTTCTCGTAATCTATCGTTATTATACAGGAGCCCTATTGCTGTGGTGGTAAAGCGTGGAAGAAGAGAACCATTCTGAAATTTTATAATGAAGTTTTAGCTTTGTAGTGAGGCTGTTCCCTGCACGGTGACTTTCTCAGGTTTTTGTCATCCTTTAGGTGAGACGGGAAGGCTAAAGGGAGCCCTAGTTGGGTATTTCTCTTTCCCTAGATTAGGCTGGCAAAACGATCTCCCTTGAGGGCAGGTTTTTATTAAAGACAGCAGAGAGCTTTGGGTGTATTTAAAAATGGTTACTCCCCCTGCCAGAACGACTGGGATTTTTTTCTCCAGTCTTCACTAAAAGAACATGGTGGTGCTCTTGGAGGTAAAACAAAAACATGAGGGCCCTCCCAAAGCTAGGCTCCCAGAGTTTGTAACTCTCAAGTTTATCTGCACTGAGCCTGTAGCAGTTTGTCAATTACAGTTTAAATGTTCTCACCAGCACTGGTTCCAGCCTCCGGTTTCTGCTCCTGGGCTTCAGCTCCTGTAAACTATGATTCTCAGTATCTGCTTCTCTCTACAGTGCCTGCGGCAGCAGTCTGCCCTGTGCTCTCATTATCTGATGCCTCTAATAACAGTGGCTGATTTTCAGTTTATTCAGTTTTTATCTTCTTGTGAGGAGTGATGACTTCTAAACTCTTTACATGTCAGACTGGAAAATGAGAATGACAGATTTGGAGCTAAATATAGCAAGGGGACAGTACTCCTTACATAGTCCACCCGCATCCAGGGAGTGGGTTCAGTTTTAGCTACCATACCCAGAGAATGCTGAAAAGGAAATACACCATGCATACATAAAAATGATTTAAAAATCTGAAAATTGGTCTGAATCAGCAATAATGCCAATACAGTTTTGCTACTCAGGAAATTTATCTTCTGTCCTAATGTCACTACTTCACAAATCCAACTTTACAGAATATACAGATAACACTAACAATTTATTTTGTGTTACTTGACCGTAAGTTGCAAAGTAATATCTAATGAGATATCAGGAATTCTGCCATAGAAACAAAAATATTCAGTACTTTCCAGCTACTGTTCATAGAACTTCAGTAAGTACATTCTTTCTCATAGACAATGATGCTGGTACAATTTGGTAAAGTAATAATCCTATGATTCACCTGCCAGTCCCTTCATGTCTCAGAAAATAGCGAGAAATACATAGTACCCTTAAGCAAAGATGATTCAGAGTCAATAAAAATTTCCACAAAGAAAACATCAAACCCAGACAACTTTAGAGACTGGTTCCACCACACATTCAAGGAAACAATAATAATTTTAGTTTTTATAAAGCTCTTCAGAAAATAAAGAAGGGACACATTTCTCTCTTTTTATGAGTCCAGCATTTTTAGGCCTAAACCTGACTACAACTGTCACATAAATAAAAATTATACAACAATCACACTCTTAAACAAAAATGCAAAGTATTAGTAATTAAAGACTAACAATTTATGTGTGACGATACATAAAGGGTTAGTGCATCGTGAGTCAGGTGAGTTTATCCCAGGTACACAATGTTAGTTTCATGCTAGAATATCAACTAATGTAATGCATTACATTATTATGGAGAGAAAGGCAGATGATTATCTTCATAGATACTGAAAGGCATTTTTAAAAATTCAGCACATATAGATAATTTAAAAATATTTTAGCATATTCAGAATAGAAGAAAACCACTAATTTTATAAAGGCAAGTAAAAACAAATAAATACAAATTAGAACAAACACCAAACCTAACAGTGTAATGTTGAAGGTATTTCCTTTAAGATTAGGAAAAAGATGGCTGGGCGCGGTGGCTCACACCTGTAATCCCAGCACTTTGGGAGGCTGAGGCGGGTGAATCATGAGGTCAACAGATTGAGACCATCTTGGTCAACATAGTGAAACTCCGTCTCTACTAAAAATACAAAAAAATTAGCTGGGCATGGTGGCACGTGCCTGTAATCCCAGCTACTCAGGAGGCTGAGGCAGGAGAATTGACTGAACCCAGGAGGCGGAGGTTGTGGTGAGCCAATTGCGCCATTGCACTCCAGCCTGGGTAACAACAGCAAAACTCCGTCTCAAAAAAAAAAAAAAAAAAAGAATTAGGAAAAAGATAAGGATACCTGTTACCATCACTTCCATTCAACCATTGACTACAGGATCTATGTGTAATTGAATAAGAAAAAAATAAAAGCACTAAGAAGAAAAAGAAGAATCAAAATTCTCATTTTTTTGCAAGTGATATAATTTTATACATAAAAAAAATTAAAAGAAGCTACAGAAAAACTAAGAAATTTAATTAAAAAGTTTGACAAGTTTCTTTATACTGAAAATATAGAAAAGTTGGTTGTATTTCTGCATTAGGAACAAGCAGTTACAAACAGTTTAAAAACAGATATTTTGGTGCCATGGCTCACGTCTTTAGTCCTAGTATTTTGGGAGGATGAGGCAGGTGGATCATTTGAGGTCAGGAGTTCCAGACCAGCCTGTCTAATATGGTGAAACCCTGTCTCTACTAAAAATACAAAATTTAGCTGGGCATGGTGGCTTGCGCCTGTAGTCTCAGCTACTTGAGAGGCTGATTCAGGAGAATTGCTTGCACCTGGAAGGCAGAGGTTGCAGTGAGCCAAGATCGTGCCACGGCATTCCAGTCTGGATGACAGAGCGAGACACTATCTCAAAAAAAAAGAAAGATATTTTCAGTGCCAACTAAAAATATAAAAATACCTAAGAGTAATTCTATTAAAAGGTATACAGGCCCCTAACAAAGCAAATTATGAAATTTTGATAAAAATCATCAAAGATGCCTAAACAAATTGAAATAAATAAAGTATTTCAGAATAAAAACTCAATTTTTCCTATATTAAGCTACAGATTCAAGGAACGGTCCCCCAAAAACATTAGGTTGGTGCAAAAGTAATTGCTGTTTTTGCCATTAAACGTTAATGTTTTTTGTTTTGGTTTTGCGACAGAATTTCACTCTTGTCTCCCAGGCTGGAGTGCAATGGCATGATTTCGGCCCACTGCAACCTCTGCCTCCTGAGTTCAAGCAATTCTCCTGCCTCAGCCTCCCAGGTAGATGGGATTATAGATGCCCATCACCACTCCTGGCTAATTTTTTTATTTTTAGTAGGGACAGGGTTTGGCCATGTTAGCCAGACTGGTCTTGAACTCCTGAAGTGATTCACCCACCTCAGCCTCCCAAAGTACTGGAATTATAGGCATGACCATTGCACCTGGCCTGTTTTCTGTTGTCTAAAGCCATCCAGTTTGTGGTACTTTGTTACTGAAGCTCTAGGAAGCTAATATAGGACAACTTTTACACTTGGTAGGAGCAGCAACTTATCTCATTTAAAATTGACACATATTGTGGGTATGGTTTGCCTTTCTTAGCTTCAAGACCCTGGTCAGAACAACTGAAGGCTTAAACACTGATTCACAGGACAGAACAAAGAATACTACCCGACATTGTCTTGGACCAATACCATAGACGGTATAGCAGTAGACACGTGTTCATGGGAACAGTGAGATCTGTGAATTCTATCACAAAATACACAACCCAGAATATACTAGCCTAATAGAACAATTGTATGGCCTTTTGAAGATATAGCTGAGGAGTCAACTTGACTCACAGTAGTGTGCCTCAGAGATTACCAAACTAAACAGAGAAACCTAAAAACATGGGGTGCCATCCTCCAGTATGTCTCTGTAACCTGTAGGTCTAGAGTTCCTGGTTTTCAGAGAGGGAGTAGTTCCACAAAGGAAATAGCGAGAGTTTGATTGGGCTTTATGATATGCCTACTGACCAGTCCCTGCAGACTCCTTGTGTTAGGAGAACAGCAGACAAGTAAAGGGGATGCTATGCTTTGATCATCAGGAGGAGGTCGGGCTACTGTTATGCAGAGCTAGTAAGGAGACTAGATTGGGCACCTGTGTGATCTAATGGATCATCTCCTGCCACTCCCTTGCCCAGTTTGACAGTAAATAGATGAGTTCAGGTGCCATGTCCTGAGCATGGCATAATAATCAGTATCTGATCCTCAGGTTTGGGTCTGGTCTTCTGCAAGTCACATAGACCAGCAGGGGTGCTAGTGGAAGGAGTCTAGACATCGGAGTAAAGAAGGGGAGTTATGAGCTATGGTCTTGAGTAACTTTAATGATTTCTTATTTGAGCAATCAGGTAGGATCTACAGTTAATTCTACTTGTCTTCCTCTTACAAATTTCTGAAGAAAAGAGAATAATCAGAATCCTGAAGGAGCTCCACTGTAGTGGAAGCTGTAGTGTACCACTCAAAATCAATACTATCAATGAAATGCTAATATTCCACCAAAATTCACATGTTGAAATCCTAATCCCTAATGCAATAGTATTAGGAGATGGGACTTAGGGATGTAGTTAGGCCTTGAGGATAAAGTCTTCATGAATGGGATTAGTGCCCTTAGAAAAAGTCAGAGGACATCTTGCTTTCTCTACTCTCTGCCATGTGAGGATACAACAAGGACACAGAATCTGCCAACCAGGAAGCAGGCTCTCCCCAGACACCAGATCTGCTGACAATTTGACCCTGAACTTCCCAGGCTCCAGAACTGTGAGAAACACATTTCTGTTGTTTAAGCTACTCAGTCTATGTATTTTTGTTATAGCAGCCTGTAATGACTAAGACATCTACCAAGGTACTTTTTCTCCAAGCTACCTTCAGCATTGAACGCTGAGAGTTTATTGTTGACTCTTTCTGTAAGAACTGCCTTTGGCTGAAGGAAGCTGCCTTGCCAGATGCTGTTTCCTCTGCAGAAGCAGTTCACATGCAATGACTGGTAGGTAAGGGGATTAAGGCACTTGGCCCCTTTAACCTGATTTGGGTATTCTCTGAAGAGCATTCCCAGCTCCAGAGCTCCCCATGATATCCACTGAGGCCTCTGATGCTTCTGTGCCACAATTCAATTTTTCTCTCTTCTCCCATCTGCCTCACTCCTCTGGTGTTGGTTGCATGGATGTAAACCCCTGCACAGAGGGGTTTCCCATCTCAGTCCTTTTCCTAGGCAACCTAAGCCAAAAAAGGTATTTACTGTGGAAGTTGAGAAGCTGATCCTAAAATTTATATGAAAGTGCAAAATCCAGGAATAGTCAAGAAACATCCAAAGAAGAACCACATTGGAAAATGGGTGGTGGTATAACTGAGCCTGTGGTATCAGATACGAAGACTTATTATGAGTTGTAGGAAACGAGACAGTATGATTCTGCTACCAAAACCGATATATAAGTAATAGAAAAGATTAGAGAACTGGAAAAATACCTAAACATACATGGAAACTTGATTCACAAGAGTGCCTCAGATATCATTGAAGGAAGCATAGGTTGTTTACTAACTGTGTCTTGAGAATTCACTTTTCATCTATAAGAGAATATCTTTATGACATCAGAGTGGGGAAGAATTTCCTAAACAAGGCACAGCAAAGCATAAATCACAAAGAAAAAGATGAAGAAGTTTGACTATATTAAAATTAAGAACTTGTCATCAAAAGTCGCCATAAACAGAATGAACAAGCAATCCACAAACTGAAAAAATCTAATTGAAATTCACACAGTTACAAAGGATTCGTAACCAGAATATATAAAGGAATCTTATAGATGACTAAGAAAAAGCTAAAACTTTCACTTCTCTTGCAAAAAAAGACCATGAGCAGACATATTTTGTAACATGAATATAAATCTTTTAGAAACAATTTGTAATACAATGGGAAGTGTCTAAAAGTTATATTACCTAGATATACACACATTGAGGCAGAAAAGGTGCTTGTTGGTTTTTAAGACTCTGAATATAGACCACCACTCATGCATATTGCTCATCTAGGAACCCTTCTGTGTAATTTCTAGCTATTTCAATTCTCACTAAAATCTCATCTGAAAAAATACTCTTAACATAGTATTTAATTTAACTGTTAAGCAAAAGTTGGTTTCATATCAACTATATTTTTCAAGCACAATTCTTAAAAAAATTAATATTTAAATTATTTTACTATGTTTAAAAAGCAAGAAATATATGCATTCATACATATATATACACATATATAACATATGCACACATATACCATATACAGGAAATAGTTGTGAATGTATATTTTATGTCTTTATACATTATAATTATGAGAATTTATTTTGAAAAATAAGCCCACAGGGGATTTCTGATTCAGTAGACTTGAAGTATGGTATCAAGTATCCAAAAAATATCAGCTAGAAATGGAGTATTTGAGTATATTTCTTTCACTTCCCATGAGTCCAGAAATATCAAAATAGGTGATGCATAGCCCGCCTGTCCTTTATGCTCCATCCTGGATAGCTATCCTAACAAATCTCTATCTGAGCCCTTTTCCATAGAGTCCTTCAGGAAGCCGCTGTCAATTTTTCAGAGTTGGTAAAACAAATGAAACTCACTTGCCATCTCTACACTAGACCAAGAACCCTGATCAAATAAACATTTTTTTCATTTTGCCTTTCAGGAACATTGCATTCCTATAACAACAGAGACAAAACATTGTATCTTCTCCCTGGGCACCCCTATTTGCAATCTTAAGTACTGAATCCTGGAACCTGAAGGACTTTGCAAAGCAGGCTGGCGTGAACTGCCATCGTCTAATGCTGTAAGAGTTTGTTCTTGTAAAAGCCAGTCTTATTTTAATCCTAGTCACTTTAGTCACTGTAACCAAAATTATGTAAACTTTCTAAATAGACTAAATATTCTAAAAATACAGAGAAACACCAGCCTCCGCACCAACCAAGTCACAATAGGGTGTCTGACCTAAACCCACAAAATGAAAATATGATGGGAAAGTCATTTATCAAACTGCAGTGACCATAACATTCTCCTATCACTGTGTCAAAAGCAAAGGCAGAAATCAAATGGCTATTACTTAAAGTGATAACATTATCTTCGGGAAAACATTTTATTTATGCATTCCTACAAATGCTTATGGTATTAGTTACAATTTATATTCAACAAATTATGAAGGTATTTGTGAACATTTTTCCATCTTTTGGATATGATGGAACTATTTTCAACTTTGTAATTGCTGTGTTCAGAATCTCCCTTGAAGAAATATGAGTGTGGGCAGTGGAAAAATAATTCGTTTCCATGTATTGGTTACCACTTATAGCACAGCCTTGAGTATTCTGAGTTCTAAGTAAAATTCTGTGACCATAGGGAAGAATTGTGAAAAACAAGTACATCAAACATTACAATACAGACACAGTTTCCTCTATCTGCTCCCCACCTGCATATGCAGTGTCCATAAGGCTTCTTTCTCAAGTACTGCATGTGGTACCCATGAGCTCATGAATAAACCCACTCAGCTGCCAAGTTCTGGTCACTGTCTCTCTCTCTCTTCTCCCATAGTCTTGGCTAACAGAGGATCCCACTGCTGATACCTTTAAGTTGCAGAAGCACATTTGGTAAAATAGGGAAATGTGTTTTTCTTTTGCTGCCACTTCATTTTGGAAAAGTAGCAAAGCCATCCTATTGCCTTATATCTACTAAACTGTCTCTATTTACTTTAAAGTATTTTAGTGTGAGCAGATGATACCTGTATGCATTTCCTTGAATCTACAATCTAGAGTACTTAGTTATGCATCTTTTGTTCAGTTATAATTTACATACAGTAGAATTCACCTATTATGGGCTCTGTGGTTTTACAGGTCCTCCAAAAGCAGATAACAATGTGGAAATAAACGTGCATTATATTGGTAAGTGTTCTGTTTTGTTTTAAATTTAGCCATTTCATTAGGATTTTGTTTCCCACTGATAGTTTTTACATAAAACTGTATAAACCACCTTATGTGGCAGGCGGAGTCTGTAGAACAGATTTATTTTACAGAGCTTGCCCAAAGCAGATGAAAGCTCATTTGGTCTATGAAATGGTACCTGTAACCACACATGACATCGTGTGGGCAGGATTCAGAGGCTTCCTTCAGTCGGCGCTGGTCAGTTGTGCACGTGGTTCCTCAGAGCCAATGGAACACGGCATATACTTCCTGTTTATCTCCTGTGTTCAAAAAGCTGATCCATATGATACAGCCTTGGGAACTTTTGTGCAGCTTAGTTTTGGATAGTGGGACTACAGAAAGAATGGAGAGGTAGGGCCTGGCGCGGTGGCTCACGCCTGTAATCCCAGCACTTTGGCAGGCCGAGGCGGGTGGATCACGAGGTCAAGAGATCGAGACCATCCCGGTCAACATGGTGAAACCCCGTCTCTACTAAAAATACAAAAAATTAGCTGGGCACGGTGGTGCGTGCCTGTAATCCCAGCTACTCGGGAGGCTGAGGCAGGAGAATTGCCTGAACCCAGGAGGCGGAGGTTGCAGTGAGCCGAGATCGTGCCATTGCACTCCAGCCTGGGTAACAAGAGCGAAACTCTGTCTCAAAAAAAAAAAAAAAAAAAAAGAGAGATGAAAAGTCATCCATACTCTATTTAGTAAGCATACAGTCTTTAATTGTGATTGATGAAGGTTGAAGGAAAAAAGAGAACATAAATGTACTTACTACCACCTAACTGGACACCTAAAACTGGTAGAGGGTAATTTTTTTTTTTTTTTTTTTTGAGACGGAGTTTTTGCTCTTGTTACCCAGGCTGGAGTGCAATGGCGCGATCTCGGCTCACCGCAACCTCCGCCTCCTGGGTTCAGGCAATTCTCCTGCCTCAGCCTCCTGAGTAGCTGGGATTACAGGCACGCGCCACCATGCCAGGCTAATTTTTTGTATTTTTAGTAGAGACGGGGTTTCACCATGTTGACCAGGATGGTCTCGATCTCTTGACCTCATGATCCACCCGCCTCGGCCTCCCAAAGTGCTGGGATTACAGGCTTGAGCCACTGCGCCCGGCCGAAGATAAATTTTTTAAAAGGTTGAGGTCGAGGAAGATTAATATTGAGGGGAGGTGATTGGCTCTGATAATTTAAAAATATAATTTTCTGTGGAGTCCTAAAACCAGATACAAGATGCTGACACAACAGAGAGTGAAAAGTGAAGGAGTTTGGGCAGTGAACTTATGTTTCTCTTAGCAGTGAGGAGAAGGGAAAGAGTGGTAGCCTCCTTCAAACACCAGCCCAAGATCCAACTCTTCTTTAAAGCTATCTTGAACTTCAAATACCTGCTATTCTTCTCCTTCCTTAATGTAAACACATACCAAAACGTCACATTGTACCCAATAAATAAATACAAGTATTACTTGTCAATTGAAAACAAAATTAAAAAAACAAAAAAGAACATCAATTGAGCCAGATGAAGCTACTGAAAAACAAGTTATATTTATTAAATTTTCTCTGCTGCGCTTCATGTGTAGGGATAACACAGTAAAATATGGGATTTTGTTTTAGGATAATAGCATAAAATGCAGAACAAGAAAGTGTGAACAGTGTTCAATTTTCTGTCTTTATTATTTTGATTTCTGTTAAATTAGTAGAATGATTCTACTGAAAATTAGCATTATTCATCATGACCTGACTTCTTTTTTCATTTTTTTTATTTTATTGCATTTTAGGTCTGGGGGTACATGCGAAGAGCATTAAGGATTGTTGCAAAGGTACATACATGGCAATGTGATTTGCTGCCTTCCTCCCCATCACCTATGTCTGGCATTTCTCCCGGTAATCATGACCTGACTTCTAAGGAATTCATTTGATCAGAAGAGGAATGGAAGGGGAGTTAAACAAAACCTTTTTGGAGTTTTCTTTGATTTGATTTGATTTTTTTTTTTTTTTGGTCTTTTGTTTTTGGCTAGGGTTAGAGTACAGACAGTGAAAATATGAAGCAGTAGAGAAATGGGATTACGTGACTTAAGGATAAATAACTGAGTATATGGCCCAGTGAGACTTCAGAGTGGGAGTTGGAGGATGGGTGTGAGAAAGGTAAACTGAAAGCTAGTCCATTTTTGGTCTTTATATTTTTGCTTTTTTAAGATAGTGTTACATTTGAAGCTTTATGATCCCTCTAGAAGATTATCAGTAGAATAGAGAAACAAATACAGAAATCAGCCTTTATTTCAGAGTTCTTGTGTTTGTGTATGTGTAAACTGGCAAGCTATATGGTCTGATGAGCTCCTATCTAACCATAGCACCAATGTTTATCGACCTCTCCTACAATTAAAATCACATCTCACCACAAGCAATGGGTGAGCCTTTGCTTACTTTAATAAGCTTGCAACCTAACTATCTGGCCACTTAAGTGCCACTGGTTCTATGAATTGAATCAGTAGGAAGAAAGAAAAGAGTGTCAGTGTCAGAGTCTACATTAGGCATTTAAGCTGACTCCACAATTTACTTTAAAAATTTACGTAAACAAATTTCAACCTCAAATATTTTTCTTTCCACCTCAGATCCATCAAATTACAAGTTAACTATTCATTCAAGTTAATTGAATAACTCAACAAACCAAAAATGTGTAACCATTTCTTTAAAGTGCAAATGATTTGGGAAATTCTACCTAGATGTTTTTATTCATAATATATATAATGGAAAATTATACTATTCAACATTTAATCATTAGTCACTTTCTGAATACTTTGGAACGTCAAGTCAAATCTAAATTATCTAAATTTTAAAGAGATTAATGTAATTGCACTAAATAGCAAGGAAGGAAGAAATTATTCAGAGCTAACTTCTTAGGCTATGGCAAGAAAAATGAGGATTACAGCTGTATTTCCAATGAGTTCAAAATGAGAAGTTAATATTTCTCAAGCGAACAAACCTCTTTTTTATTTAACGCCAATCTGTTGTTCACAGAATTACAAACTTATTGTATGCTGGCAGCCAAGATAAGAAAGCAATCTAAGGGTCTATCAATGAATGAGTAGATAAAGAAATTATGATACATTCATACATATATATGTACAATGCAGAATATTCAGCCTTAAAAAAGAAAATCCTGTCATTTGCAACATCTTGGATGAACTTGGAGGACAATAGACCAAGTGAAATAAGGCAGACACAGAAAGACATATCCTGAATTATATCACTTATATGTGGAACACAATATAGTCAAACCTAGAGAAACAGAGGGTAGCACGGTGGTTGATTTGGGATAGGGAGCAGGGGAAATGGGGAGGGGTTGTTCAAAGAGTACAAAATTCCCAGTTTTAAGATGACTAAGTTCTAAGGATCTAATATACAAAATGGTAACTATAGTTAATAATGATATATACTTGAAATTTGCTGAGGTAGTAGATCTTAAGTATTCTTACCACAAAATATGATAATTAGGTCAGGTGATAGATATGTTAGCTTGGTTGTGAGAATCTTTACACAAGATATATCAAAACACCATGTGATATACCTCAAATAAATAGAACTTTTTATTTGTCACTCACAACTCAATTTTTTAGAAAAAGACTGAAAATGTTGCTATAAATAATTAAATCATTGGTGAAATACAAATGAATGCCTTCCAGGTAAGTTAATTTATTCAATTATACATATAGTTGAGACACTTAATTTATGCCTTCCAAGTTTGGTCATCACTGATTTAACAGGCACTACATGCCTTTCTCCACCCAGTCTAGATAGATGATAGATAGATAGAATTGTGGTGTTCGTTATAATTCATCATACATATTTGAGGTTACTGCCTATACATTCTCATCGATGTCTATGAATTAATGTTTGATCAGTGGGTTTTCAAGTTGCCAATGTCTAACTCTGTTCTTTGATGACGTTGAAGCTTGATACATTATCAATCCACATTCCAGGTAATATTTTGTCACTATATCTCAGTTTGTCTTAGAGTATTATGTTCTCTAAACAAGTAACCAGATTAAAATATAGCTGGGGATAAAATTAACAAATTTTAGATACAGTAATTGTATAAGCCGGATATATATTTGACGTGAAACCCTTCTATTAAGCACTCTATCTTGCAATGTCTTTTGTCTTCATCATGGAACAAGGGAAATATTTGTAGACCTAAATTCTTGGTTAAGTAAATGGAAGCATTTCTCCAGAGGCTTCTGATATATAGTAATAAGCCCATGACCAATGCAATAAATTTTCACCAAAAGACTGCAAGACATTTTATCCATGCTCAGGGAAACACAATGCAATAATAGGAGAAAGAAAAATTTAGAAAGGAAAGAATATAGAACTAACTTATGTAGAAATAAGTGACTTTATTGAAGTGCTTTGTGTCTCAACCTATTTTAAGGAGGACACTATTTAGAATACTCACATGTAAGACTCGCCTTCATTCCAAAGAAAAATGAATCCAGTTAATAAATTTTTATCAGGTGCTTAATGGTATTTGTAGTAAAAGAGCTTAGTTTTTTTCTCCCTATATTACATAGTCTAGACTTAGAAAAGCTTGACTTTATTTCCAGTGATTAAAGTCTGAACTGTAAACTCATCAGTTCATTATTAATTATATTTGGTTGAAACAAAATTCAGAAAGTAAACCACTCATGTTGATATAAATCATTGAGGGTTTAAAATTAAACTAGAAGACAAGCTTCTGTTTCATAAGTAAAATAATAAACATAAAACAGTCTTTCTGCATCACAGACCCCTTTTAGGAGCCAGAATCTATTGAAATATCCAGACTTTTCCTCCAAAAAATACATATTCAAACTAAATGTTGTGTAACAACTTTCCTGCAAGCTTAAAAAAATCTTTGAAGTAGATGCTGGGACTAAGTTTAAGAATACAGGCATGCAGCAAGAATCTCTGCATAATTGTGTTTATTATTGTGAGACTGAGGCTCAATTTGGCTAAGATCTTTAGCACCCAGTGGGGAAAATGGAAAGCATAGTTAAGATGACTGTCATCGAGAGAAGGAAACATGAGAAAAATGATGTTTTGCTTAGCAATGAATGATAAATAATTTCCCCTGGGACTGTTTAGTAAACTTTACTTTGGAAACTCTGTATAATCTCAAATGCAATTTTCATGTATCTTTTTATTTTGACCACTTAACAAAACAAGAAGACATGAGATTACTAGGAAACAGCCTGCTGGTTGTCTGAGTCATAGAGAATATGCACTCAACTTACCCTCTTGTCAATCGTGTCTATCCTTGGTCTATGTTCACAAAAATTTGCTTTCTCACTCAAAGTTGGGTTATTGATGTGCACAGTTCAGATATCAGATCTCTGGAAACTTCGGACACATTTGGTCTTATGGAAGATGTGAAAATAAGAAACAACATACATATAATGAAAAGAAAGTCCAAGTAATGACGTTAGAGAAATAGGAAAAAAACCGCAATTAAAAACAAACTTTTCTAAAGTCTCTCTCTATATATATGTAGAAAAGTTGAAGCTTGATACATTATCAACGTTAGAAAAGTATATATATATTATATATTTATATATTATATATGAATATATATAAAGTCTATATATAATATATAGTTATATATAATTATTAATATATATTATATATTATTACATATAATATATAATTATATATATAATAATTTATAATATATATATATATATATATATATAAATGTTGCCAAGTCACATTATGTAGCTGGAAAAGTAGAATGAGAACACTGAGAAAATGCTAATAAAATGATTAGCCTTTTTAAAAAGTGAATGAATTACTTTGCTATTTGTACAAAATATCTAAGTCACTTGTAACAAATAAAATTGGATTGTTTAAAATTTTTAATAGCAACGTTTATGACTTCTAGAGAAAACTAGAAAATAAAAACGGAGCCAACTATTTTATAACTGGATAAACCGGTTTTCCAAGTACGAAGCCAAACTTTATCGACATCCAGTGAGTTATTCCTAAATTATCTGCTAGAGAATAACTTTCAGAGAATTAAAATGGCTAGAATTGTATCAATTTAAGGTCTGGTAGTGAGCATTAGTAAATAGTTAATTGTAGCACTATGAATATATAATGATAATAAAAGAAAAAACATAGTATGTAATAGTCATATGTATCAATCCTAATGTTGCTAACTCATTTTAAGGGTACAGAGTGAGTAGAATGAAGGAACAAGAATAGGAGATAGATTCACTGAATAGATCTTATTTTACATAATTGACTTTGAAACCATGTAAACATTTTACATGATAAAAAGTATATTTTTTAAATTCCTAAAAATATTAAAATAAACTAAATCTAAATGTGTAACTAGTTACTGGCATAATCACATAGAAAATAGCTAATCCATAAAACTTTAAAAAATAGTTTGTAACTGTACAGCTTTAATGATATATGCCCTGAGGGCAAAAATCAAAATACTCCATTTTATTGGTCCATTTTCACACTGCTTATGGGCAGTTCACACACACACAAAAAAAGGTTTAATGGACTTACAGCTCCACGTGGCTGGGGAGGTCTCACAGTCATGGCAGAAGGTGAAAAGCATGTTTCACATGGCAGCAGACAAGAGAAGAGAGTTTGTGCATGGAAACTCACCTTTATAAAACCATCAGATCTTGTGAGACTTATTCACTATCATGAGAAAGATCCACCCCCATGATTCATTATGTCTCTGATATTATACTGCATAATCCTATGTCTTTCACAGGCAAGATTCTTGGCAATGAAGAAAGGAAAAACCAATGTGAAAAGAGATTAAGTAAAGACCTTTTAGTAGTTAATTTGAAATATCAATATAAGTTGACAACATTTTCTGCTTAAAAAATAATTCTAATTTTTCAACAAAATGGCCAAGAAATACTGACACATCCAGTACCATTAAGTGCCCCCAATACTCAAAATTCACAAAGGAACCAGAGTTCCCCAGAGTAAAGGCTACAGCAAGGTTGGGGACAGGAAATATACAAGATCATCTTGGAAACTCTTGTCATACCAGATGACGAGGAAACTGTCAAAGATTATTAGCTTTAGGTCAAAGATGTGAAAGTCAACTAACAGAAACTGTCAAAGATGAGGCAATATACGGATCAATTAGGGAAAAATTACAAAAGACTTAAATACATCAAATGAATTTAAACCTGTGAATGCATAGTGATACTTAAAAAGCATTAGTTAGTAATTGGAAGATATTAATGAACCAACTCATTATTTTGAAAACTCATAGACAATGGAACCCCTGGGTAATCAAATAGTAGACAAGAGCAACATTTTCTTTATTGTGGCATGTCAGCAACTTAATGAAAAATAAATTATAGAATTGGCATAGTACCCTTTTGTAATTCAAAATGAATTACAGATGTAAACATGAAGCATCAATTATTGATGATATCAAAAAGAAAAAAATTACCAGATATTTGATCCCTCCATTTGGAGAAACAAAACACCTCCTATGAAGAAGTCTTTTCAGAAAAAGCAGACCTGAATCTGATCAGTCCTCTATATGCAATTACTAACTACAGAAAACACAAAAGACAGAACAACGTGCTAAACTACATTACAGGGCTGCAAGCAGAAAAATCGTGCAGGACAGATAATTGTGTTTCTTCAGCAAATAAACTGCAAAGAGTAAAAGAAAGATGGAAGGAGAAAACAACAGGTGAAAAGAGACTTAAAACGTATGTAAATTACATATTAAGGATTACATGTAGGCCTTATTTGGGTCTTGATTCAAAGAAACTAGAAAAATTTGTAACATTAAAAAGTTAATTGAAGGCACTTCTCTTTCAAGTCACCCCCTTGGCCCTTTTGTTGGATACTTTAAGTTCTGGGGTACATGTGCAGAACGTCCGGGTTTGTTACATAGGTATACATGTGCCATGGGGGTTTGCTGCACCCATCAACCCATCATCTGCATTACTTACTTCTCCTAATGCTATCCGGTCCTAGCCCCCACCCCTCAACAGGCCCCGGTGTGTGATGTTCCCCTTCCTATGTCCATGTGTTCTCATTGACTCCCACTGAGAACATGCTGTGTTTGATTTTCTGTTCTTGTGTTAGTTTGCCACTTCGTCCATGTCCCTGAAAAGGACATGAGCTCATCCTTTTATGGCTGCATAGTATTCCACGGTGTAAATGTGCCACATTTTCTTTATTCAGCCTATCATTGATTGGCATTTGGGTTGGTTCCAGGTCTTTGCTATTGTGAACGGCACCGAGATAAACATATGTGTGCATGTGTCTTTGTAGTAGAATGATTGATAATCCTTTGGGTATGATGAGATTGCTGGGTCAAATGGTATTTCTAGTTCTAGATCTTTGAGGAATCGCCACACTGTCTTCCACAATGGTTGAACTAATTTACACTCCCATCAACAGTGTAAAAGTGTTCCTATTCCTCCACTTCCTCCCCAGCATCTATTGTTTCCTAACTTTTTAGTGAATGCTATTCTAACTGGCATGAGATGCTATCTCATTGTGGTTTTGATTTGCATTTCTCTAATGACCAGTGATGATGAGCTTTTTTTCATATGTTTGTGGGCTGCATAAATGTCTTCTTTTGAGATATGTCTGTTCATATCCTTTGCCCACTTTTTGATGGTGGATTGTTTTTTTTTTTTTTTTGGTAAATTTGTTTAAGTTCTTTGCAGATTCTGGATATTAGCCCTTTGGATAATGGATAGATCCATTGCAAAAATTTTCTCCCTTTCTGTAGGTTGCCTGTTCACTCTGATGATAGTTTCTTCTGCAGTACAGAGGCTCTTTAGTTTAACTGACAAATCTCATTTGTCAGTTTTGGCTTCTGTTGCCATTGCTTTGGCTGCTTTTGTCATGGAGTCTTTGCCCATGCCTAAATCCTGAGTCATATTGGCTAGGTTTCCTTCTAGGATTTTTATGGTTTTAGGACCTATGTTTAAATTTTTAATCCATCTTGAGTTAATTTTTTTATAAGGTGTAAGGAAAGGGTCCAGTTTTAGTTTTCTGCATACGGCTAGCCAGTTTTCTTAACCCCATTTATTAAACAGGGAATCCTTTACCCATTGCTTGTTTTTGTAAGGTTTGTCAAAGATCAGATGGTTGTAGATGTGTTGTGTTATTTCTGAGGCCTCTGTTCTGTTTCATTGGTCTATATATCTGTTTTGGTTCCAGTACCATGCTGTTTTGGCTACTGTAGCCTTGTAGTATAGTTTGAAGTCAGGTAGCATAATGCCTACACCTTTGTTCTTTTTGCTTAGGATTGTCTTGGCTATATGGGCTCTTTTTTGGTTTCATATGAAATGTAAAGTAGTTATTTTCTAATTCAGTGAAGAAAGTCAATGGTAGCTTGAAAGGGATAGTATTGAATCTATAAATTACTTTGGGCAGTATGGCCATTTTCACAGTATTGATTCTTCCTATCCATTAGCATGGAATGTTTCTCCCATTTGTTTTTGTCCTTTCTTATTTCCTTGTTGAATGGTTTGTAGTCCTCCTTGAAGAGGTCCTTCACATGCCTTGTAAGTTGTATTCCTAGGTATTTTATTCTCTTAGTAGCAGTTGTGAATGAGAGTTCACTCGTGATTTATCTGTCTGTTATTGGTGTATAGGAATGCTTGTGATTTTTGCACATTGATTTTGTACCCTGAGACTTTGCTGAAGTTGCTTATCAGCTTAAGGAGATTTGGGGCTAAGACGATGGGGTTTTCTAAATATACAATCATGTCAGCTGCAAACAGTGACAATTTGACCTCCTCTCTTCCTATTTGAATATCTCTTATTTCTTTCTCTTGCCTGATTGCCCTGCCCAGAACTTCCACATATACTTTTCTTACTTTTCTTCAAAAACAAAATAGATAATTGGAAATTTGAACACTGACTCAATATTTGGCGATATTCAGGAATTAATTATAATTATTATTATTTGAGATGGAATCTCGCACTGTAGCCCAGGCTGGAGTGCAGTGGTGCCATCACGGCTCACTGCAAACTCCGCCTCCTGGTCCCGGTTCAAGCAATTCTCCTACCTCAGCCTCCCAAGTAGCTGGGATTACAGGCACGAGCCACCACGCCCAGCTAGTTTCTGTATTTTTTAGTAGAGACGGGGTTTCACTATGTTGGCCAGTCTGGTCTTGAACTCTGGACCTCGTGATCCACCTGCCTCAGCCTCCCAAAGTGCTGAGACTACAGGCTTGAACCACCGTGTCCCGCCAGATATTCAGGTATTAATTTTTTAAAGTTAAGTACTGAAATGTTTATTTATAAAGTAAAATGTTGTCTGGATTTACTACAAAATAATTTGAAATGGGGAATATGGGTAAGGTTAGTTTGCTGAAGCTAGATAATGGCCAGTAGGGGGTTTGTTATCTGATTCTCTTTTTATATAAACTTAAAATTATCAAAATTCAAAAATAAAAGCCCATTCATTTGGTAGGTTTTCCTAAATGCCATTGCCATGCCCCAAGGACACTGAAAATACATGCTATGTTCTCCATTTCTGTCTCGTGTCTGTGAAAAGCAGTCAGTGCAGCATGCAAGACCAGCAAGGGTTAAAGAGGGCCAGTGGCTGATACATCTGGGGAGCATTAGCTATATTAAGGACAAGCCAGCATAAAAAGGTAACCGGAAGAAGCAGCTGAGTACTCACTGGTCAGACCTTGAGGTCATCTGAATGAAGGGACTGCGGTTTACAGTCTAGCAAGGGACATGTATTATTTCAGCACTTTGTTTCAAACCGCAGCACAAGAGTTTCTCTGGTTTGGAATTGATTCAAAACTGAGCAGAAAACTTCTTTATTCTCAATAAGCAAGTTTAAATATTTTATATCACACCTTTCAAGAAAGAATAGGCAGGATATATGTTTATAGTAACAAAAATTTCGTGTCTTTCAGATTTTTGTGTGTTGCAGAAATTCCCATTGGCCATACACGTGAATATAATGATAAACACTTGTTTTAATTGGTATTTCGGCAACAACTATGTAAAACATTTATTAGGTGACAGCACTGGGAAAAGCATAAGAATTACTGTAGGGGCTGGGTGGAATTATAGAGGCTCTTCAGTTTCATGGAAAGTGGGACTTTAAAATCCAACAAAATTGTCTAAGATCTTGACTGCCATTTTTTAGCTTGTTGAGTTGGGTATTCTCTATCTTGTACTTTGCTTCCCTCACCTGTAAAACACTATTGCAGTGAAGTTGAAAGATAATGCCTAAAGCACGTATCCTACAGTATACATTCAATATGTGGAAGAATTGTCGTTTTCACATTTGCTTTCTTATGATCAGCAACTTCTATCGCTTGAGTTTAAGTAAAGGCATCTTTGGATATTAGACCTCTTTCTCCTTATGTAAATACCACTACTTTGTGCACCTACAGGCGATCAACTCAACCTCTTGGAGAAAAACCTGAAACAAAACAGTAATGACAGACAACTTTGGTCTTATGGTAAAATAAAAAAAAAAATTTAGTGGTTGTTTGTATAATTATGTGTTATTAAAACCCTGGTATTTATGAGTTTCCATATTTTAGTATTTAGATAACTAATACTAAGAGGGATACAAACGTAAGTATAGTAGATTATGCTATTAGACAAAATATAGCCCTGCCTTAGTCCTAAAATATGACACACTTCATAGTTTAAGCTAAGTATGTAGGAAATGGTCTTATATCTCTTCCTGGTCTTATATCTTAAAATCAGCAGTAAATCATTAAAAGGCAATTAAACGCATTGAAGCAAACTTAATGCACATAGCTTCGGACTATGCTTGTGACCAGCCGTTCTGGGTTGCCTTCTATGAAGCATATGCTTGATTGATCATTGCTGTACAGTATAAAGAATTTACTTTGAAATAAGAAGATAGGAGCTCAATCAAGTCTTTTCTTACCTGCCGTTTTCTAGCTCGGTGGTTTGGGCAAAAATGTCCTTATGCTTTATTTATTTTACTTGTTAAATGTACCCAGCTCTGAGGGTTAGTTCTGAGCGCACCGTAAAACATTAAATAAGTAAATGGTCTCTCTTGAAAACGAGTAACACATGCATAGAATATTTTCTATTTCTGAAACCGCTCCCATTCTGACTGTATTGAGTGGTATAAATAGGTAGGAAAAAAAAGAGGCTTTTTTTCTCCATCATGGAATCCGGTGAGTGGTGATTACACAGTGCAGCGCTCTTTGTTGGTAGTACGTATGTGTGAACACACATGCTCACTGGAACTCTTCCCTCAGCATTTGTGCCTGTCTCCAGTCTCCCCATTCCTGTGCCTACTATGCCGGAGTTCCACCCCTGCAGTTGCCAGCTGCATTGGGAGGTTGGTTGTTCCGATGGGTTGGGTTATCTTTGTCGTGGACATCTGGAACTTTGCACGTCACTTACGGGGGAGTTGTTTCTGCTCCAGCATCCGCAACGAGGTGTCCTCTTTACCGACCCTCTCCATCACTACACTTCCTGAAGCACTCTTATTTATTCTTCCTCTGCCTGCCTGCACCAGTACTGGTAACATAGTGTAAATGGTTCTCAAAAGCTTACTGGTGTGGACTTGGTCTGTGTCAGCCATACTGTTTACTTATACATGTACGTGTCCTGTTTTTAAAATAAAAAATTATTCTTACAAATAAATTAAAATCGGTATACTTACATTTTTTAAAAAATGTCCATGTTGAGCAGTAAATGTTTTAATAAAAAGAGGGAACTAGGAAAAGCTTGAATCCCATAGACAGATGTGAGTGAGATTGTATTAAAAAAAAAAGAAAGAGGAGGTAATCACTCTATAGTCTAGACTGTAAATTTTATTCAAACTTCATGTTAAAATGAGGTCATTTCACTTACAGTGAAAGCTAAGGCCATTGAGGGTTTTCCGCTGACCCATCTAGCATTTAATGTAGGACAGGAGTTTCCAAAGCCAAGGAGCTGGTACTTTACACAAAAGTAGAAAGGCCGCAAGGTTACTCTACAAATTTACAGACCTACTTTCATTTCATAGTGACTAGGTTTTGGGTGCTGGGAAATACTATCCTTTTTATTGCACTTAGCATATTTATTATATAAAAATCCAAATTCATTTCAGAAAAATTCAAAGTAGTAAAGCAATAAATACATAGTGTTACCTAAAGCCCCACCATTCAGAGATCATCACCACTATTACATACTGATGTATCGCTATTCAGATATTACAAAAACATATGAATATATTTTATAAAACTTTAACCAGCCGGGTATGTTTCATAACTTTTTTTTCACTTGTACTCTTTTGAATATTTTAAAAAACATTTAGTATAGATCTACATTAAGAAATATGATAATATAGTATTCTGCTGTATGGAGTATGTATGTTGTTAATCAATTTTCTGTCATATATTTGTTTTGTTGATTTTTTAAATATATATCTTTATACTAAGGAAGTATGTGTCAAAATTCTTAGAAGTAGAATTTTCGTATGTTTTAAGTTGTTTTTCCTGATGTCCCAGAGTGTATGCTCCTTAATAAAGGAGCACTTCATTGACTTTTCACGACAGATTTTCTTATATCCACACCAAACTTTTCTGTTAGTAACACAGTATTTTTTTTTTTTTTAGTCTGCAATTCTCCTTAAAAAGGGCTGCTGTCACATGAAAAACTGTCTTGTCAGATATCAGATCTGGCCATTGATGATGAGGCCATGGTATATATAAAGACATTGAGAGGAAATGTGTGTGATCTGGAATTGTGACCTTACAGGTGCATTTGCAACATTGGCTGCATGTGAGTGAGTGAATCTACATGACCAGAATTTTTTAATAGATACATGACATTTGTACATATTTATAGGGTACATGTGATATTTTGTTACATGCATAGAATATTAAATAAGCAAGTCATGGAATTCTGGGTACCCATGGCCTGGAGAATTTACCGTTTCTATGTGTTGGGGACATTTCAAGTCCTCTCTTCTAGCTATTTTGAAACACACGATGCATTGTTGTTAACAATAGTTACATTATTCTGCTGTCAAACATCAGACCATTTCTTCTATCAAACCCTATAGTTGTATCTATTAACCAGCCTCTCTTTCTCTTCATCTGCCCTCATCCCACACACCCTTGTTAGCCTCAGCTATTATTCTAATAACTACCTCCATGAGATCAACTTTTTTAGTTCCCACATACAAGTGAGAACATGTGATATTTCTTTCTATGCTTGGCTTATTTCACTTAATATAATGACCTCGGGTTGCATCTGTGTTGCAACACAGGACATGATTTAGTTTTGTATGACTAAATATATCCAAAACAATTCATTAAAAATGGGCAAAAGACATGAATAGACCTTTCTTAAAAGAAGACAAAAATGACCAATAAGTATACGAAAAATGCCCAACATCACTAATCATTAGGGTAATGCAAATCAAAACCACATGATATATTCTCGTATCCCAATTAGGATTGCAATCATTAAAAAAAATTATAACAGATGCTGGTAAGGATGCAGAGAAAAGGGAACTTATACGCTGTTGGTGAGAATGCAAATTAGTACAGCCACTATGGAAAATAATATAAAATTTTTTCAAAATACTAAACATCAGACTACCATAAAATCCAGCCATCCAACTACTGGGTATTTATTCAAAGGAAAGGAAATCAGTATATCAAGGGATACCTGCACTCCCATATTTATTGCAATACTGTTCACAATAGCGAAGATGTGGAATCAACTTGTGTCAACAAAGGATGATTGGATAAAGAAAAGTTTATATGTAACAGAATACCAAATAGTATTCACTCTGTTGATTGTTTCCTTTGATGTAAAAAAGCTTTTTGATTTTGATATACTCCAATTTCTCTTTTTTTGTTTTTGTTGCCTATGCTTTTGAGGTCTTAGCCATAAAATATTTGCCTAGACCTGGCATTTCCCCTACGTTTTCTTTTCTTCTACTAGTTTTATAGTTTTGGGTCTTATGTTTAAGTATTTGATCCATCTGGAGTTAATTTTTTCATATGGTGGGAGATAGGGGTCCAGTTTAATTGTTTCTCATATGGGTTTTCCCAGCACCATTTATTGAAGAGGTGTCCTTTCTTCAGTGTATGTTCTTGGTGCCTATGTCAAAAATCAGTTGGCTGTAAATATATGCATTTATTTCTGGGTTCTCTATTCTGTTTAATTGGTCTATGTATTTGCTGTTATACTGATACCATGATGTTTTGCTTGCTATAGCTTTGTAACCTATTTTGAAGTAAGATAGTGTGATGACTCTAGCTTTGTTCCTTTTTTTTTTTTTTTGAGATTGCTTTGGCTATTAAGGTTTTTCTTAGTTCTGTATGAATTTTAGAATTTTTTTTTCTATTTCTGTGAAAAATGACATTAGTATTTTGATAAAGGTTGCTTTGAATCTGTATTGTTTAGGGGAACGTGGTTAGTTTAATGATATTAATTCTTGTAATCCATGAACAGGCATATCCTTCCATTCGTTTGTGTCCTCTTCAATTTCTTTCATCAATATTTTGTGGTTTTTCTTGTAGAGGACTTTCACCTCCTTGGGTAAATTCATTCTTAGAAATGTTTTTAGCTATTATAATGGGATTCCCTTAATGATTTCTTTCTCAGCTAGTTTATTATTCATATGTAGAAACCCTAATACTTTTTGTATGTTGATTTTATATCCTGCAATTTTACTGAATGTATCAGATCTAATAGTTTTTTTGGTGAAGTCTTTAGATTTTTCTAGATATAAAACAATATCATCTGCAAAGAGGGAAAATTTGACTGACTTTTTCCCAATTTGAATGTCTTTATTTCTTCTGGACTGACTGCTCTGGCTAGGAGCCGTATTCCAATATTATGTTGAACAGACATAGGAAAACTGGACATCCTTTTCTTGCTCCAGTTCTCAGAGGAAAACCTTTCAGCTTTTACACTCGATATGATGTTAGCTGTGGATTTGCCCTATTTGGACTTTATTATGTTGAGGTATGTTCCTTTTGTCCTAATATTTATAGCTGTTCGTGTGGTGTAATAATCACTCCAGTTTTTTAAATTTGCTTTTGTAGGGCAGGACGTTTTCCTGAAGCGTATCTATGGTCTTGATCATGGAGGGCACTTTGGCTTTGATTGTGGGGGCCAAATAATTCTGAATGATTTATTTATCAGTGGATAACATCAGCGGTATTCATGATTTCCTCAGTGGCATTAGGTGTCGTTGCAGTAGAGGCTGTGGTGAAGTTGTTCTGGAGGCCAGGATTCCAGGTGAGCCAGTTTTCAGTCCCCAGTGGTGGCAACGGTGGACTGAGCACGTTTGTCCTTGGGCCCCAGTGTGGTTTACACTGGCACAAGTGCTATTGGGTGTAAGCAGGCTGATTCTTGGGCTCCAGGTGGCTTTCTCAGATGCTGGTAGTGGTAGCAGTGGGCCGGGTGTGTGGTCAGTTTCTCAAGCTCCTTAGCAGCTGGTGTGATGTGATTGACATCAGTAGCAATGGTGGAGCATCCCGCTGGAACCAAAGCTGTCCACTTTGGTGTTGGCAGTGGCTGCAACAAGTTGGGCAGAACGGTTATTGAGTTCAAGGGGTGACAGCAATGCAATGAGCACATCTTTTCTTGGGTTCCACTGGCACCAGTGCTGGCATGTCTGTGCAGGCTGATTCTTAGGCCTCCAGGCAGCTTTTTAAGGTGCGGGTAGTGGCACTGGTGGGCTAGGTGGGTAGCTGAGCCCTCAGGTTCCATGACAGTGAGTGCAGCGTGGGCAATGGCAGTAACAGTGTGGGACAATCCTGTCTCCCAAGTGATCTATGCTGGGTTTGATGCTGGCTGTGGTCAGTTGGGTGGACCAATACTCAGGCCTGCAGGTGGCAGGGGCAGGTAGGGGCCAGCTGTGGTGGTAGTGACAGTTCAGGTAGAGCCAAATACAGGCTCCTAGGAGGAATGCTCAGGTCCCAACTGTGGTGGTTAGGGCTGGGTTGGCAGACCTGTCCTTAGCCCTCCCAATGGGATGTGCAGGCTTTGACTGTGGTAGGCAGGTGGGGTGATCACCAGACACATTGTGGAATGCTAGAGTGGGGGCAGCAGTGGCTGTGTTATGGTCCTGTTACTGGGAAGCGTGGGATTTCTTTCAGTGGCAGCAGCTATATGCAGGTGGGGAGTGTGTGCTTTGGCCCCACGTGGTCACTGTACATGAGGTAGCCTATACTCAGGGTGCTTGTACATGTATTGTGGCTTTGCTGCTAGGGGAAGTAGGGTGGCTGAGAGTGGCTTGCCCTTAGGTGCCAGCGGCTGTGGGCAAGGGACTCTGTCCCTGGGCCATGTGAAAATGCATGGTGAATCCATTGCTGGGGGCATAAGTGTCACTGCCAATGGCTCATGCTTCAGTCCTGGCAACAGTATCCAGCCACAGCAGTAGTTGTAAGCAGAGAATTTCAATGGGGCTCCAGGGATGTGGAGATTCAGGAGCTGCCTTTCTGTAGCTGCTTAGGACTAAGAGTTATGTGGACACAGGGTGAGCTCCCTGTCTGGAGCAATGCAGATGTGTGGTCTTCAGGCAGCTCCCTACATTAATCCCAGGGCCCATGATGGTTGAGGGACTCTCCCAGGGATAGGATTTTAGGAGTTTATGGTGGGAATGTAAATTATGAGGTCTCTCACTTACCCCTTCCTCATTTCGGGGAGCCTCTTTGGACTCCCAGCCCATCTCCGCCAAGCAGGCTACCTTGCTTCCCCTCTCCTTCCATGCTTTTGATGTTTTGTGTCACTTTTTTTGTTGAATTCTAATGTTCTCTTTTAGATGATGTATTTGGATTGTAATTATCTACCTGCTATTTTGGTTCCTCTTTATGAAGAAGACAAGTACCAGATGCCTCAAGTCAGATATCTCAAATCCCCTAGTAGATATTTTAGAAAGTTTTGAGCAGCCAAAAGTTTATGTCAGATATAGGTTAGTTCTTTTGAAAGCCAGTGTTATAATATTCCCTAGATGTTTTAAATTTTACATATGCGATTTGATGTGTTGAATATTTCAACGGGTACTCTGTGCATTTTGCGTCTTTTGTTCTTCAACTTCTTTCTATTTCTACTCTACCAAATTCAGCCACTTCCCATGAAGAAAACCAGAATAAAATGTCCTGTTTCAAATTCAGAATCAGGTTACATTTCTGGTCAATGATTATGCATAAGAAATACATTTTTGTTGACCAAAGCTCTGTAATTTTTAGTGACTAACTATAAGGAAAACATTTACAAAGAAAAGTTTTAGTCACTGTCTATGCAGCTTACACACACTGATGTTCCGCAGAGTCCATTAGACATGTTCGCATTTCATAATGCATTGTTGGTGCTACTTCCCTCAAACAACTAATTCAGGAGCAGTCTACACACAAGAGGAGTGGCCAGAATTGGAATAAAGCCAGTCTTCCCAACAGGCCACTCACATGTGCATCTGTATGCATGGCCTGGATGTCTCCTCTTGATAGAAGATGAATAGTGCCAACCCTGGCAAGTAGGGAGGTAGATTAAGACTTGAATTCCAGATTTTGGTATTTTTCTTAGGATACAGAAAGATTAGGACAGTTAAGAGAAATGCAGAGACACACATGAAAAAGGGTGATACCAATGTAAGTGCAGTTGAGGATCTGGTGTCAGATATAGCTGCCTAGATAACTGACATCCCTTACGGAAATATGCTTCACCCAGGTCTGCCTTGTCTTATGAGTCCAGACTTATATTTATGGAAAGACCAATACATTATTGACCATTTGTCAGTTATGTTGAAATTGGCTTATGTAGATCCCTCTGATAAGTGCTGCTGGGTCACAGCAAAAAAGAAAGTGGAATGAGAAATGTATAACTAAAGGAAAAAACAAGAACAAAACAAATCCATACACCTGCAAAGATCGGGCTTTCTTTTAACTCTGGTTTTGGCAACGTATTGGTGAGTAGCTGGAGTCACGGCTTCTTTGGCTATGAGAATCTCTGGGTCCATGGGGAATAGCTGTTTATGCCCCCAGAGAAGAATTTCATGAGGTCAGGTGAGTACCTGGATAGTGCTTGCAGCAGAGAGCCACTGGTCACAATGCTGACAATGATGGCCTCATGTCTAGCTTGGTAGAAAAGCAGCAACTCACGTCAAGGAAAAGGTCAGAGAGAATTGGCGTATGATCTGGGTAGGTGAGCACGCAAGAGGGAACCTGTCCCAATACAAGCGGGGCTACAAGTCCTTGAGCTGAGGGTGTCAGGGAATCAAGTAGTGCCAAGCACATGTTGAATTCATTAGTGGCAGGGACCCACAGTGGGGGAAATCCCAGATAGCTATGGTACTGGAAACTGTAGTCCCTGTAATTTGGTGGGTTATCATCATCCTAGAATTTGCTACTAGCCTAGAGAACGCCAGCTTTGTAATTGGTACACAGTACCACATTGGCCTGAGAAAGGAGGTAGTTAAGGGCCGAAAGAGGCACAAGTAGTAACCAGGTTAAAGCCTGGGTGAAGGAAGTTGAAATTGACATATGGTCCATGGTAATGTTCTTTATTAAAATATGAGTATTAAATTAAGTATAAACCCAGTCAGGATGCTGTTGATTCTCCACTCCAGCCATGATGCCGATATTGGATCTGTAAATCACCCAGGGTCTCTGGGGAGGGGACTATCTGCTGCAATGAACGAGCCCAAGGTGTACTGGAAGTCAATCTAGGAAGGCCTAAAAAGAAGTTTAGCAGAAGCATACACAGAGGTTCTTTGAGGGACCAAAATGCAGGCCAGGAAGAGACTTTAAATGAGCATCCCTAAAGCAGCAGGGAGCAAGCCCTGTTACTTAGTCAGAATGGACTATATCCTGGAGGAAGCCGCTGTTATGGCAGTCCCTGGGAAGTCACAACATTTTCTAGGACAAAAGTCAAACTGGAACCAAGTAGTAGATACCAAAGGATACTGAACATAGAGGAGTTAAAAAAAGATCAGCTTTAGACAATGAAAACATGAGGGTAATCTGCCACATAAATTCTCATCACAAAAGTTATACCTCAACGGGGTTGGTAGAGCCACTCGGGGACATTGCAAACATTTTAGGAAGCTTTTTTCCTTTGGTCACAATGACTAGAAAATGCTACTGAGATTCAGTGAGAAAGGTCAGGGGTATAATGCATCTTGCAATCAAATAATGATGCTACAGACTGCACAACTTCCAAGTCATCTCACCAGATATTTACATCAATTAATAAACTCTACCTATATTTTCTGAGCCTAGAGCCCAACTTCTTTTATAAATAAACACAAAATATTGTCATATAGTTTAAGCATACACTGAGTCTTCCAAGAATAACTGTAAATTGAGAGAAGATTGTGTTTGGTTTGACTGGAATGATTCCATGAACTGGTCAGCCTAAATAACAAAAAGAAGTTTCTAAAAGAAAAGATGTTTATTTGGAAATAGGACACTGCAATAGGAATATGCAAACTATGTGCATATTCAGGGAGGTAAAGAAAGAAAAAGAGGTTTAAAGGAAAAAATGAGGAGGATTACATAATTGTTTTAAAATAATTATCTTTGCCTAGAAAGAGCAATCAGGAGGGTGGTGCCAGTCCAAGGTTGGACAGGAGGTTGCCGCGCAGAGGTACTTGTGTATTTTTTGTATAAGATTGCAAATGGCCTTTATTCAAGTCTGTGGTTTTTCTAGAGACTTTTTTGTTATCAGGCACACAAATGTGAGAAGCCTCTCTTCATGACTTTCCCTGGCTCTGTTGTCAGGATTTTCTTTTCTTTTTCTTCTTCTTTTTTTTTTTTAAGACGAAGTCTCACTTTGTCACCCAGGCCGAAGTGCAGTGGCACGATATTGACTCACTGCAATCTCTGCCTCCTGGGTCAAGCAACTCTTCTGCTGCAGCCTCTCCCATAGCTGTAGCTGGGACTACAGGACACACCACAATGCCTGACTAACTTTGTGTTTTTAGTAGGGAAGGGGCTTTACCATGTTGGACAGGCTGATCTTGAACTGCTGACCTCAGCTGATCCACCTACCTGAGAGGCATCACAAACCCAAATGCCTCTAAGTTTCATGAAGGTTACAAAAATGTTGGAACCAGCGTGGAGTATAAGGCAACAGAGAGTGGTGGGCCTGTGAAATTTGAGAAAGGATCTTCTGCCCAAAGTCATTTAACTTCAATTACAAAACCAAGACAAAACAAAACAAAAATAACCGGAGCAGCCAAACAAAATATTTGCAGGCCAGATTTAGTTGTCAGTCTGCAAATTGGGGAAGTTGGTTGGGGTTATTTTGGGCCCTGTCTTTGATTATTCTTTTCAATAACCAGCTGATAGGATACTAAAGTTCACATCTTAACAGAAAACAGAAATCATATGAATACCTGAAGGAGACCTCGTGTTTGAATATGTCAAAGCCGTAACCTGAAGCTTGTTTTATTTGGAGGAAAAGGCAAGTCACATCATAGAAAGAATAAACAACAATGGAGTATAATATAAAAAGAAGGGTTTACACTGGGGGCCATCAGGAATAGTGATGTCATCTCAAAACCACTTGTTTATTAATTATGCTAAGAAATTTCAGGCGTGTCTGCTTGAATTTATTATACTGTACAAGTGAATGTGAATGAAAGAGGGATTCAAAAACGCATTCGTGAGTTAGTTGGTTTCACTCCTCAAATTCTCCCCAGTATTTTGTCATTAAAAGTGCTTTGCATACAAAGACGTGGTGAAATCTCTGAATTTCATAGGTTTCCACTCTGATATCTACTGTCTTAGATGTCCACAATGAATAGGAATGGCTCTCTAAGCCTCTCGTCTGGGATCATCAGCTCACTCTTGAGCTCAGAGCTGCAAACACAAGTAGGAAAAAGGAAGGCAGGCCATTTTCCTTAGAAAATGCCACGGTGGCTGGCCCAGAACTGCTTCCCCTGATTCTACAGGGAGTGGTTTATGGGCTCTTTGGTGCAGTGACTTTCTGAATCTAAGCTGAATTTGGATTTTGTGTTCCCTTGGAAAATCTTCTCTCGTGACTCAGGCATGCACTCTTTTCACTGGAGTTGCAAAGGTAGGAAAATGAAGACCTAAGTTGTTCAGGTTCATTTTGTATATATATATATATATATTCATTTTATTTATACACACACACACACACACACACACACACAAACACATACACACACATACACACACATACACACATACACACACATACACACATACACACACATACACACATACACACACACATACACACACACATACACACACACATACACACATATATATATACTTTAAATTCTGAGATACATGTGCAGAACATGCAGTTGTCATGGTGGTTTGCTGCACCCATCAAGCCATCATCTACATTAAGTATTTCTCCTAATTTTGCAAAGAGGATGAGTTCTTTGCCTGTTTTCTGGAATGAAGTGGAGAGATCATATCTAAAGGGCAAAAAGTCTGAACCCTGTCTCATCACCTACTGGTTCCTTTGATTCATGGTGTAGGTTTCCAGGTCAGCCAGGCAGGCAAGGCCAAGAGTTTACCCAGAGTCCTCAAAGGAAATCTGGCCCCTGGAACAAGACCAGAGAGAGCTGGTGGCTCACTTAGTGGCCAGCCTGGATTGTCACCCATATGCCCCCTGCCAAGCATGGCACATGGATGTGTCTATTTTCAGAAATGCCAGACTTTGCCATAGTCTTTGACTGTCTTTGACTGTCTTTGTATTTACTATAACAACTGTATGCTTTAGATACTGTAACTCACATTCTTCTAGTTGTCTGCAGGTTTTCTTGTCATGCAGATGACTGAGAACATTAACAGCCACCAAGAGCCTAGACAGGAAGAAAAGGAGGGAATTCCATGCCATTTTCTACAGACTCCAACATACCTTTGGACTAAATTATTATAAACCACCACCAATTGTCTCCGATTCATTAGGTTGTCTTTTGCTTCTTCCTGAAAAACAGGAATAACAGAAGAAAAAAAATCTATTACTTATCTATGTATATATTTTATTATAGGTTTTCTGAAGAATATAGAATTACCACAGAGCCTCATAGGACCACTTCAGTTAGGGTTTCTGATATATAAGCTAGCTTTAAGAAGTTTGTAACACATACTATTTTAATTCAGTTGCAGAAATCTTACACAGGGGTGAGAGTTTGGGTGCATGTTCAATTTACTAAAACAAGACTCAACGCTGGCAGGTGTCTTGTTTCTGTTTGTTATAAATATGCTGTTTGTATCAGACCCCACTTACTGATTCTTGCCTTCAAATATAACTTTGGTTAAGATGAAGTATCAAGATTTTGGGGACAAAATTTAAATTTCTTAGAGAGAAGCTCTAAGCTTCCATTAGGGAAGGAAGGAATAGATGTGAAGTTGGGGAAATAAATTCATTAGTTTGGGATTTTGTGGACAGAGATCCTAAGTTGTTAATGAATAGACTCCGTGCTTAAATAGTTACAGTAATTAGCAAGCACTTAGTAAATAGCTGTTGAATGAATTAGTGGTGGGGAAAGTTTACTTTTGAAATTAAAGTATCTCATCAAGCATACTTTTGAGGACAGACTTGGCCAAAACTATGGACCAAATAATTATGGGCCACATCTTTAAAATTGACATAAATTAACTACTTTATTAAATCGGAAAAGAGCAACTTGAAAAATAACACTGGTTTTAAAACCACAAAAAAGATCCCTAGAAAAGAAAACATGGTACACCACGGGTTTCAGTGACCTCTACCCACCTGAAATTATGAAGATCTAAAGCAGAGGCAACCCAAGTATCTCCCCAGAGTAAAGAAGGTACTCTGGGAAGACTGGTGAAGTTTACAAGCACGGCAAATACTTTCTGAGATAGATGCTTATGGCAGCTCCATTTAATGAATAACTATTTTGCAGTAGACAAACATGTTTACCAGCACAGCATCACTTTGGGAAAATCCCCCTTCCCATTTTTTATCTACATGACTCAGGCATGCACTCTTTTCACTGGAGTTGTGAAGGTGGCAAAATGAAGACCTAAGTTGTTCAGGTTCTCTTTCTATATATACACTTTAAATTCTGAGATACATGTGCAGAACATGCAGGTTTGTTACATAGGTATACACGTGCCATGGTGGTTTCCTGCACCCATCAACCCGTCATCTACATTAGGTATTTCTCCTAATGCTATCCCTTCCCTACCCCCCCATCCCCTGATAGGCCCGGCGTGTGATGTTCCCCTCCCTGTGTCCATGTGTTCTCCTTGTTCAACTCCCACTTATGAGTGAGAACATGCAGTGTTTGGTTTTCTGTTCTTGTTGTAGTTTGCTGAGAATGATGGTTTCCAGCTTCATCCATGTCCCTGCAAAGGACGTGAACTCATCCGTTTTTATGGCTGCACTTTTATCACCAAGCGGTAAGAGTCTTTCAGAGAATAAAAATCGTGAAAAGAAATTCAGAGATGACAGATGAATATAGAACATTTTCTGGTCATATTGTGAGAGTATCTGTATTCAGCTATACCTGAAACCATTATCATACTTTTCATTTAATGAAAAACTTTTAAAAAATCTATTTTTGGCATATTTCTCTCTATGCTTTTCCTCAGTCTTTACCCAGCAATGCAATATTTTCTTTTTAAAAATTATTATTTTAAAATATTAAAAATATTTGAACTTTACTAGTAAATGATCCATGTCTTCATTAAGTATCCCTAATCTACTTTGTGAGTATCTTTTCCCAAGTAGGAAACTATTTGAGACTTTATCATCTGAACATATTTTTTTTAAATGTCGAACAGTTCAAAATACTTTAATAGAAACGAGTTGATAGCTTCGTCCAGCTCATTTTCAAAAAGCAGAAGAGTTGTTGGGAGGAATAAAAAGATCAACTTCCAGGTATGAACAAGGTCACTGAAGTAAAAGAAAGGACACCAGCATTAAAACCTCCGTTTGTCTTGTAGTCACCTCTGGACGTCTAGCCCCTTCTACACAGAGAGTCGGGTTAGGGGACTGAAACCGCCACTTACATCTTCCTGCATCCATAATCCCAGCATTTATTACTCTCTGATTGAAAAGTCACCGAATGCCAGTTCACCAGGCCCTTGAGAGAGACTCAGATCTTCCTTCGTCATGCTCCCATCTCAGGCTCCCAGGGATGGGACTTCTGCTGTTGACACTGGAACCCCAGTCTTTCCTCCCTTGCTGCTCCAGCTTCCTTTGGAGATTTTAATAATCCTTTCAAGCTTGGCTGGTTTATGGTCATTGCATTTGGCCACCAGAATTGGGAGCTAGCGGGATCTATCTGTTCCTTGTAGCGATTGTTCTTATTTATCCCCAAAGGCCTGCCAGTTGAATTCAGGGTTTAGTAGACAAATTCAACTGATTTGACTTGCTCAAAAAAGTTGACCTCAAAGAGCCAGCAGCCTCCTGCTGTACACTATTGTATCTAAACCTGACATCCTCTGGTTCCCCTTCTCTCCTAGGGAATCTTGGAAGTCATCCCCAGTTGTAGACAAAGTGATGAGGTCATTACACCAATAACATTTATGGAGTAAATTTCAGTGGGCTCTAGATTAATTTTCTAGACAAAGGCACTGAGATATAATAGGAGCAAGGCAGCCACACTGAGTAGAAGGTGTAGCACATCCCAACACAGCTGTTCCTGGTCCCCAAAACTCCTAAGCAATCAGAATACTCCAGTGCGGGGAACGATCCAAGATGGCCGATCGATAACAGCTCGGGATTGCAGCTCTCAGTCAAAGCGCAGAGAACTAGAGGACGCCACACTTTCAGACAAATTCTGGTCGCGCACGGAGCAGAAGATCCCCAGTGGAGGAACCACATAGGTCGCCAGCGCAACTCTTGTGGCCGGCGCAGCGGTTTCCCCGGCACCTTGGCGCAGCAGCTCTCGGAGCAGAGTAAACAGGGCCGACTCCCCTTCTGACCGAGGTTTGGAGGACCCACACGGGTCCCCAGCACGACTCCTGAGACCGGCACAGCGGCTATGACGGCACCTCAGTGCGGCAGCTCTCGGTGCAGAGTAAACGAGACTGGTTCCCCTTCTGACCGAGGTTTGGAGCCTGGGGAAGGCAGAGTCACCCATTACAGACACAAGAAGGAAGCCAGACAGGAGAATCCTGGGCAGAAAAGCACCATCAGTCTTAAGGCTGCCGTTCTGGCCCTGGAAACTAACAACTTGAACGTCCAATCAGGAGACCTAATCTGAAAGTTGGTAATTTCAAAGACAACAGGAGGATAAATTTACAATGATGGGAAGAAACCAGCATAAAAAGGCTGAGAATACTCAAAATCAGAACACCTCTCCCTCTAAAGATGATCACAGTTCCTCATCAACAATGGAACAAGGCTTGACGGAGAACAAGCACATCCCAATGACAGAATCATTCTTCAAGGAATGGATAGTAAGAAACTTCTGTGAGTTAAAAGAACATGTTGTAGCCCAACGTAAAGAAACTAGGAACTTTGAAAAAAGGTTTGAAAAAATCCTATTGAGAATAGACAACTTAGAGAGGAATATAAGTGAATTAATGGAACTGAAGAATACAATACAGGAACTTCAAGAAGTATGCACAGGTTTAAACACTCGAATGTTCAAGGAGAAGAAAGGATATCAGAGGTCAAAGTCCAACTTAATGAAAGAAAACAAGAAGACAAGATTAGAGATAAAAGGATAAAAAGGAATGAGCAAAGTCTCCAAGAAATGTGGGACTATGTGAAAAGACCAAATTTACGTTTGATAGCTGTACCTGAATGCGATGGAGAGAATGAATCCAAGCTGGAAAATACCCTTCAGGATATTATTCAGGAAAGTTTTCCTGAACTAGCAAAGTAGGTCAATATTCAACCCCAGGTAATACAGAGAACACCACAAAGATATTCCTCAAGAAGAGCAATCCCAAGGCACATAATCATTAGATTCACCAGGGTTGAAATGAAGGAGAAAATACTAAGGGCAGCCAGAGTGAAAGGTCAGGTTACCCACAAAGGCAAGCCTATCAGACTCACAGCAGATCTCTCAGCAGAAACTCTACAAGCCAGAAAAGAGTGAGGGCCAATATTCAACATCCTCAAAGAACAGAACCTTCAGCCCAGAATTTCATATCCAGCCAAACTAAGCTTCACAACTGAAGGAAAAATAAAATCTTTTATGAACAAGCAAGTACTCAGAGATTTTATTACCACCAGGTCTGCTTTACAAGAGCTTCTGAAAGAAGCATTACACACAGAAAGAAACAACCAGTATTAGCCTTACTAAAAATATACCAAAAAGTAAAGAGCACCAACATAAAGAAGAATTTTCATCAACGAATGGATCAAACAGCCAGTTAACATCAAATGGCAGTAACCCTAAATTTAAATCGACTAAATCCCCCAATCAAAAGACACAGCCAAAACCCAACGGCATGTTACATCCAGACCTGTTTCACATGCAAGGATACACAAAGACTCAAAACAAAGGGATGGAGAAAGATTTACCAACCAAATGGAGAGCAAAAATAAATAAATAAAAAGCAGGAGTTGCAATTCTCATAGCGTATAAAATAGATTTTAAAGCAACAAAGATATAGTGGTAAAAGGATCAATACAACAACAAGAGCTAACGATCCTAACACCCAGATACATAGAGACCTAGATTCAATGAGACAGAAAATTAATAAGGATATCAAGGACTTGAACTCAGATCCGGAACAAGTAAACTTAATAAATATTTATAGAGCTCTCCACTTCAAATACATAAAATATACATTCTTGTCAATACCACAACACACCTACTCATAGGTTTAAATGAAACATTGATTGGTCATTATTAATACCCATTTTTTTTTCAGAATAAAGCAATATTTCCATTCACCCTCCCTCTCTCTCTTCCTCTTTCTTTCTCTCCTTTACTCATTTTTTTTTCTTTCCTTCTCTCAAAAAATCAACTTGTAAACCTCTAGATCCAGGTCAGCAATGTCTCTCTCATTGCTTGAATTCCTTCCTTCCTTCCCTCCCTCCCTCCCTCCCCCCTTCCTCCCTTCCTTCCTTCCTTCATCCCTTCCTTCCTCCCTCCCTTCCTCCTTCCCTGCCTTCCTGCCTTCCTCCCTTCCTCCCTTCCTCCTTCCCTCTCCAAAAAAAAAGAATACTCCAGTGAATGGTGGAGTCCAGCCAGAACTGAGAAGCTTTATTTTGCAGTGTCAGCTGTTCTCATAGGCAGCAAATGATTTCTGGTTTCTCTGGCATGTTTCCAATATACATTGATATATTTGCCTATTCATGTCACAGTACCACACTATCTTAATTGCTGTAGCTTTAAATAAGTTTTGATATCTGCTAAATAAGTCTTTATCTTGCATTTCTTCTTTAAGGAGATCTTGGCTATCTTAATTCTTTTGAATTTGTTTACATATTTTAGAATTAGTATGTCAAAATACAAAAGATATAAGCCTATACGAGTTTTAATTGCATCATTTCGTGGAGAATTAATATAAGACAGAGTATTCTAATCCATCATATTTTATTACACACAATTTAGGTTCAAGTTTTCTTTAATTTCTCTCAGTGTTTGTGGCTTTCTGGATAGAGGCCTAGCACAACTTTAGTTAGATTCATTCCTAGGCATATGACATTGTGATGTTATCAGAAAAGCATTTGTTAAATTTTATTTTCTAACTATTTTCAATAAAGGGAAATGAACTGGCCTTTAAATAATTTTGTACACAGCAATCTTGCAGAACACTCTTTCTAATTCCTATGAATTACCCCGGAATTAGTTTAATTTTTACATGTAATCATATCCACCGCAAGTACTAGAAGTTTATTTTTCTTTAGTTCCAAATTTCCTTTAGCATCTTTTTTGTTGGCTTATTATATTGACTATTTAACTATGAACTCGAGCAAAATTCTGCTTAAAAAAGATAACATCTTTGCCTTTTTTCCAATTTCAAAGGGAATAATTTCATTTTTATCACGAAGTACGACATTTACTGATGTCCTGTTGTTTTGGGTTTGGTGTAGATTTTCTTTTTCAGATGATCAAGGTTCTGTTCTCACCTAGTTTGCTAAGAATATGTGTTTTTCTTAAATCATGAATGTTGAATTTCATCATATACATTTTCTTCGTCTGTCAAGATTATCATGATTTTGTTCTTCAGTCTAATTTGTCACATATGAAGAGTGAGATGCCATACAAGTGCTGAGAGGAAAAAAAAAGTTCTGAGGAGGGCAGGAGCTCGAGTTTACCAAGGAGACAGTCACGCTGTTTATATGAACAGCAGTTACAAATAAGTACATGCAGACCAAAGCCGTAAGTTACACAGTGCTCGCAAACAAACAGTTGGATACAGATGGAGAGAGGAAGAGGTAACAAAAGGAAAAGCAATGGCATTTTAAAATATCTGCTAGAGCCTCAGCATTACTGCAACCCGCTAAGCACTTACTGCATGTATTAACTGACTTATCCTCAAAACAAACCTATTATTTCCACTTAAGAGAGAGGAAGCTGAAGCTCATAGTGGTTAAATAACATGCCCAATGTTGCCCAGTGAAGTGCTGATGATGGAATTCCAACTGAATCCAAACCCCAACTCTCAAGTTTCTTTTGGAGAAGGCAACAAAACAGTGGGTAAGGATTTGCACAGGGTTTAGTTTTGATAAGCAATGCTTTCTGAAGTGATATTCTTATAGGTGGAAATATTAACAGATAAGCAACTGTACTCTGAACTATTTCACAGAGACTATTTGTGTGTAGTTTATTTATAAAGTCTGAAATTCTTTTATTCTGGGCACTGTCACATAAGTTTCTCTAAGTGAAAGAACTTTATTGTGTGTGTTAGGGACTGTGCGCAGAGAAAACGATTGAATGCTTTTCTGTCTTGCGGTAAAATCAATTCTTCGATTCCCCTCATTCCTTCCTACATGAAAACTGATCATTCCCATAATACCTCCTAAAACAGTGCCTGTCACTGTTGACACTGCTAACCGCTTCAGCACTTTGATGATCCTCCGTGACAACATCACGTTCCTTAATCTTTCTTCTGTTCTCCTATTCCTTCTGGCTGCTTCATGGGCTTCTCCGTTTATCTTTAAAATGTCGATGTGCATATTCACTTTCTGGAAATACCGTATTTTGGGATCTCGTATCCTAACTACTTAGCAACTCAACCCGGGAAATAAAAGTGATGTGATTTCTATGTCATTAGAAAAAATTGGTGACATTATCAGAATATTTTTATATTCTTTGTTACATAGAATTTCAACATTATGTGAAATATAGAGATGAAAACTACAAACAGAAAAAGTTAAAATATCATGAAAACATTGTATATGCATTTAGGGATAATTAAATATTATGTCAAAGCAGGAAAACATGTCAGGAAAGAACGAGCAGTAAACCAAGAAGGTTGTTAACTCTGAGGAGGAAGAAAGAAAATAGGATCAGTGGAGTGGCATTCAGGGCTCTAAAATTCAGGCCGAAAGGCTTTTACGAAAATAGGGCAACGCTTTATGTGAAGAATTTGCATATGTTCTTCTCTACTCCTTCCTATGTGTTTGAAATAGTTCATCCCTTAAAGAGGAAAAAATAAAAGTCAGTATGCGGTCTAGAGTTTTGACAACTCTGAAGTTGGTGAATGTATGACTTTAGCATTCTCATTTTAGGATTCTGTTTCTTTCTTTATAAGATTATTTTTCATTCTAAAGTTCTTGGGATGCTTTTATGGTCTTATGTTACACTGGTTTCCTAATTTCCAACATATGAAACTTTAAAAGGTTTGCTTAGGCAATGCCTTCAGATTCGTTGTTTCAGAAGGGAACTTCAAGCACTGTCTTATTGCACTGAAAGCGGTGCCCTCACTTGAATTTAGGCTCTTCTGTTAACTGAATAAATGAATGCAAAATCAGCTTCTTAAATTACCATCATAGATCTAAAAATAGGATGTGTTATGCCATGCTCAGATTGGGTTGACAATGAAATGAGGTATGTAGGTAATTTAAAAAGAGTCACAATGCAAGCAAATGCAAAGGAGAACTTTATTTCTAAGGTTATGTCCTGCAGGTGGAAAGCAAGCCTCCAACCTATAATGTAAGTCCACATTTCAAATGAGAGAAAGAAGCAAGTATTTCTACTAAATGGAAAGGTGGAACATATATATACAACAGGATATTGTGAAATATTATGAATATTCATGAAGGGCATGAAACTTATGCATATTATGTGTATGAGACGTATGGCGACAAATGACCCATGTTTGCTTTGGGATGGAGATTTACCATTCTAATGCATTATAATTAGGTCCCACATGGTAAAAGGTGAAATGTAGGGAAACATCCAGGAACTGTGTCCTCTGGAGACCAGTTGAAACCAGTCTGCAGCTGGCAGTCATTTATCAAGAAGGGAGGTGGAGGCAAATGGGAGATGGCTAGCCTTTGTCCTGCCATGACCAGGAACTTAGCGTTTTGGGATCTTTCAGCCAGAGGAGCATCTGTTAGTCTGTGGAAGAGATTTAGGACATTTATTTCAGTCCTCACAAGCTAAAGAAGTTTTCTCACTTCTCTTGGAAAACCATATTTCCATTCAACTCACCAGAGATCAGGATCTCCCCCTACCATTTAATCCTAAGCTAAAATTTCAGAAAATGTTTCCCAAATGACTTAGCTGATCATGACCACTCTATTTCAAAATAGCCCTTGAATTGGACAAAATCAAATTTGGGCTTCAGAACTCTTCCTGACTTGAGACCTCCAGCCCCACCCACGGCAGTTAGAGCAAGGGGCTGGAGAAGAACTCTTCCCCACCACCAACCTCCACCAGAATCACCTATGGTGATCAATTCCTTCAAAGATATTCTCCAAAAGTGAAAGATGGTGTGATAAAGCTTGGCTTTGAAGAGTTCCTATAGGCCCTAAAATCTGAGGAACTGAAAAAGTCATGGTTTGGTCTCCTGAGACCTGAGCAGGGGCCAGGCCCCCTCCTTATGTTAATCAGAACTTGATTTTCACACGGTCCTAAAGAAGGAACTGGTAGAACTCGTAATTGTCCACATGAAGAGAATTATTGAGGAAATTCAGGCTGATACACAGGAGGATGACGGGAAAGAGAGAGGCTATGGCTTGGGAGCAGGAATAAAGTCTTTGTTTTCTCTTTGTTCTCCCTTTCATTTCACCCTCCACTTCTTAGATTCTCTAAACGCTAAAATATTGAATCTATTGAAATCTTGGAAGGCCGTGGCAGTGGTTCTTGGGAAGCTGAAGAGAAGAGACACTGTCTTAATTCCTTTAACTTGTGTCAGAAATAATGAAAAACAAAAGAACTGACTTTAGTGACACAGAGGTAGAGGCCAGAATGCTTGGGTATGTCAGGATGAGGCCCTGGGCCCAGGGCTAAAGTAGATGATGCTTACCTAATGGAAGGAAATTCAATATTTGAAAGCATCTTCTTCCAATTTGGAAGAAATCGAATTTCGAACATACAAGATTTGACTGAATGTAAAATAGTTGTCTGTCCCCAGGAGATTTCTACTAGGGAGGTTTTGCCTGAACTTGAAATGAAAGGTTACTTTTCTCAGGTTCTTGCTGGAGGGTCTCTAGATCTCAACATGCAGGGTAAGCTGTGTGAAAAAGGCCAAAGATAGTCCATGTTATGATCTACCTGGGATTCTATGGCGGAAATGTAAGCTAGGAACAGAAATGAAGATTCAGCACCAATGTCAGTCAGCCGGCCCGAAAAATGGCAAAGAAATTAATAACTTCTAAAAAGAACACTGTCAACACAGACTTTGAGAGTAAAAAGTACTAGGTCCTGATGGAATCAAGGTAGAGTTTATGATATTAATATTATCCTACAAGGGGATTCAGTGAAAAACCAGACCACCGTTTCCCCATAAGGAAAGCTAGGCCTGGGATGGGGAGGGCACACGACCCGGGAGGAACTCAGTGGACCCCCATGCAAGGGAGCCACCCCTGAAGGGACCAGATGCAAAGGACTCAGGAGCTGGCCCAGCCTCTGCCAGAGAGATGGCAGTCCATTCTAAGCTGAGCCAATGATTGCAGGGTCCACTACCTTTAAGACAGCTCTGTACACATCTCTTGAAGAGGACTTAGATCGCTCTCCTGGTTATCATTCAAAAATAAACGCCCACCTATCACTTGTGATTATTCAGCAGGAATAACTGTCTGTGAACCAAGACAGTCCTATTCCCAGTGTCCTCAATCGGAACTTCCCTCTCTTCAGTGGGCCAAGACGTAAGCCGTTCTTAAAAAGATGTTGTGGCCTTGACATTGAGAAAGGCAGTGGAGTCTGGAAAGGAAAGCTTCTGCCCCTGCAAGTGAGGACTGAGAAGAATGAGCCCTGGGTATCCACCTGGGTCGGGAAAGGGCCAGAACTCAATCCTGGCGCCACGTGGGGTCTGTCGTCCTGCCTTCAGACCCCCCACCCCTCACGTCGCTGTTTGACTCAACCTCATGGTACTTCTAAGGGCTTCGTTCTCTGGACTGTCTCTCCATAATGGTTAACTCCATTGAGGGAGAATAAACTGAGAATTTCCTCTCCCTTGAAAGACTAGTACTGTGTGTTTTTAATGATTTCTTGGGAGTCTATAACTTTCTTAATAAAACTCAATAGCAAAATATATACATTTACTTACAAAAATATATATGTATATTGTAGATATATAAAATATATCTATTCTATTACTGAGTGCACATATATATGTATGTATAATATATGTATATATGTATGTGTCTATATATATGTGTGTATATATATGTGTGTATATATATATATATATATATGTATGTATATATAGTCAAACCCAGCTAATTGTACCTTTAAGAAATCCAATAGGATAACTGTGAATGCAGCCTGATTCCATTTTTTTAAAAAGATGAGTACTTCTTTTTAAAAGTTACCCTAGAAATAATTACCTCTGCCGGTTCCCTTCTTTGGCTTCACTTTCAGGTGCCCACACCCCGCCAGCTGTTAGACAGCGTGGTGCTGACAGGTGGTGTCTGACTCTGGCTGGCCTTCTTGATTTTGCCTTGCCTTCTCTCCCAACATACTCCTGGCAGGCTCCTCTTCTTAAGTGACTGGTATTTTGTGGCCAGTGCATCAGGATAATTTTAGCAAAGGCAGAAAGGAAAAAAGTTGTGCAATTCTTTTATTCTTTCTAATCTTGTGCAATTCTTTTATTCTTTCTAATCTCTCCCCCTGGAGAAATGAATCTGGGAAAAGAAAGGGGAGGTCCAATAGGAGAGGCCAGCAGAGATTGTTGTAATTCTGAGAAAAAAAGAGGATTATACAGACAGCAGGTCTGAGCTGAGTAGTTGACCCCCAAGGGAGCCACCATGAGGGGCTCACAGCTCTCTCCCTGGGATTGCTCCCCATTTCACCCATGCTAGTTATGGTGGATGATGGAATTGAAGGGATCCACTTAGGAGCTCTGGGGCCCTGATAGATCCTATTCCATAACAGGACGCTGCATCAGCCCAGACCTGAAATGCCTGGACAGATTAATAGCCTCTTTTCACTTCTTTGGCAGGGAGGGGGACGGTGATCCATAAGTATTTTTGGTTGCTTGATTACTTCTGATTTCGAGTAAGTTATTATAAACTTTCTGGCTCACACACAAGTTGACTACTGTATCCTTTGGACCAATACCTTTATCAGAATAACAGCTAAATATATTGTTAGTCTCATCTCTACAGTCATTCCTGTCTTCAAAGAAGGTATCATGTCTAATAACATTAATAATAGCAAAATGGATTATGCTTTCACGGGCCAGGAGCTACTGTAAGTCATTTACAAATATTAGCTCATGTAATACTTATAATAACCTTGAGAAAGTTACTATTTAACAGATGAGCAAACTAAGCAGGGACAGGTTGAATAATTTTACAATCTCTCTCCACTTACCAGAAGTGGAGCTGGAAGTCAGACTGAGATAGTTGGTCTCTGCAGCCTAAGTTTTCAATCATTAAATTGTTTGTCTCTAGGCCATCATGAATGCCTAACACAAGAGTTAAGTAAAAGTGCTTGAGAAAAGTCTGAGTAAACCATTCTGAGGATATTAAGACTGGGATCTGTAGCAGGTGCTTTAACATAATAAAGTATTTTCTTTGGTATATTGTCAACCTATATTGGAATACTGAACCTTCAAGAGTTAGCCCCTAACCCCTTGGGTAGGGCTGGGGTTGAAAGCCATCTTCTGATTCCACATCTAGGGCTCTGCCTACTATTCTGCCAAGTGATCCTTCTCTCGGGCTTTCTTGGAAGAGTCATCCAGGCGACTGCAGGGTCCCTTGGTCTTCCTGTGGCTCAGGCCGGCTTTCTGATGCCCTCACACAGCAGATTGGCCAAAGGCCTAATTCTGGCTCCTTTTGCACAAAAAGGGATAAGTGTAGAAGGAGGCCTAGGGCACCAGGAGACCACAGTGTTCAAGAGTCCTCACTGTGGCCTAACTAAGCCTCATCCAATGGCTTGACTTCAAATCAAAAGTGAGAAAGTCTAGGTTCTGTTCCTTCCCTATCAGTAATCCTGTGCTCTTCAATCATTCTTCTGAGTAAAAGTGGACAGAGAAAACCCAAGGCCGGCTCCTCAGCCTCCAATCCCATTTTCCAACTCTGCCTTGCGAGTCCCTCAGGAAGGCTTGATTAATTTGTTGATTAGAAGGCAATAATTAGTTTGTTAATTATTGAAGGTTAATTAGCTGTTCATTGCAAATGACCCGTTTTGCCTTGTGGCTTCAATGACAAACAAAAGTCACAATGCCTCAAATTACGATACAACTTTTTAAAAATGTGGTAAATGTAATGGCACATTTGAGGGTCTTCAGATAAATCAGGGAGACTCTTGGTTTACAGATAAAGGCACAAGAATTTTGCTTTATGGATAAAGGCACAGACGGATGGTTCACAAGTAATACGCCAACACTTTTTGTGATTTTTGTCAAGTCACATCACTTGACGACTCCCCCTTTGTCAGCGAAACTGAAACTTACCGTGTGCCCGTTGCATGGGTTTAAGGAGATGACGTAATGCACTTCATTGGCATTTTTTACCCTTTCTTAGAAGCATAGATTTCCCCCTCCCCCTCTACACTGTTTATTCTTAATTGTCTTTCGTAAAATACTTTTATTTCTTTTTTTCATCCTGTTCTCCCTAGGAAACAAGAAAAGGTCAATTCACCATCTTTGTAAAAAAGAGAAAAAATAACTGGGAGATTTTACGAGGTGGCTTTCTAATCCAGGCACAGGACTCCAGTCTGAGTCTTTGTTTAGAAAAGTTTTTCACAAGATGTTTTTCCACAAACAGCACTTTGGTGACTTTACAGGCTTCTGTGGGGAGACAGTCATCTGTGGTGGCTCTTCCAGCCAAGGCTTTTTGTTCTTCCCAATGATTTCAGGGAAAGAGACTCGAGTTATAGCTCAGTGTTGTCTTTTATCAGCTCCTTACAGTATATCACATGCAGTCTAGTAATTCAAAGGGGTAAATTCTTTGTTAATTATTGAAGGTTAATTGCAGAAGACCTAGAAAGCATGTAAGTAGAAAAGTTGGTCTCCAAAATCTACCACCACGGGGAGTCCCTGTTGTAATGTTGTGATTTAAGAACACATTACATATTGCACATTACACCTTTCCCAGCCCAGGTGTCCGTCAACAGAAGACTGGATAAAATGTAGTGTTTGTATATGCTGGAGTAGATTTCAGTAATACAAAGGAATGAGCCACCTATACACAAACAATATGGGCAGATCTCGAAAAATAACGCTGAGTGAAAAAAGCTTAACTGTCGAGTGCACATTGTATGGGTTTACTAATATGCAGCTCTAGAGCAGGCAAAACTTACCTATGATAGAAAAAAATGGAAGAGGGTTTGCTGTGGCAGGTCAGGGCTGAAAGTGAGAAAGAGGCAATGGAACTTTCTAGGTGATTGTAACATTTGACATTGACAGGGGTTTGCATTATACAGGTGTAGGCATTTGTCAAAATTCATTTAATGGTCCACTTAAGATTTATGCATTTTACTTATGTGAATTTTACCTAGAAAAGTATAAAAAATATTGATATCAGTTAATCATATGCAACCTAAACTATTTAGATGGAAGTGAACTGCATCTTATTTTGAAACGCATTTCAAAAAAAAGACAAATTGATGGGTGGACTGCGATACATGGATAGATCTGTGATAAAGCAAGTATAATAAAAGTTTAAAAATCTAGGTGTAGTTACATGGGTGTTTTATGTGCAATTCATTCCATTTTTCTGTGGGCTTAAATTTTTTTCATATTCAACTGTTAGCAAGAAAAAGAACACAACATGTCTCCACAACAAATATGCTCCCACAACATTTTAAAGGACATAAAATCAACAACACTTAAAGAATGGAATATAATTCCATCACTGTTAAACACGTAGGTTGTTTTAAAGCTTATAGTACTTAGCTGTTTAGACACTTGACTTATTAGATGCTTAGAATAAATTCCTACCAATATCAGTGTTGACTTAATAAGGAAATTACAGATTTGGTTCCTGTTGCACAGTTTTCCTCCTGAAGAGATGAGACAGTTTCTCACTTACTAAAGAAAAGACACCTACTTCCTCATATTTCCATAAGGATTGAGTTTTGTTCTTTTCGTCATCTTTGCTAATCAGTTTGATATTTTTAATGGAATATCCTTATACTTTACTCTTTATATTAATCCCTGAGCTTTTCAGGAACAAAAAATGACTCAAAAATAAAAAAGAAGAGACTTTTCAATGCCCAGTGTTCAACCTCGGAGCCCATGTGAATTTCAAAGATCCAAACCATGACCAATCTACAGCCTATTTTCATGATTTGAAATGGAATCAGTACAATCATCCATTGGTACCTGCAGCTGACCCCAACATATATCAAAACCTGTGGATGCTGACAATCCGCAGAGAGATAACTGAAAGCAAAAATCAGTTTCTAACTGTGTTAGCTAGTATTTTCTCTGGGTCTATTCCATAAATGTGTAAGATTATGGGAGGCACCTACCCTTCATGCCATGATATTATTATGCTTTGAAAATTGTAATTTGGGAGTTGCAGGTGCTAGCTCTTTCGGGTTATTAAAAAAAAAAAAAACAATGAATGCCAAGGTTGGATCACCGATATTTGAATGATGATTAAAACCCAATACAATTCCTGCAGCAATACAATGTGCCAGAGAGGGCAGCACGCAAACAAAACACTCACTTGGCTACTGTTCTCCTCCAGCTCTTTGTGGTGCAGATTACAGTCCTGTTTTATCCCTTTCTCTGGCTCTTTCAACAGCAGATAAAACCACTGAAGCCACTCAGCAGACAAATACACCAGCTCACGAGCCCAGAAGACAATTTTCCTTTCCCAGCAGCAGCACATGGTCCTTCTCTGGACTTTCCAGACGACCTTTATAGCAGCAGCTGACTTCTTAGTTTGTATTTTGATGGGCTATCTAAGCATAATAATAAAGCCGTATTGCCTGGTCTAAGAGCCTGAGATTCAAATTTTAGATCCATTTCGCATTTGGTTTTGATTTGAAAATGGAATTTTTAAAGACAAAAGTGAATGTGTATACGTATTCTTCAATTAAATCATTGATGAGCACCAGGTGCATTTTACAACTTCCAAAAATGATATTAAGTGTCAAACAAGTTGGAGACAGTATTCCAATATCAGTTTCTAAATGGGTCAAGTTCATCCACTTGAAAATCACGTTAACTGATTCTCTAAAGGTTGACTTCCTGTTGAAATTACATTTTTCTCCCTGATTTCCTTGACATTGAACTTCCTAGTTTTCATCTACTTCCCTGAACATCTCTTCTCTCTTGACTGGTTTATTTCATTTATCTTCAACCCTAGAAATTCTTGTTACTCAAACTTCAGTCTTCAGTTTTATGTTCTATCTTGACTTTCTCCTATAATATTAGTGCCAAAATCAGTTTCAAACTTTTTGGATAGATTTCTAAAAGTGGAATTAACTTTAAATTCTGATAATATGTCTCTAAATTGGTACAAGTTGTTTGGAAGACAATTTTCATTTCTGCCAGCTGCAGAGAATAGCAATTTCCCCTTGTACTTGCCAAGCAAGTCCCTTCTATGCCCAGAGTTGCGTACATCAACTGATGAAAAAGGGTCTCATCCAACTCTTAGCCAGTCATATGAATCATCATGTTCTTTTTCTATTTTTAAAATTAAAATTGTTATTTTTTTCTTATTTCTCTCTAAACATTTCCTTTTTTTTTTTTTTTTTTTTTTTTGATACAGAGTCTTGGTGTGTTGCCCAGGCTGAAGTGCAATAACATGATCTCGGCTCATTGCAACCTCTACCTCCCAGGTTCAAGCAATTCTCCTGCCTCAGCCTCCCAAGTAGCTGGGACTAACAGGCATGCACCACCACACCTGGCTAATTTTTGTATTTTCAGTAGAGATGGCGTTTCATCATGTTGGCCAGGCTGATCTCAAACAACTCACCTCAGGTGATCTGCCCGCCTTGGCCTCCCAAAGTGCTGGGATTACAAGCATGAGCCACTGCGCCCAGCCAACCATTTTCTTTACATTAAAAATAGCCAGTTGCTTAATATAAATTTTACAAATTTATTTCCAGTTTTATTTACATTTTAATTTTCAATGTGTTTTACTTCATTATGAAGAGCAATTAATGTAGTCATTTTCTACAAACTAAAGAATGAGCACAGGGCTCTGACGGGTAAAAACTTGGTGACAGTGGTGAAGGCATACCTTAATTATTGTATCAGAAGAAAGTTAACTGGAGAAATGTGAAAAAACTGCAGACACAGTATCTATTGACCCATATTTCAATGTATCAATTTTCTTTATCTGTTCTCATCTACTACTTAATTTATCCATCAATTTTGTATTCCAATTCCTGTATTTTTTGAGTTTTGAAATACTAATTCTTTCATCTGTTGTATATACTGAATCCTCCTCATAGTGATTTGTTTGCAAATGTGAACATTTAATGTAGTCAACTGTCTATTTTTTTTAACTTTTATTTTAGGTTTGGGGGAACATGTGAAGGTCTGTTACATAAGTAAACTCACATCGTGAGGGTTTGTTGTACAGATTATTAAATCACCCAGGAATGAAGCCCAGTACCCAAGTTATCTTTTCTACTCTTCTCCCTCCATCCAATTACCATCCTTACATAGAACCCAGTGTCTATCATTCCCTTATTTGTGTTCATAAGTTCTCATTGTTTAGCTCCCACTTATATATGAAATTATGTGGTATTTGGTTTCTCTTCCTGGATTAGTTTGCTGAGGATAAGAATCTCCAGCTCCATCCATATTTCTGCAAAAGATGAAATTTTGATTTTTATGGCTGCAAAGTATTCCACGGTAGATGTGAATAGTATTCCAGCTCCATCCATATTCCTGCAAAAAACATAATCTTGTTTTTTATGACCGCATAGTATTCCATAGTGGATGTGAATAGTTTTCTGGCTCCATCCATATTTCTGCAAAAGACGTAATCTTGTTTTTTATGACTGCATAGTATTCCATGGTGGTTAATTTTCTTTATCCACTCTGTCACTGATGATGAGCATTTAGGTTGATTTATTGTCTTCACTACTGTGAATAGTGCTGTAATGAACATTCACATGCATGCGTCTTTATGGTAGAATGTTTTATATTCCTCTGGGGATATACTCAGTTATGGGATTGCTGAGTAGAAAGGTAGTTCTGCTTTTAGCTCTTTGGGGAATCACTGTGCTGCTTTCCACAATGGTTGAAATGATTTACACTCCCACCAACAGTGTATAAATGCTCCCTTTTCTCAACAACCTCACCAGCATCTGTTACTTTTTGCCTTTTTAATAATAACCATTCTTACTGGGATGAGATGGTATCTCATTGTGGTTTTAATTTGTATTTCTCTAATGATCCGTGATATTGAGCTTTTCTTCATATGCTTATTGGCCTCACGTATGTCTTCTTTAAAAAAGGTGTTTGTTCATGTCCTTTGCTGACAATTAAATTTCTCTTGTAAATTTAAGTTGCTTATAGATGCTGGATATTAAACCTTTGTCAAATGCATAGTTTGTAGATATTTTTCCCCTTCTGTATCTTGTTTGTTTACTCTGCTGATAGCTTATCTTGCTGTGCAGAAGCTCTTAAGTTTAATTAGATCCTCTTTGTCAACTTTTGCTTTTGCTGCAATTGCTTTTGTTGTCCTTGTCTTCAAATCTTTGCTCATTCCTATGTCCAGGATGGTATTACTTAGGTTGTCTTCCAGGGTTTTTATAGTTTTCAGTTTTACATTTAAGTCTTTTAAGTTGATTTTTGTATACAGTGTAAGAAAGGAGTCCAGCTTCAGTCTTCTGCATATGGCTAGCCAGTTACCTCAGCACCATTTATTGAATAGGGAGTCTTTTTCCCGTTGCTCGTTTTTGTCAGCTTTGTCAAAGATCAGGTGATCATAGGTGTACAACCTTATTTCAGACTCTGTATTCTGTTTCATCAGTCTGTGTGCCTATTTTTGTACCAGTACCATTTTGTTTCGGTTGCTATAGACTGGTAATGTAGCTTGAAGTGGGTAACATAATGCCTTCAGCTTTGCTTTGTTTGCTTAGGATTGCCTTGACTATTCGGGCTCTTTTTTGGTTCCATATGAATTTTTAAATAGTTTTTTTTCTAGTTCTCTGAAGAATGTTATTGGTAGGAAATACCATTGAATCTATAAATTACTTGGTTCATTATGGCCATTTTAAATGATAAATAATAGCAATATCATTTAATTTAATTTTAATAATAGGAATATCATTGAATCTGTAAATTAATTGGATCATTATGGTCATTTTAACAATGTTGATTCTTCCTATCCATGAGCATGGTATGTTTTTCTATTTGTTTGTGTCAGCTCTGATTTCTTTGAATAGTGTTTTGTAATTCTCATTGTAGAGATCGTTCACCTTCTAGGTTAGCTGTTTTCCTAGGTATTTTATTCTTTTATGGCAATTGTGAATGGGATCTAATTTCTGATTTGGCTTTCAGAGTGGCTGTTGTTGGTATATAGGAATTCTAGTGCTTTTTGTACATTGCTTTTGTATCCTGAAACTTTGCTGAAGTTGTCTATCAGATGAAGGAGCTTTGAGACTGAGACTGTGGGGTTTTCTAGATACAGAATCATGATGACTTCAAACAGAGATAGTTTGACTTCCTCTCTTCCTATGTGAATGCACTTTATTTCTTTCTCTTGCCTGACTGCTCTTACTGGGACTTCCAATACTATGTTGAATAGGAGTGGTGAGAGAGGGCCTCCTTGTCTTGTGCTAGATTTCAAGGGGAAAGGTTCCAGATTTTGCTCATTCAGTATAATGTTGGCTGTTGGTTTGTCACAGATGGCTCTTATTATTTTGAGATATGCTCCTTCAATAGCTACTTTAAAAACTGAGAGTTTTTATCATGAATTGATGTTGAAATTTATTGAAAGCCTTTTGTGCACTTATTGAGATAATCGTGTGGGCTTTGTCTTTAGTTCTGTTTATGTGAATGATCACATTTATGTATTTGTGTATGTTGCATCCAAGGAATGAAGCCTACTTGGCTGTGGTGAATCAGATTTTGATGTGTTTCTGTATAGGATATGGTTGATCTGAGTTTGTTATTAATGGCTGGTCACATGGCCTTTGGCAGGCCAAGTGGCAATACTGGCTTCCAGGAGAGAGAACATTTTGAAAAATGATAATCTATGTGACTATCTGTTCCAGTCCATCATGTGTTGGCAGAACGTCCCATCCTGATTACTTAATTACTGATTAAATTATTGTTTAATCAGTATACAGTTACAGTTTACAAGAGGAAAACAGTTCTGGAGATAGATAGTGGTGATGATTGTACAACAATGAACATACCTAATGTTACTGGACTTTAAAATGCTTAAGATTGTAAATTTTATGTTATGTGAATTTTACCATAATAAAAAAAATTGAAATAGAAGTTCACTAAGAAATGCATATTTCAATTTCAAAGAAAATGTGGTGTTTTCCCTGGGAATACTGTGGGTATTGCTGGAAAAGGAGACATTAACTGAATAAACCAAGTCCCCATACCGAATGGAATCATTACTTAGCCCCTCTGGGCTTTATGTTTTTCAACTTTCTATATTGCAGAGCAGAGTTACTTGTAGGATTAAATTAAGACATTGACTAAAATTGCAAGTACAATGTTTACCTGGAGAGGAAAAACTACCATTTTAGTACTTTAAAAAATTGTTATTTCACATGTGTATGTCAAATGCCTCTTAAAAAATTAATGGAGGAATATTTAAGTGCAGAAAATAATTTCTTATAAATTGTTGTGATTGGTTTAAAATACAAGGCAAATTTTTAATGGTCATCTTCTGATATGAGAAAGTTAACATTCAGCCACGTTTCTTATCATGGAAGTACCTTTGAGCTATGATACATGCAATGAAACGGTAAATGTCTTCCCTGAATTGTTGAACATAAAACATGAGAGTCTCGGGTCTTTCTGAAAGCAGACAACGTAACTTCCAAAAGAACTATGTCCCTTGAAAAAACTTCTTCTTCTAGGCTACTGAAGATCTTCAAATTTCTTCAACAAATAAATATGCCAACTCATCTTTAAATGGTACTGCTGTGAAATTCAAGGGTTAAGACTGTATAGGATATGGTTGATCTGAGTTTGTTATTAATGGCTGGTCACATGGCCTTTGGCAGGCCAAGCGGTAACACTGGCTTCCAGGAGAGAGGATGTTTTGGAAAATGATAATGTATGTGACTATCTGTTCCAGTCCATCATGTGTTGGCAGAACCTCCCATCCTCCTGTCTGTTTCCTTTGGTTTGGTTTAACCTATTTTTTAGTATCATCGGTTTACGTTTTTTCCTAGACTTTGGGAAGGGAGTTTCATTTTTTGCTTAAGATCATAGGACATTTTACTGCAAAACCTCAAACCATATTTAATTTGATTGTTCTGAACTATGCCATTGACTTTGAGTTCCAGGGATCTCATTAAATGTTGCATCTTGGTCCAAAATTTTTCTCAAAGGAAATAGACCATTTTTTAGGTTCCAAATTGCTACACCCAAGTAGATAGGTCTTTATAAGAAGACCTATATACTATTTAGAGTTCCTTTTGTTAATTCTAAAACTTCTGTTAGTCAGATAAACCGTCTCTCAGTACAGAATTTCTAATAGCCAACAGAGTAACATCTGTGGCTAAAGGATAGAAACTGTGATATTTATAAGGTCTTATAAAAATTTCCCCTTCCTTGCTGTCAAGGATCATCAGAGACACGAAGGAGACTCCTTGAAACCAACATCGGATTGATCATCTGTCCAGTTTTTGCTCACCAACTTAATGTCAACCTGTACGTCAACAGTCAGTCTGACAGAATGGTACAAGCCCCATCACCTGGAGCTAACTATCAGGTTCCGGAAACTATTTATTTCTCCACTAGTGCCATCTTGCATTCGGAAGTTATATGTTAGTAACAGCATCTCCTGTCCTCAGTGACTTTGAGACGGTATAAGCACATGTGCAGTCACCTTCAGTATTATAAGAATTAAGAGGGAGCGTGACAGGCCTAGCAGTGACTATAATACTTGGGCAAGTTTCCTTACCCTGTGAAAAATAGGTTCTCAACTGCCATGTTACCTATCATCTACGGTAGTTACAAAGATCTGGAATCATTATTATGTGATATATATGTGCATGTGGGATATCTCAGCCAAAGCCAGCCATTTACACAATTAAGTAGTTATTCCTAATGAATCAGTGGAGTAACCACAAGATGCTCATTGCAACAAAGTGATGGTGTCATTAAAAGGTGATCTTTTTTTTTCAGATGGAGTTTCACTCTTGTTACACAGGCTGGAGTGCAATGGCGCGATCTCGGCTCACCGCAACCTCCGCCTCCTGGGTTCAGGCAATTCTCCTGCCTCAGCCTCCTGAGTAGCTGGGATTACAGGCACACGCCACCATGCCCAGCTAATTTTTTGTATTTTTTTTTTTTTTTTTAGTAGAGATGGGGTTTCACCATGTTGACCAGGATGGTCTCGATCTCTTGACCTCGTGATCCACCCGCCTCAGCCTCCCAAAGTGCTGGGATTACAGGCTTGAGCCACTGCGCCCGGCCAAAAGGTGATTCTTAAGGAAGCTTCAAGATTGCGCTTGATCTAGTAAGGCTACCCCAGACGCTATACTATTCTTAGAATAACTCAGAATCATTGAGATCTGGTGTTTCCTAGCTTCCACACTGGATTCATATCTAAGAACCTCAGAGAGACTGAGGAAGAGAATTTAAAACAAATGCTAAATGACAATAGAATGTAAGTATTTCTGTTGGTGGCTCATACACCTTCTAGAGAGTAATTGTGTCCCATGCCTGAAACACAAGTACATTTTTTTTTTTTTTTGAGATGGGGTTTCGCTCTTGTTACCCAGGCTGGAGTGCAATGGCGCGATCTCGGCTCACCACAACCTCTGCCTCCTGAGTTCAGGCAATTCTCCTGCCTCAGCCTCCCGAGTAGCTGGGACTACAGGCGCACACCACCATGCCCAGCTAATTTTCTGTATTTTTAGTAGAGACGGGGTTTCACCATGTTGACCAGGATGGTCTCCATCTCTGGACCTCGTGATCCACCCATCTCGGCCTCCCAAAGTGCTGGGATTACAGGTGTGAGCCACCGCGACTGGCCCCCACAAGTACATTTTATCCACCAAAGAACCACAGTGCTCAGATGAAGCAGACTATTTGGGAGCCTACCTGAGGAACTCTGAGGACTGCCCAAATTACCTGTCAGAAAATTTGGATAGGACAAGATCTTGCATTAGGGAGGCAAGAGCATTGGCCAGTAAAACACAGTTTATCACTATTTAATGTGATGTCATTTGTATTCATCAGATAAAATCCTGAAGTTCTATTACAAGAATAATACATCTAATGCTTTAGACAGAGTTAATCATATTTAAATGACATTTTCCATTAATTATTGTAATGTGTGTTTTATGCATTAACTGGAAATATTTCATTTTGTTATGGAATACAAGAAAACATCAGAATGAATAAAACTGAAAATCCATGTTAAACACAGACAATGAGTAAGTTAGTTGTTTGTAAGTCAGAAGTGAAATGCACCAAATGTATAGGTATAATAACGAATAAGCAAGTGGCTTTTAAGACATAGCAGTCCTTACATGAATTAACATAGATAAGCCAGACATTAATTCGTGGGACATGGACCACAGATAAAGAAACGGGGACTGAAGTACCAAAAGACACCTAATATTTATGATGTAACAGTACATTTATCATATTGAGGACTCAACGTTTCTGACGTCTTATGCTAACGACCCAAGTGGACATACATTCTGGCCAAAAGTACACATAACATTTATAGCATCTCATCAAACATCTTAATTTAGTCTGTGAGTGTCTCTGGAGTAGCTTGAAGACTACCATTGTATTAAGGTAATTTCTCACATGACAGTTAAGTTTCCTGATATGCTTATACATCTATGAAAAAGGATATAACTAGTGAACTAGAGAATAAACTTCAAGCAGCAAAAATCGCACATGATCCTTTGGAGCTGGTAAAGGACAATGTGTACAGATTGCCAAGGTAGAATCAGATATGCTTGTTTTAATAAACATTGTTGGTTCGTGCCAGTAGAAAACAACTGGGAAAGCCTGATGACAATTCTCTAGGGTTCCTGTCTGGTTTTAGAAAAGGTTAGTACAAATCTTCTAATTCTCTCTCCTATTCACTCACTTCCCTCAGTCCAAGGCAAGCATTATTATGTCTTAAAAGCAGGACCTTAGATGTATTGAATGTTACATTACAGCAATCCAACTGACTATTAGAATAGATAATAAATATAAAACATAAACATTATTACTATGCATATTTAAATAAAATTATTCCATCTACTTGAATTTATCATTTTTATAATATGTGACCTTTTGTGCCTGGCTTCTTGCACTTAGTATGATATTTTCAAGGTTCATTGCTATTGTAACATATATATCAGTAATCCATCCCCATTCTGTTATTATGTAATCAGAATATGTTCACACTGAGTTTATAGCAGTACTAGTAACAGAAGCCAAAAGTGGAAACAACCAAAATGTCTATCAAAAAAGAATGAATAAACAAATTGTGGTATATATTATCTGTATAATCTTCTGTCATTATTATTATGTTATATTCTGTTATGATATAATAACATTATATTCCTATTATGTTATATATAATAAACACATTTTCATGTTCTTACTCACCATTTGTATATCTTCTTAAAAAAAAAAAAAAACAGCAGAAGGTCTTGCTCTGATGCCCAGAGAAGAATGCAGTGGTACAAGCACAGCTACCTGCAAGATTGAACTCCTGGGCTTAAGTGATCCTTTCCCCTCAGCCTCTTGAGAAGTTGGGACTACAGGTGCAGTCCACCACTCCCAGCTAAGCCATTTGTGCATCTTCTTTAAAGAAGTCTCTATTCAAGTCCTTTGCATATTTTTTATTTGGGTTGTATTATGGTCTGAATGTTAGCATACCCCTAAAATTCACATGTTGGAATCTAATATCCAATGTGACAATACTAAGAAGTCACGCATTTTGGGAAACAATTAAAGTATGAGAGTGCTGCCCTCATGAATGTGACTAGTGACCTTAGAAAAATGATTTGAGGGAGCTGCCTTGCTGATTCTACCATGTGACGATATGTGAAAGGTGCCATCCAAGAGAAATGGTCCCTCACCAGACACTGAAACTACTGGCCCCTTGATCTTGAATCGAGACTGTGAGAAACAAATTTCCATTGTTTATAAATTACTCAGTCTAAGGTATTTGGTTATAGTAGCCCCAGCAGACTAAGACAGGTTGCTTATATTTTTGTTGTTGTAATAGAAGTGCTCTTTATAGATGTCTACATACTAGACCTTATCAGACAATTTATAATAATTTTTTGGATTTTGGGTCTTTTTATTTTCTTAATAATGTTCTTTGATGTATGAAGTTTCTAATTTAAAATAAGTTTCAACTTATCTATTTTTTTCCTTCTGTTGCTTTGTATCATTTATAAGAATAGACTGCCAAATCCAATGTCATGACGATGTATTCCTCCTAAGTTTTCTCTTAGGAGTTTTACAGTTTCTTTATTGTTTTATATGTAGTTACCCAGGTGCCCCAGCACCATTTATTGAAGAACTATTTTTCCCCACTAAATGGTCTTCATACCATTATCAATGGACCACAGATATATTGGTTTATTTCTAGACTCTCAATTCTATCCCATTTGTCCTTATATCTGTCTTTATGCCAGTACCACACTGTCATGATGACTGTAGCTTTGTTGTAAGTTTTTAAATTGTTCAGTGTAATTATCCCAGCTTTGTTACTTTTCAATGTTGTTTTCTATTGCATCCAAAAGGAGAAAATGCACAGGTATAAATTTAACCAATGAGGTAGGATACTTGTATATTGAATGTTACACAACACCGTTGAAGGAAATGAAAGAATACAAAGAATATCTAAATAAGTAGAAAAGCATTCCTTGTTCTATATTGAGGAAGACTTACTATTGTTGATGGTAATAATAATCCTATTCAGGATTTCTTGAAATTACACACGAATTTGAAAATTAGTTTTTCTATTTTTGTAAAAAATACCATTGGAAATTATACAGAGATTGACTTAAATTTGTAGATAGCTCTTATTATTATTGCCATCAACAATAGTAAGTCTTCCAATACAGAACAAGGGGTGCCCTTCTATTTATTTATATATTCTCTCATTTCTTTCAGCAATGTTTTACAGTTTTCATTGTGCAAGTATCCTATCTCATTGGTTAAATTTATACTGTAATTTTTCTTCCTTTGGCTCCTATTGTAAATAAAGTTTTTAAAGATTCTTTTTACATTGTTCATTGTGTATAGAAATACACTGAATTTCATGTGTCAAGTATGTGCCCTGCATTTTTGCTGGATTATTTACATAGCTTTAGTAGTTCTTGTAGATTCTTTTGACTTTTCTATGTAGAATTATGTCATCTGCAAATAGAGAAGTTTAGTTTTTCTTGTACAATTTAAATGCCTTTTATTTCTTTCTCTTGCATTATTTCTCCGGCTGGAACTTCAATTTGAAGAGCATTGGTGAAAGCAGGTATCCATATCTTGTTCCTGATTTTAGGGGGAAAGCTTTTGGTCATTCACCACTAAGTATGTTAGCTGTATGTTCTTCACAAATGCCTTTTATTATGTTGAAGAAGTTACCTTCTATTTCTAGTGTTCTAAGTAGTTTTATCATGAAACTGTGCTGAATTTTGTGAAGTACTTTTTCTGAAAAGTAGTTCTTTGACAAATGGTGCTGGGGCAACTGAATGACTACATGTAAAACAATAAAGTTTGATTTCTTCCTCCCACCATATGCAAAAATTAACTCAAAGTGGATTAAGAACCTAAATGTAAGAGCTGAAACTGTAAAATTCTTAAATGAAAATTTAAAAGGAATACATCGTCATGATGTTAGATTTGGCAGTCAGTTCTTATAAATGGTACAAAAAAAAGAAAAAATAGATAATTAAATGTTATTTTAAATTAGAAACTTTGTACATCAAAGAACATTATTGATATGGTTTGGCTGTGTCCCCATTCAAATGTCAGCTTGAATTGTGTCTCCCAGAATTCTCATGGTGTGGGAGGGACCTAGGAGGAGATAATGAAATCATGGGGCCTAGTCTTCTCCATGCCATCCTCTTGATAGTGAATACATCTCATTATATGTGATGGATTTATCAGAGGTTTTTGCTTTTGCTTTTTCCTCATTTTCTCTTGTCGCCACCATATAAGAAGTGCCTTTTGCCTCCCACCATGATTCTGAGGCCTCCACAGCCATGTGGAACTGTAAGTCCAATTAAACCTCTTTATCTTCCCAGTATTGGGTATGTTTTTATTAGTAGCATGAAAACAGACTAATACAATTATCAAGAAAAAAAGAAAAAGAATCTAAAATCAAAAAGATATTATGAATCAACTAAGATAATCATGTGGTGATTTTTATTTGCTCTATTAATGTTACATATATTATGATAATTGATTTTCCTACATTGAAACACCCTTTCATTCTTGGAAAGATTCATCTGGTCATGATAAATAATCCTTTTAGAATCAGTTAGATTCAATTTGCTAGTGTAATTTGATGTATATATAAGGATCTGTGGCCTGTAGTTTTATGTGTGTGATATATTCGATTTTGGCATTAGAAAAATATTGGTCTCATAGAAATTAGTTAGGAAGTGTTTCTTTCTTCTTTTTATATTACAGTCACGTGTCACTTAACATGAGAATATTTTAGAGAAATGCATCATTAGATGATTTTGTTGTTATTCAAATATCATAAAGTATACTTAAACCTAGATGAATAATCTACTATAAACTAAGCTATGTGGTACAGTCTATTGCCCCTAAGCTATAAACCCATGAATACCTTACTGTACTGAATACTATAGGTAACTGTAACACTATAGTAATTATTTATATATTTAAATATATCTAAACATTAAAAAAACAAAGAAACATGTCGCTGCCAAGAGAACACAATACTATTTTAACAACTGACTCCAAAGAAATGGAAATCTATGAGGTACATGACAAATAATTCAAAATTACTATAAGGTAACTCCACAAGCTGCAAGAAAACACTGACAGACAACTTAGTTAAATTAAGAAAACAATATATAAGCAAAGCTATAAAATCAACAGAGAGAAATGAAAAGCAACAAACAAAAATTGTAGAGTTAAAGAATACAGAAAATGAAATTTTAAAAATGCAACAGAGAGCATCACCAGCAGATTAGGTCAAGCAGAAGAATGTGAAAATTTCCAGTCAGAGGGAAAAAACAAAAGAACAATGAAAAGAAATAAAGAAGGCCTGTGGAGTGTATGAAGCACCATTCACATAACTAACATTTATATTATAGGAATCTCAGAAGGAGAAGAGAAAAAATAAAAAGCTAGTCCTTTACCTGGCAGAGTTATCCTGTAGAATGAAGGAACAATAAAAAATTTTCCAGATAAACAAAAACTAAGAGAGTTCATCACCAGAAATGCCACAGGGAATTATTCAGGCTGAAATTAGAGGGTAATACTTGGTAACATACAACTCACTGGCAAAATGATTACTCAAATTCAGAATACCCTAATACTGTAATAGTGGTATATAAATTACTTATATCTCCAGAATAAAGGTTAACAGACAAAACTATTAAAATAACTATACCTAAAATAATTTGTTAATAGATACACAATTTAAAAATATTTATGCAAAATAAATAATAGATACACAATGTAAAACGTAAAATATGGGGGTAGAATAAAAAATGTATCATAGGGTTTTGGGTGAAATTGAAATTATCACTCTTGCATGTACAGATAGAGGACTCAAACAATCTTATCAGTCATATTCCAAATAGCATCTCTGTAGTCTCATATACTTATGGCAAGCAATTAACACAAAAGTAAAATATCTAATTAGTTCCGTGGCTCAAGTAAGTTTTCCTTCAAGAGTGACACCTAAACCAACAACATCAGTATCACTTCAGAACTTGTCAGAAATGCAATTCCTGGATACTATTCGTGACCTGTAGAATTAGAAACACAACAATCTGTGTTTGAACAAGCCCTCCTAGCAATTCTGTAGGCCATTAACATATAAGAACTGCTGGGAATTCTGTCATTTACTCAATATGACTATTTGAATGAAGCATTCTAGAATTGCGGAAATAACCACAGGATGGAGGCAGGGGTACACTCAGCTCACTCTGGAGTGGATCTAAGCTAAACCCCACTGATCACCTGATTTCTACAAGCCCCTACTCTGACTAGTGCACCTGGAAAAGCCATAGACACTCAATGTCAGCCCATGAAAGCACTGCTAAGGGGACTGTGTACCCTGCAGTGCCACAGGGGTGACCACATTTACTTTTGGTTCTCTTGGAATTAGTATCAATTCAGAGCCAGTGTTCAGTAATCTTCAAAAGGTCTAATTATTTCCTTTTCTCTGATGCACAGTGTACCTGGAGAATGATGTCATTTCAAGAACTCAGTGCTAGCATCTGCTGCTGGCAGAATTGGGCATTCGTCAGTGGCTGTAGCCAGGCTGACCTTGGTGACTGGGGCTCCATGTTGCTTCCAGTGACTATATACTTTGAATCTTTGAAATGTTAATATCTAGTATCGAATTGAATTTCTTATATATGAAATGCTGGGCAACTTTTTTTTCAATTGATTTCTTTTTCAAGCTTCCTTCCCTTTTTAACCTGCCTCATCTAGCAAGTGTTTTTTCTAAGATGGCTGCTGTCCAACATCTGGTTCTGAAAGGAAACTACAGAAATCCATCAAAACACATTTGCTTGATTCCTGTGGGTTTTTGGGTGGAGAATAAATTTAAACTCTGTGTGAACCTAATGAGGATAAAATAAGCAAGGACAGAGGAATGAAACATTAGATTGAGACTGTAGAAAACCAAAACTATCAGTTTATGCCCCAAGCCTTTCCTCTGTGATAGCAGTACGGTTGGGTCCAAAGGAACTGGCCTGCTACGCAACCTATCTTGCACTGCAGATATAGGGTATTCATTATGTCATTGAGATCCTGTAGGCATCATTCATGTCTTCCTTTTGCCACTTTGGGCAGGGAGATCTGCATAATTATGAACGGATGTAATCCCAGCCACTGGATATAGTTTACAAACAAGACTCTCCCTTACCATCGATGCTTACTGCACAATGGGACAGCATTGAACAGAAGCTGGACTTTAAAATAGAAGTGTGACAAATTTGTCAACCAAGTTACAGGATATTCTATCAAGGATGTAGATTATACAGTCTTATTATCCTATGCACACTAATATTTCATTCCAGCTGCTCTGCTGCTAAGAACGTATATATAAGAACCATACACCTGAAAAAAAAAATGAGAGAATGGAAATAAGGGAATCCATTACTTGATGCTTGATGTAAGTTACTTATGCTTTCCAAATGTTACAATATAACTGGTGTTTAGCAATAGACAGCAAGCTCCAAGTCCAGGTAAAGAAGGAACACTTTCTATTTTTTAAGTCATCACTTTACGTGGCAGACTTTGTGAATCATTTTATTGATGCCATCAGTTGTAAAACATCCTTTGTTTCCTCTACCTCTGGGCAGAAGAAAAAGGGTGCCAATTAAGTTATATACTATATTTAAAAAGCTGTTTTAGACATATTTAGACCTGGATTCTTATCACTTTATAGGCAATGAGAAAGTGTTATAATTTTTAATTCTATTAACCCCCACTAGCTTTTTATGTTATTGCCATGCATTTTAATTCAACATATACTGAATTACATTGAATTAAAACCATTCAACATATACTGAATAGTTAAATTTTTAAATGTATCCATGATTTACCATCACTGATTTACCTTTTCCTCCTCCATTTCTGTATTTCTTTCTCCAACATTTTCCTTCTGCCTAAAGAATTCTGTAGTACCTACTGTAGTATTTGTCAGTGATGAAACCTCTCAGGCTTACTTTGTCTAGAAATATCTTTATTTCACCTTCAATTCTGGAGTATACTTTAGGTTCGCAGAGAATTCTAAATTGGCAGTAATCTTATCATTAAAGATGTCATTAAATTGTTTTCTGGCTTCCATAATTTGTTTTAGGAAATTAGCTATTTACCTTCTTGTAGCTGGTTTGAAGGAAATGTGTATTTTCAACATTTTATTGCTGTTTTTCCTTCAGTTTGACTCTGATGTGCCAAAGTGTGGTTTCATTGTATTTACCCAGCTGGGGCTTATATGCTTCTTAAACCGACTGCTTGAAGTTTTGGGTCAAACTTGGCAAATTCTTGAGAGATTTCCTCTTGAAATATCGTTTCTTCCACATCCTTGTTTTCTCCCCTTCCAGAACTCCAATTGCATAGATAGTAGACCTTCATGTAAACAGCGTTTAAAACATGCGCTTCCAGCAAAAGGAAATGCAACCGAAAGGAAGAACAAAGAGGCAAGAAACAGTGGCAAATAAAGGGACTGACAAACACCAGGGTCAATATCAACAACAACTGATGACACAAAATACTCAATTATTATTTACAGATTGTTTCATGGACATAAAAATAAGTCAGAACTAAAATAGGGAAATAATAATATGTCACATCGGAGGCAATGTGTTATTCAAGTCTTCTAAGAATCTGTACTTTCCAAGTGAAGGAGAAAAGTAACACTGAACTTTGCAAAGTCATGTGTACACATTCAATGTCGAAGACTATTCAAATAATAGAAATGAAATGATGGGACTCAAGATGGCGCTGTGAGAACAACCCAGGATTGGAGCTCTCGTTGTGTCCGCGGAGAGGTGAGTCTGAGCTGCATTTCCAGACTGATCTTTGTTGCCCACGGAACGGGGAAATTCCCAAGTGAAGAGGAGACGCGGGACGCCAGGCAGAACCTCTGCCTGGCGAAGCCGGCAGCCGGGGTGGCGGCGGCCGGCCCTGCCCAGCGCTCCCCACAGGGTGCACTTGTCCGGGTGCCCTGTTGAACCGGCAACCCGAGACGTGAGAGGGCTGGACTTGAGACTGAGCTAGACTTGGACAGTGGGCCAGCCCAGGGGATTGCAGGGACAGAGCGTTAGGGGTGGCCTAGTGGGACGAACAAAACCGCGATTTCAAACAAGCCCCATGCAGACAGCCCGAGACGCTCTGTGGCGGAGGGGTGTCCACCATTACCGAGGCAACCCGCCCCAACTGAGATACACGCCCATTGCTGATGCAGTCAGCCGTTGCCGAGGCAACCCGTCCCTACTGAGATACACGCCCACTGCTGACACAGCCTGCCGTTGCCGAGGCAACCCGCTACAACAGAGAGACTCCGCCACAGGGCGTGGTGGAGAACACAGCAGAACAGCAGAGCCAGGGCGAGCCTCACAACAGCAGGGCGGAGCCTCGGCAGGCAAACAGTGGCTAGTCTGCGTCCTAGCTGGGCAGGACCTCAACGGACATCCAAAAATAAAGCCCAAACCCCTCAACACAGAGCATTTGAGAAAAAAAAAGGGTTTTTTTAATGAGCTCGGTTGCAGCAGAATCAAACATAGCAGCCTAACAGCCCTGAATGAACAACAGAGCTCATAGCTCAGCAATTAAGCCCCTATAAAGTACAAACTGTCTCCTCAAGCAGCTCCCTGACCCCTCTATATCCAAAAGACTGACATTAGGCAGGCATCATCCTGGGACAAAGATAGCAGAAAAAGAAACTGGTAGCATCCCTCGCTGTGCCACAGCTGCTAGAGGTGCACCCCAGACAAGCAGGGTCTGGAGCGAACCTCAGCAGTCGTACAGCGAAGGGGCTAGACTGGTAGAAGGAAAACCAAGCAACAGAAATACTTCATCATCAACATTCTGGGTGTCCACTCAGAGACCCAATTGAAAAGTCAGCAACTACGCAGACGACCAGCGGACAAATCCACAAAGATGGGAAGAAACCAGCGCAAAAAGGAGGAAAACACCCGAAACCAGAACACCTCGCCTCCTAGAAAGGACCAAAACTCCTCCCCAACAAGGGAACAAAGCTGGACGGAGAATGACTGTGACGAAATGACGGAATTAGACTTCAGAAGATGGATAATGAGAAACTTTTGTGAGCTAAAAGATCATGTATTAAATCAATGCAAAGAAACTAAGAACCTTGAAAAAAGATTCGAGGAAATGATAACAAGAATGGATAACTTAGAGAGGAATATGAATGAATTAAAGGAGCTGAAAAACACAATATGAGAACTTAGCGAAGCATGCACAAGTTTCAATAGCCGAATCGACCAAGCAGAAGAAAGAATATCTGAAGTCGAAGACCAACTCAATGAAATAAAACGAGAAACCAAGATTAGAGAAAAAAGTGCAAAAAGGAATGAACAAAGTCTCCAAGAAATTTGGGACTATGTGAAAAGACCTAACCTACGTTTGATAGGTGTACCAGAAGGGGACGAAGAGAATGAATCCAAGCTGGAAAATACTCTTCAGGACATCATCCAGGAAAATTTCCCCCACCTAGCAAGACAGGCCAACACTCAATTGCAGGAAATACAGAGAACACCACAAAGATATTCCGCAAGAAGAGCAACCCCAAGGCACATAATCGTTAGATTCAACAGGGTTGAAATAAAGGAGAGAATACTAAGGGCAGCCAGAGAGAAAGGTCGAGTTACCCACAAAGGGAAGCCCATCAGACTCACAGCAGATCTCTCGGCAGAAACACTACAAGCCAGAAGAGAGTGGGGGCCAATATTCAACATTCTTAAAGAAAAGAACTTTCAACCCAGAATTTCATATCCAGCCAAACTGAGCTTCAGAAGTGAAGGAAAAATAAAATCCTTTGCGAACAAGCAAGTACTCAGAGATTTTGTCACCACCAGGCCTGTTTTACAAGAGCTCCTAAAAGAGGCACTACACATAGAAAGGAACAACCAGTACCAGCCATTCCAAAATCACACTGAATGCTAAAGAGCATCAACATAATGAAGAATCTACAACAACTAACAGGCAAAACAGCCACTTAGCATCAAAATGGCAGTATCAAATTCACACATAACAATATGTAAATGGACTAAATGTACCAATCAAAAGACACAGACTGGCAAATTGGATAAAAATCCAAAACCCATCAGTGTGCTGTATACAGGAAACCCATCTCACATGCAAGGATACACAAAGGCTCAAAATAAAGGGATGGAGGAAGATTTACCAAGCAAATGGAAAGCAAAAAAAAAGCAGGAGTTGCAATTCTCATCTCTAATAAAATAGACTTTAAAGCAACAAAGATCAAAAGAGACAAAGAAGGCCATTACATAATGGTAAAAGGATAGATACAACAAGAAGAGCTAATGATCCTAAACATATATGGACCCAATGCAGGAGCACCCAGATACATAAGGCAAGTTCTTAATGACTTACAAAAGGACTTAGACTCCCATACAATAATAGTGGGAGACTTTAACACTCCACTGTCAATACTAGACAGATCAACCAGACAGAAAATCAACAAGGATATCCAGGGCTTGAACTCAGACCTGGAGCAAGCAAACCTGATAGACATTTACAGAACTCTCCACCCCAAATCCACAGAATACACATTCTTCTCAGCACCACATCACACCGACTCTAAAATTGACCACATAATTGGAAGTAAAGCACTGCTCAACAAATGCAAAACAACTGAAATCATAACAAACAGCCTCTCAGACCATAGTGCAATCAAGTTAGAACTCAGAATTCAGAAAACGACCCAGAACCGCACAGCTTCATGGAAACTGAACTGCCTCTTGAATGTTGACTGGGTAAACAATGAAATGAAGGCAGAAATAAAGAAGTTCTTCAAAACCAATGAGAACAAAGACACAACGTGCCAGAACCTCTGGGACACATTTAAAGCAGTCTCTAGAGGAAAGTACATAGCAATAAGTGCCCATATGAGGAGAATGGAGAGATCCAAAACTGACACCCTATCGTCAAAATTGAAAGAGCTAGAGGAGCAAGATCAAAAAAACTCAAAACCCAGGAGAAGACAAGAAATAACTAAGATCAGAGCTGAGCTGAAGGAGATTGAGACACGAAAAACCCTTCAAAAAATCAATAAATCCAAGAGCTGGTTTTTTGAAAAGATCAACAAAATAGACAGACCACTAGCCAGACTGATTAAAAATAAAAGAGAGAACAACCAAATAGATGCAATAAAAAATGATAAAGGGGAAATCACCACAGATTCCACAGAAATTCAAACCATCATCAGAGAATATTACAAACAACTCTGTGCACATAAACTAGTAAACCTGGAAGAAATGGATAAATTCCTGGACTCCTGTGTCCTCCCAAGCCTAAACCAGGAGGAAGCTGAAACTATGAATAGACCAATAACAAGGTCTGAAGTTGAGGCAGCAATTAAGAGCCTACCACACAAAAAAAACCCAGGTCCAGACGGGTTCACAGCCGAATTCTACCAGACACACAAGGAGGAGCTGGTACCATTCCTTCTAAAACTATTTCAAACAATCCAAAAAGAGGGAATCCTTCCCAAATCATTTTATGAGACCAACATCATCCTGATACCAAAACCCGGCAGAGACCTAACGAGAAAAGAAAACTTCAGGCCAATATCCATGATGAACATAGATGCAAAAATCTTCAATAAAATATTGGCAAGCCGATTGCAACAGCAAATCAAAAAACTTATTCATCATGATCAAGTAGGATTCATCCCGGGGATGCAAGGCTGGTTCAACATACGCAAGTCTATCAATGTAATTCACCACATAAACAGAACCAAAAACAAAAACTACATGATTATCTCAATTGACGCAGAGAAGGCATTTGACAAAATTCAACAGCCCTTTATGCTAAAAACCCTCAATAAACTCGGTATCGATGGAACGTATCTCAAAGTAATAAAAGCTATTTATGACAAACCAACAGCCAATATCATACTGAATGGGCAAAAACTGGAAGCATTCCCTTTCAAATCTGGCACTAGACAAGGATGCCCTCTCTCACCACTCCTATTCAATATAGTACTGGAAGTTCTAGCCAGAGCAATCAGGCAAGAAAAAGAAATAAAGGGTATTCAAATAGGAAAGGTGGAAGCCAAATTGTCTCTATTTGCAGACGACATGATAGTATACCTAGAAGACCCCATTGCCTCAGCCCAAAAACTCCTGAAACTGATAAACAACTTCAGCAAAGTCTCAGGATATAAAATCAATGTGCAAAAATCACAAGCATTCGTCTACACCAATAACAGACTTAAAGAAAGCCAAATCAAGAGCGAACTGCCATTCGCAATTGCTACAAAAAGAATAAAATACCTTGGAATACAACTCACAAGGAACGTAAGGGACCTCTTCAAGGAGAACTACAAACCACTGCTCAACGAAATCAGAGAGGACACAAACAGATGGAGAAACATTCCATGTTCATGGTTAGGAAGAATTAATATCGTGAAAATGGCTATACTGCCCAAAGTAATTTACAGAATCAACGCTATCCCCATCAAGCTACCATTGACTTTCTTCACAGAACTGGAAAAAACCACCATGAACTTCATATGGAACCAAAAGAGAGCCCGCATAGCCAAGTCAATTCTAAGCAAAAAGAACACAGCGGGGGGCATCACACTACCGGATTTCAAACTATACTACAAGTCTACAGTAATCAAAACAGCATGGTACTGGTACCAAAACAGAGATATAGACCAATGGAACAAAAGAGAGGCACCGGAGGCAACACAACATATCTACAACCATACACTCTTTGATAAACCTGACAAAAACAAGCAATGGGGAAAGGATTTCCTGTTTAACAAATGGTGTTGGGAAAACTGGCTAGCCATGTGCAGAAAGCAGAAACTGGACCCCTTCCTGACACCTTACACTAAAATTAACTCCAGATGGATTAAAGACTTAAACATAAGACCTGGCACCATAAAAACCCTAGAAGGAAATCTAGGCAAAACTATCCAGGACATAGGAGTAGGCAAGGACTTCATGAACAAAACACCAAAAGCATTGGCAACAAAAGCCAAAATAGACACATGGGACCTAATCAAACTCCACAGCTTCTGCACGGCAAAAGAAACAGTCACTAGAGTGGATTGGCAACCAACAGAATGAGAAAAAATTTTTGCAGTTTACCCATCTGACAAAGGGCTGATATCCAGAATTTACAAAGAACTCAAACAGATTTACAGGAAAAAAAACAAACAAGCCCATTCAAAAGTGGGCAAAGGATATGAACAGATACTTTACGAAAGAAGACATATATGAAGCCTACAATCATATGAAAAAATGCTCATCGTCACTGATCATCAGAGAGATGCAAATCAAAACCACATTGAGATACCATCTCACGCCAGTTAGAATGGCAATCATTAAAAAATCTGGAGACAGCAGATGCTGGAGAGGATGTGGAGAAAAAGGAACACTTTTACACTGTTGGTGGGAGTGTAAATTAGTTCAACCATTGTGGAAGACAGTGTGGCGATTCCTCAAGGCCTTAGAAATAGAAATTCCATTTGACCCAGCAATCCCATTACTGGGTATATATCCAAAAGACTATAAATCGTTCTACTATAAGGACACATGTACACGAATGTTCATTGCAGCACTGTTTACAATAGCAAAGACCTGGAATCAACCCAAATGCCCATTGATAATAGACTGGATTGGAAAAATGTGGCACATATACACCATGGAATATTATGCAGCAATCAGAAATGATGAGTTTGTGTCGTTTGTAGGGACATGGATGAATCTGGAGAACGTCATCCTCAGCAAACTGACACAAGAACAGAAAATGAAACACCGCATATTCTCACTCATAGGCGGGTGATGAAAAATGAGAACACATGGACACAGAAAGGGGAGTACTAAACACTGGGGTCTATTGGGGGGAAAAAGGGAGGGCCAGGGGGAGGGGCAGGTGGGGAGGGATAGCCTGGGGAGAAATGCCAAATGTGGGTGAAGGAGAGAAGAAAAGCAAAGCACACTGCCATGTGTGTACCTACGCAACTGTCTTGCATGCTCTGCTCATGTACCCCAAAACCTAAAATCCAATAAAAAATTTAAAAAAATAAAAAAATAAATAAATAAAAGTAAAAAAAAAAAAAAGAAATGAAACATAAACTCTCCAAAATATCATTTGGTGATATGGATTTTTGCCCAAAAAAACTATTAAAACCATGAAAAGATGAAGAAAAATGAAGTATGAAGGAAATCAATATTACTTAAAACCACAAAATAGGATGACAAAAATAAACCTGAATGTACTAATTCAACTCAATTGGCCAGTTAAATAAAAATCAAGATTGGATTAAATGTAATTCAGCAATATTTTGTTTAAAGAGGACACACTTAAAACATGGGTATACCAAAGGATTATAAGCAAAAAGATAGGAAAATATATATATTATGCAAACAGTGTTTTTAAAAATCTTATTGCAGGGGCTGGCAATTTCTTTGTGTAATGGGCCAGATAGTAAACATGTTAGGCGTTGTAAGTCATGAGTTACAGCCACCCAACTCTGTGATTCTAGAAAGAAGGCATCTGCAACATGTAAACAAAGGGGCACGCCTGTGCCCTGATAAAAATTGATCCAAAAAACAGGCATCAGGCCATATTTGGCCCACAGGCTATAATTTGCTGACCTCTGGTTTATTAGAAGGCCATAATTTTGTGCCTTACGGATATGCAAAGAGATATTTTAGGATACAAAGAAACAAACTAACATAAATGATGTTACAAGGAAACTCAGCCTCAGGAGCTAGCACAGGTAAACGAAAAGGAATTGAACAAAGGTGGTACATAGTTGTTTTGGATGTTCTCACCCATCATTAACTCCATGCTTTCTTTCCATTTCCCTCCTCTCTACCTTATGTCAGTTCTAGGCAAGGTAAAAATTAGAACATAGATTTGGGAGAGTATTTCCTAACAGCAAACGATCCAAAGTTTTAAAAGCAGAATCCCCAGAAACCATAGACTGGAATACAAGAGATCTTATAAATGCACTACTGGGTAGCCCTTCTGTAGCCACTAGGGTCATGAGAGTGAAATACAGCATGGCACCACTGTTTGCAATTAAAGATGTTAATGCTAATGGACTCCACTGGCACTTATGGCCAATAACTTAAGAAAAGATTAGAAGATAACCATCACCATTTCATACTTAGCATTGGATCAGACACTGTGAAGCACGTTTTTGTCTCTTAATTACAATTCTTACCACTAGGTGGCGTTCATCCAAAGTTGTATCTCCCCGGGAAAGCAGGGCCTAGACATGGCTCACAAATATGCCTTGATTGGTCCATCGTGTTTTCAAACATCTGGATGACCGGCCAGTAGTTAAGAAGAGAGAATTCTACACAATAAAATTGTCTTTCTTGCTTTTCTTGAAAAATAGAAGACCTGGGAACACTAAGTCTTTCTCTATCTGCTAAGAGTCACCTGATGAGACGGGGCTGCTCCCACAGAGGGAAAAGACACTCTTCCTATCAGGCACTACTGCTGCTTCTCATCTCATGTGCTTTGATTGATTACATTCCTGCCTGGTCTGTGGAGGTATTCAACTCCGTGATCCTTGCACTTCACCAGAACTTTCAAGTAACGGCCATTTATTCTAAAACACTAACAAAAAATATAATTTCACGTTGGAGTGCATTTCAGAAATGTAGATGTAAAGTTGAAACAGAGTAAGTCATACAGTAATCAATACCTGGTTACAGGATTATACAAAACTCTTGAATTAATGAAAGTAAGAGAGGACCCAAGAGCAAAGTAAACAGCCAGACACTACTAAAAGACAAAAGTACTACGGCATCCAGCAAATGTCAGCTTACTGGATCCAGCACTGGTATAAAAACTGGGGCCGGGCGCGGTGGCTCACGCCTGTAATCCCAGCACTTTGGGAGGCCGAGGCGGGTGGATCATGAGGTCAAGAGATCGAGACCATCCTGGTCAACATGGTGAAACCCCGTCTCTACTAAAAATACAAAAATTAGCTGGGCATGGTGGCTCCTGCCTGTAATCCCAGCTGCTCAGGAAGCTGAGGCAGGAGAATCGCCTGAACCCAGGAGGCGGAGGTTGCGGTGAGCCGAGATCGCGTCATTGCACTCCAGCCTGGGTAACAAGAGTGAAACTCCATCTAAAACAAAACAAAACAAAACAAAAAACTCTATACGGATTAGTACCAGGCACAGTGGCGCATGCTTGTAATCCCAGCACTTTGGGAGGCCGAGGCAGGTGAATCACTTGGGTTAAGGAGTTCGAGACCAGCCTGGTCAACATGGCCAAACCCCGTCTCTACCAAAAATACAAAAATTAGCCAGGCATCATGGTGTGCATCTGTAATCCCAGCTACAATAGAGGCTGGTGCAGAAGAATCCCTTGAACCCAGGAGGCAGAGGTTGCAGTGAGCTGTGATTGCACCACTGCACTCTAGCCTGAGAGAAAAAAAGTTTTTTTAAAAAAAATGCATTAGGTTCTCAAAATCTCTCTGTGAGGTGTGTTGCTTCTTTCTCATCTCACAGGTAGAAAAAGTGAGGGCCAAAGTTGAATAACTTTTCCAAAGTCATAGATAGAAAGTAGCAAACCTAGGCTTGCTTAATCCCAGGTAGGTCTATGGCAAAGCCTAAGCTTTTAGCTTCTACTCCAAGGCCTTCATTTCAAAGAGATTATTTGGGGAATAAGGTTGGCATCAAAGTTTTGAGCTGTAGGATTGCTTTGCCACTCATACTGAATCTTTCTGAGGCCTCAAATTGATTAATCCTAATTATCTCTGTTGAGTGAAGAGATACTTCCTGATGGAAGGAAATAAATATTTCTTTATCATCTTTTTGAAGAGGAGGGAAGGAAAGGGTCCCTTTCAGATAGTGGCATGGCCGATTTCGATTATAGTCATTTATTCCCTTCCTTCCCTAGGATACTCCTTCCTAGGAGAATTTCATATCTGCCAGAGATGCTTAAATTTCATCCTGAAAGAAAAGCCGAACACCTGCTCTGTCGGTGATGAAAGCCACTTTTATATAATTGCTACCACACGGTGTCGCTGTTGAAACACAAGGAACATAGTCACCCAGGTATGGTCCCTGCAGTCCAGTATTGTTGCTGAGTACCAGCCATGCTGTGGTTGGTGAATACATCAGAGGTGTGCTTTAGTGATCTACAAACACCACTTTCATCCATCTCTTGTCTGTGGTAGTTTCTCCATAGGGAGAAGAAATGTCTCCGTGGTGGCACTTTCAACTGTGATACTTCTATGCCATTGTAGGCTTGGTCCACCCAGAACTTCAGTCTTATAATTAAGACTGCAATTATTCAGTTTATACATAAAACAATTTTTATAAGATCCCACAGGGTGGCTGAATTTGGAGAGATTTTCAGTCTTAGCCATGCAATTGCCCGGGATTACCTCTTCTCCTTCCCATGTTCTTTAATCATCCCCATAGTGAAAGAACTTCCTTTCCATCTCTGTCTCAATGGCCATCTCTTTTGTTCATCCAAGAAAGAGTAACTAACATTCCTTTATGGCAACACCTGACCTCGTTGCAAACACAAGCTATAATATTAACGCCTGAAAATCCTCTACTACTTGGAGAATTACTCTACATGGATCAAATCACCTTGGATAGATTAAAGCAGTGTATTTTGGTTTCTAGACTTGGATGTGAATCGGGTGAAACCTCCTCAGCAGCTCAATCCCAAGAGAATAATCTACAAATTATTTCTTAAAAAATAATTGGTGTCATTATCATTTGTTATAGAGCTAGGGGTATGTGCAATTCAACAGCAAATGAAAGTTCAAGTTTCCAATTCAGTAACAGATGTTTCTCATATCATTTCACTCTGTACCAATGTTCTTTCTCAGGGAAATACTTCTGTATCTGTGAGTAGAGAATTGAGAGGAAGAATATACATGAGGAAAATGCTAACTGAACTTGGATTTGAGGATCATGAAATGACCAAGCTGGAAATGACTTCGATGAATTGTCCAATTTGTTACGGACATATATTAATATAGACATATAGTCAATTCTCAACTAATCAGAGAGAGCTGTCCACAAAGAATCCACAGTCGGAATGGAAATAAGCTATGCATCATCTTCTAGAGCTTCCCAACTCACTTCCCACCAGCCTGTAATCAGCCCATCCTCAACGACTGGCTCTTATTTTTCTGAAACCACCACAGCAGCTCTGGCCCTCTGCAGGAGAGGGAAAAGTGTCCTGATGAACGTCAGTGGCAACAAGTGACAAGGAAACGCTGCCTAACTCCGGAGCCTTGCTTCACAGCTGACTACTCTCCCGCATCGTCATGAGATGTGCCTGTATCTTAGTCTCCAAGGCCTTCCAGGAAGCAGACTTGCACATCCTTTCTTCTCAATCAGTTCTAGAGGTAATTAGCAAGCCAATCATTGTTGTTCGTACTATTACTAATTTATTAATTTTCCTATGAATTAAAAAAAGATTTCCTGAGAAGTCATTTATTTCTAAAATAGAGAGGACTGAGCAATACATTTTACACCAGTAATGGAACCTCTCCCAAAGCAAAAAGCAAAAGTTTAGAATTATAGAAAGGTCTAATGGATCATCAAATTCAAGCTTTTGATTTTTTTCATTTACGGGGAAGGAAGCTCATTGCCTTCAACATCAACCCTCCCATCTTTTAAATGGAGGGCTCCAAAGGATTTGGCCTCTATTTCACAGTTAGTTACTGGAGTGTAAAAACAGCTAAAATTTCTGTCTAAGGCACGCCATGGTGCATTAGAACGACTCAGTCATTTTCTTCTAAAACCATTTTTACTCCAGAAATCATTGCTCTTCTACAATACAATTCCAGGACATAGCTTTTAGAACACTTGGCTGAAGTGAAGGAAGGAAACTTGCTGGCATCGTGGCTATTCTACTGTGGTTTAGAGGCAAGCCAAACATCAGCCGTGTGTTGTTATAGGTCGGTTTTCAAAGACTGTGATGGGATTCCATGCTATGGTATGCTCAAAATAAAAACACAGCGACCTTCTTTTCCAGGACTATGGGATGACATGCAGTTTTGTGCCACTTCATCAGTACTTGGTCTTTCGACCGGAGTGTTTATCATCAAGTGCAGTAAAGCAAAACAGACCCACAAGACAAACATTAACGCTCTCCCTCCCTTTCTGAACTAGCTGAGGAGAGGATTTTCCTTCAGAAAGAACGTCTGTCTCACTGCTCACTGTGCCCAATGGCTCTGTCTCACTGAATGAATTTCCCACGGAGTTCTACAAAGAAAACACCTGACTGTTTTAAGAACCAGAGAAATGTACAATTTAAAGCCTCTCTAATTAAATGGCCTTTCTTCTTTGGAATAGAAACTGTGTTATCAAGTTATCTTTGGGGTAGGATTGAGGTAAGCAGAGATGCATTGCAATGTGGCCCCAGTGAGCTCCGGGTGTGGAGAGATGTGAATTCTGTTCCGTATCTGGAGCTCACCGGGACTAAATCCATTTCTGCAAACAAAAATGCCCTAGGGCACCTGGAAATAATAAACCGAGCAAGGCTGACATTTTTGAGCCAGAAAAACTAAAAGAAACTTAGTGTGTGTGGTGTGAATTAGCACGTGAGGACAAGGGTTCTAGAGGCCTGTCGCCAGCTTCTCAATCAGTTCCTGTCACCACCCTACCGCTCTGGGCTCCTCAAAGCCAACTATTTATTTCTGTCCTCCTGTGATCCTGAGATGGTTTAAGAAGCACTGACAACGCGCTTTTTCATTTTTCACTTTTATTTTCCCTTATTAAAAAAATTAAGTTGGCTGGAACTTGTATTACATTGCTGGAGGCAGTTCTGCAGCAGGAAGGTTGCAAACTAATCAAAGCAGGCTGCGCCCTTGCGTTTCTGAACTGGTCACACAGCGTCTTTTTAAGAAAACGTATATGCCCTTGATTAAGCAGCAGAGTTTGGGGTCAGTACTTCGGAGGATACCTCATTCTATCAGAAGGCATATTTTAGGCCAATTCAGCTCAATGCTGCTGATGAAACAGAAAACTTAAGTGCAAGGGTGAACTTTTAAAAAACTTAAACCCATAGAGTACATAAACACTCTAAACCAGCAAGGCAAAGAAAAGGATGCTTTCATCATTCTGATTACTGAACTTCACCAGCCCAGTTCCAGATACATGAAAAAGTCACGCAGATTGGCAATGGATCTTGTTTCGGTTGTAAAGCTTTTCCCTTTCCTTCCTAAGGTCAGAGCACCAATTCCATAGAAAGAGGCTAGAAAATCTGAAAAATAACTATTGGGTACTAGGCTTAGTATCTAGGTGATGAAATAATCTGTACAACTAACCCCTGTGACACAACTTTATCTACATAACAAACCTGCACATGTACCCCTGAACCTAAAATACAAGTTAAAAGAAAAAAATCTGAATAAGGCTGTAAAGCGACCCAAGACTGCCAGAGTCGTTTTCACTCTTTCAGGATTCTAAGGTCATATCCTTTTTGCAGTGAAGAAAGTTAATGAAGCTTTCAACAACGACACATATGTAACAAAAACAGAAATTGTGTGTGTGTATCCTCTAGTTTCTGTGTGAGTTGTAGGTGATTGAATTAAGAGACAGCAGAAAACCAAGGTAAAGCCTAAGGATCTGCCCTGGAGGAATAATCATTTATCTACTTTCTTGTTGCCATTTTCCAAAAAAAATTTTGTGAATCTTCCACAATTTGCATACTTTGCACATTGGGAAATACAGTGGTTATCCACAATAGTTAATGAGAACAGGCCGAGATTTCCATTTTTTCCATAGTGTTTCATAACCTCTAGGCTAAGTCATCCTCTCTTTGACGTATCTTTAAACATTACACCTAGTATCAAATTATTCCATTGCATGGCATTTTGTTAAAATATATTGAAATAAATATGTAACATGATATTTCCTGTGGTACAAGCACCTTGAAAATATTACCACCAGTGATGGCTCATAGTCACATTATATTTCAGTGGTGATTGAGGGCATGTCTAATAATTAGCTTTTCCACCCCTTCAAATAGTCAGCACTTCCCAGGCTCTGATTAATGGCCACTTTTAACTAGATTTCCCTTAAATGATAAGATGAAAGGGACAGGAATCACCGCTGAGTTTTGTGAGTTGTGAGTTCATAACTACTGCATTGCTTTATCCCCCTGTATTGATCTGGGACATTGATGAAGATATAGTTAAATATGATAGAAATAATTATTTGATTCTCCCTCTCCTCTCTGCTCAAAGACTAGTCTGGTTCAACGCTGGCCTCAAGAATGTGCTTAGGCTCCAGAAATCCTAGATTACAATGTTTCAGACTCTCCCCACAACCTCCTCATCTTCCACTTCTCAGAGAATTTTCTTCCCTCTGACCTTGACTTCACTCCCAGAGCCCTCCCCTCATTGACACCGCATCTCCCCCGACCCCACTGTACATGCCATCTCACCAGTAGCTTTACAACCTACCTGAACGTGATGATTGATCTCTCTCCCCTCTCAGTACCTCAGTTTACCTACATCCTATCCTCCTGCCACACTCACTCCGAATATTGTCTGACCTTTGGGCAAAAGACTAGAAACAATCCAATTTTTTTCCTGAAAAAGGTCTGAGCCCTGCTAGAGAAAGTCAAGCGACCCTGCAAATTGATGAAACCAAACTTCTGGGTCTCTGTCCTCACAGAGCCATGGGCACCTCTTATTGGTACTTTTTTTTTTTTTTTGGCTGTTTAAAAAAAATAGATTTAGGGGGTGCAAGTGCAGTTTTGTTACCAGGATATATTGTGTAGCCCTTACTTATAAATGAGAACATAGAGTATTTGACTGTTTCTGAGTTATTTCCCTTTGGATAATGGCCTTCACTTCCATTCACGTTGTTGCAAAACATGATTTCATCCCTTTTTTTATCTCATTGTAGTATTCCATGGTACAGAATACACACGTACCACATTTTCTTTATCTTATCAAACATTGATGGACATGTGATTGATTTCATGAATTTACCATTCTGAATAGCACTGAAATAAACAAATGAGTGCAAATACCATTTTTATACAATGATTTCTTTTTCTTTGGGTTGATACTCAGTAGCGGGATTACTGAATTGAATGGCTGTTCTATTTTCAGTTCTTTGAGAAATCTTTATACTGTTTCCTGTAGAGGTTGTAAGTCCAACCAACAGTGTACGAGCATTCCCGTTTTTCTACATCCTTGCCACCTGTTATTCTTTACTTTTTCGTAGTAGCCATTCTGACTGCTGTAAAATGGCATCCATTGTGGTTTTAATTGCAGTTCTTTGATTATTAGTGATGTTGAGCATTTTATATATTTTTGTTGGTTACTTGTATGTCTTCTTTTGAAAACTGGGCAGGGACACAGCCAAACCACATCAAAAAATATGTGAAAGAGACCCCACTTATAGAAATAAGAATAGAGGCTGGGTGCAGCCGCTCACACCTGTAATCCTAGCAATCTGAGAGGCAAGGCAGGCGGATCACCTGAGGTCAGGAGTTCGAGACCTGCCTGGCCAACATGGAGAAACCCCGTCTCTAATAAAAACACAAAAATTAGCCAGGCATGGTGACACATGCCTGTACTCCCAGCTACTCGGGAGGCTGAGGCAGGAGGATTGCTTGAACATGGGAGACAGAGAATCACTTGAACCCGGGCAGCAAGCCGAGATCACACCATTGTACTCCAGCCTGGACAACAAGAGCAAAACTCGGCCTCAAAAAAAAAAAAAAAAAGAAAGAAAAAGAAAAAGAAAAACCTAAAGAAAAAGAAATAAGAATAGAAATAACAAAACAGTGTGTTCCGGAAACCAAAAGCATATCACAATTTTAACAGAAAGCGAGGCCAGTCATGGAGGCCTTTGCTCATGTCATGTCCTTTCTCACTTTTATTTCCTCATGGTAAAATTTCCCTTCTGTTCCATGCAATGACTCTTCTAAATCTAAACCAGCCTTTCTCTTCCATTAAATTCACAATCCAGCCAAGTGTGGTGGCTCACGCCTGTAATCCCAACACTTTGGGAGGCCGAGACAGGGAGATCACTTGAGGCCAGGAGTTCAAGACCAGCCTGGCCAACATGGTGAAACCCCATCTCTACGAAAAATAAAAAAATTAGCCAGGCATGGTGGCGTGCGTCTGTAGTCCCAGCTACATACTTAGGCAGAGATTGCACCACTGCACTCCAGGCTAGGTGACAGAGCGTGATTCTTTCTCAAAAAAAAAAAAAAATCACAATCCAACCCAGTCTCCTCCTTCCCTGTTCTCACGATTTTTTCAACTGTAACCTTTCTCTAGATTTTGCTTGAAGTATTCAATGGTTTGTTTGCTTGTGCGTGTTTTTTTTTTAATTCTGAACTGTCCATCCAAAAATGTATTTACCGCCATCCATTTTTACCTCTTTTCCTCTGGTCTAACAGTGACAGCAAACCACCCAGCCCTGGGCCCCACGCACAACCTTCAGCTATCCACTATCCCCCTACATATTCAATCTCTTCTTCCCCATCTGCTTCTTTACTTTTACTCCCACACCAAAATAGAAACAAAAACAAATACCTTCCCTTGAATTTCGTTCTCCAAGAGCTATGTTTTAATCCCACAAGTTCAGATTAATCAGGAAGAAGAGAGAAACCCAGACTGCCTTATCTGGCGTTTGCACTCCTGCTGAATTCTGGCTCCCATTCTTAGCACACTATTGAAATGGCTCTGCTGGGGTCCATAATAACATTACAGCCAAATTCCGTCGTCATTTTTAGTCTATATCTTAGTTTGTATTTTAGTTTATACCTTTAGTTATATCTCTTTACTTTATATGACATTGTCTATCCCCCTGTGTTTTTAAGAGACAGGGTCTTGCTCTGTCACCCAGAGTGGAGTGCAGTGGCACCATCACAGTTCACTGTAGCCTCAAACTCCTGGGCTCTAAGTGATCCTCCTGCCTCAGCCAACTGAGTAGTCGGGACTACAGGCATGTATCACCACCATGCACAGCTAGTTTTACAAATTTTTTGTAGAGATGGAGTCTTTTTATGTTGTCCATACTGGTCTCAAACTGCTGGCTTTAAGCAATCCTCCTGCATTAGCCTCCCAAAGTGCTGGGATTAGAGGTGTGAGCCATTATAAATGGCCTCTCTTCCTTTTTAAAATTTGATATGCTCTTGGTTTCCGAAACACAGTGTTTTGTTATTTCTATTCTTATTTCCATAATTGGAGTCTCTTTCAGATATTCCTTGATATGGTTTGGCTGTGTCGCCACCCAAATGTCATCTTGAGGTATAGCTCCCATAATTCCCATGTGTCATGGGAGGGACGTGGTGGAAGGCAATTGAATCATGGGGGTGGGTCTTTCCCATGCTTTTCTAATGATAATGAATAAGCCTCATGAAAACTGATGGCTTTATAAGGGGGAGTTTCCCTGCACACATTTCTCTCTTCCCTGCTGCCACAGAAGACATGCCTTTGCCTTCCACCATGATTATGAGGCCTCCCCAGCCACATGGAAACATGAGTCTATTAAACCTCTTTTTCTTTATAAAGTACTTGATCCCAGGTATGTCTTTATCAGCAACATGAAAACAGACTAATACATTCTTTAATTTTGGATCTTTTCTCCTCTTTTTCTTTATAAATTACTCAATCCCAGGTATGTCTTTATCAGCAACATGAAAACAGACTAATACATTCTTTAATTTTGGATCTTTTCTCCTCTTTTTCTTTATAAATTACTCGATCTCAGGTATGTCTTTATCAGCAACATGAAAACAGACTAATACATTCTTTAATTTTGGATCTTTTCTCAGTTCTCTGCCTTGACACACACAAAGAACAAGTGAAATCGATTCATGTCATTTTTAGCTGTCATCAGTGTGCTTTTGACTTCATATCTTTATTTTCATCTCAATTCCTTCTGCCTCTTGAGCTATGGACAAACTTTGTACCAGCCAGATGAAACTGATTACTTTTTGAGAAGTACCTAAATCTAATGTTTTTTTTTAAATGAATGTCTTCCCATTACTGTGCATCCTTTTCCTTATCCCTTCTCTATACCCAATATCAACTGGCTATATCAAAACCCACCTTTATTAACCCATGCTTGAAATCTGAAGTCAGCTTGTAGCTCTCTTCTCCTTCCCTGCTTACATCATTCCCTTAACATAGTCACTGATTATATCTCCAATATTCTAGTACCTGAAAGCCTCTTCTCCATCTGCATGGTGACTCATGCCTGTAATCACAGCACTTTGGGAGGCTAAGGCAGGCAGATGAATTGAGCCCGGGGGTTTGAGACCACCAGCCTGGGCAACATGGCAAAACCTGATCTCTACAAAAAATGAGTAATAATAATACAAAAACTTATCTGGGCATCATAGCACATACCTGTAGCCCCAAATACCCAGGAGGGTGAGGTGGGACGATCTCCTGAGCCCACGGAGGTTGAGGCTACAATGAGTGATGATCATGCCATTACACTCCAGCATGGGCAACTGTGAGACTCTGTCGAAAGAAATAAAAGAAAAGAAAAGAAAAGAAAAGAAAGAAAGAAAGAAAGAAAGAAAGAAAGAAAGAAAGAAAGAAAGAAAGAAAGAAAGAATTATTTCTCTCCTGGCTCTCTTTGCTCTTGCAATAACATTTTTTAAATGAAAGCTTTAAAAGGGAAATAGTATGAATTATGGAGGCTTTCTATAACAATTGGAAGTTAGAGGCAAATTTCTGATAACATTTCCCTTTTCTGTCCTGGTTTCAATTACATAGTAACCTTCTGTTATTGTTTATTTATAAAATGAAGTTATTTCGGTAAAAACTTACACATCACTGTTGTCAGAAAATAATTTCCCCTAGTAAACAGGAATAACATACATAATATTAATATTCATCAGATCTAATAAGGATTGAAATTTATCATCTTGTTCTGAGACATCCAGTAAAGTCCCGGTCTGTCAGTACTTTTGGGAAGGTGCTAAAAATCATAGGGAGTAAAGACCTTTTGTCTTTGAGAGACTTCCAAGGACAAACATCCCTGCGCTGGAGGCGAAGACAGTATAGTATGTGCCGTTAGCTACTTCCACATTTCCTAATGCTGGCCCACTGCCTCACAATCATGTTGTCAATGGCTGGTGTCAGATAGACTCTGAAATTTGGAGCCAATTCCATAAGTGTCAATGAGAAGAGGTGAAGTGGTGTTTGACTATTCTGGTCTAACCAAGTTTAAAGAACTGTGCAAGCTTGTGCACCTGAGGCTCATTTGGATATGTTATTGTCCTTACGATGTCAGGTAACTGCAAGCAGAAACTTCCTTTGCTTTAAGATTCTCGGATATCTCATAGGGACCGTGACTGAAAGGATAACATCTTTTGCCTGAAATTTCCTAGCTCATATTCTGATTCACGTGCCACTAATACCTTCTTTAGACCTTCTCAGTCTCACCTTGGATTCCAGCTACAGCTGTGACAAATAGTTCCCTGAAGCCTCACATAACCTCAATTGCTCATGCTGTCTGCTCAAGGGCTTTACATTGCTGCAGCGTTAAGACCACTCCATGTGCATGCATTTGCAGTCCCGAAGCTCAGGGGCATTGGAAACCTGTGGGTGAACCCTTGATCAGTGAGGGTCAGGAAGTGATGGATAACTGCTTCCCCTGTTGATCCTCAGAAGAATAATTCTGAGAGACATACTACACTTTCCTTAGAAGTCCAGCCCTAGTAACTCACAGGTATGACTAGTGCCTTTTTCAGGTGATTACAATAAAAACAACTCATTACAGTAAAAACAAAGTACGTCCACAGGGTTGGCAGGGAAATGCAAATAAAGATGATCACACAACCAGTAATCACAACACATTTGCAAAAAAAGTAATAGAAAGTAATAGAGGCTCCAAAACAAAAGAACTAACTCTGGAATAAATTGAGCTCACAGGGAAAACCAAATGAAACTTCAGAAAAGGTCCAAAAGAAGACCTCTCTTTTCCCTCCCCAGAGAAGTTCAGGAAGATTTTGTGTTCAGTAAAGACTCCAATAGAAATCTACGAAATTCAAAAATTCATTATGAAATGTAAAAGGTAGAGGTGGAAAAAACAGTAAAATGAACAAAGCTGAAAGACAAATTAGTGAGCTGCAAGATCGAGCGAAGGAATCCTACCTAAATGAATTCCAAAGAACCAAGAAACAGAAAGCACGGAAGAATAAGAGAACTAGCATGGATATCCAGAAACTGCAGAGACAGTTTCAGAGGAAGACAGCGTAGAGAGCAAAGGGAGGAGGTAGCAAAAATCAAAGAAAATGTCCTAGAACTGAAAAAGGTTTGACGTCAGATTGCAAGAGCCTACTTAAGGGCTAAGCAAAGTAGATTAAAAAGAAATCACATAGAAAGATCCAACTTTGGCCTTTTTTTTTTTTTTTTTTTTTGTCTCCAGTAGGTTTTAGTATCAGGATGTTGTTGGTCTCATAGAATGAATTAGGGAGAATTTTTTGAAACAGTTTTTATAGGAATGGTACCAGCTCTTCTATGTACATCTGGTAGAATTTGGCTGTGAATTCATCCGGTCCTAGGCTTTTATTTTTTTGGTGGTAGTAGGCTATTTATTACTGACTCAGTTTCAGAGCTTGTTATTGTTCTGTTCACAGATTCGATTTCTTCCTGGCTCAGTCTTGGGAGAGTTTATATGTCCGGGAATTCATTCGCAGAAGTGTTCATAATGGTCCCTGATGGTTATTTGTATTTCTGTGCAGTCAGTGGTAATATCCCCTTCATCATTTGTAATTGTGTTTATTTGAATCTTCTCTCTTTTCTTCATTATTAGCCTAGCTAGCAACCTAACTATACAGAAATCCTCAACAGAATACTGGCAAACTGAATCCAGCAGTATATCATAAAGCTTATCCACCATGATCAAGTAGGTCTTATCCCTCGGTTGCAAGGTTGGTTCAACATACACAAATAAATAGATGTGATTCGTCACATAAACAGAACTAAAGACAAAACCCACAGGATTACCTCAATAGTTGCAGAAAAGGCTTTCAATAAAATTCAATATCGCTTCAAGCTAAAAACTCTCAATAAACCAGGTATTGAAGTAATATACCTCAAAATAATAACAGCCATCTATGACAAACCCACAGCCAACATCACACTGAATGGTCAAAAGCTAGAAGCATTCCCCTTGAAATTTGGCACAAGACAAGGATGCTCTCTCTCACCACTTCTATTCAACATAGTATTGGAAGTCCTGGCCAGAGCAACCAGGCAAGAGAAAGAAATGAAGCACATCCAAATAGGAAGAAAAGAAGTCAAACTATCCATTTGCAGACTACATAATCCTATATCTAGAAAACCCAACAGCCTCAGTCCAAAAGCTCCTTCAGCTGATAAACAACTTCAGCAAAGTCTCAGGATGCAAAATTGGTATGTAAAAATCACTAGCATTCCTATACATCAATATGAGTCAAACGGAAGGCCAAATCAGGAATGTAATTCCATTCACAATTGCCACAAAATAATAAAATACCTAGGAATACAGATAACCAGGGAGATGAGAGAGCTGTTCAAGGAGAACCACAAAGGACTTTTCAAATAAATCAGAGATGACACAAAAAAAATGGAAAACATTCCATGCTTATGAATAGGAAGAATCAATATTGATAAAATGGCAATACTGCCCAAAGCTATCAATGCTATTCCTAACAAGCTACCAATGACATTCCTCCCATAACTAGAAAATACTATTTTAAACTTAACATATAATAATAAAAGAGCCCAAATAACCAAGGCAATCCTCAGCAAAAAGAACAAAGCTCGAGGCATCATGTTACCCAACATCAAACCATACTACAGGGCTACAATAACCAAAACAGCATGGTACTGGTACAAAAGTAGACAACTAGACCAACAGAACATAACAGAAAGCCCAAAAACAACATCATACACCTAGGACCATCTGATCTTCAACAAAGTTGACAAAAACAAGCAATGGGGAAATGATTCCCTATTCAATAAATGGTGGTGAGATGACTGGCAAGCCATATGCAGAAGACTGAAACTGGACCCGTTCCTTACACCATATACAACAATTAATTCAAGATAAATTAAAGACTGGAATGCAAAATCCCAAAGCTATAAAAAAAACAGGAAGACAGCCAAGGCAAAAACATTCTGGACATAGAAACAGGCAAAGATTTCATGACAAAGACACCAAAAGCAATTTCAACAAAAGCAAAAATTGAGAAATGTGATCTAAGTAAACCAAGAGCTTCTGCACAGCTAAAGAAACTATCAACAGAATAAACAAACAACTTCAGAATGAGAGAAAATATTTGCAAACTGTGTGTCTGACAAAGATCTAATATCAAGCATCTATAAGGAACTTAAACGAATTTATGAGAAAAATAACCCACCCCATAAAAAAGTAGGCAAACGACATGAACAGACACTTTTGAAAAGAAGACATACATGTGGCCAACAAGCATATAACTGATGATATTGAGGCCAACCTCAACACCACTGATCATTAGAGAAAAGCAAATCAAAACCACAATAAGATACCATCTCACATCAATCAGAATGGCTATTATAAAAAATCAAAAAAAATGACAGATGCTGGCAAGGTTGCAGAGAAAAAGGAATGCTTATACACAGCTGGTGGGAGCATAAATTAGTCCAACGATTGTGGAAAACACTAACAATTCCTCAAAGACCTAAAGACAGCACTACCTTTCAACCCAACAATCCCACTACTGGCTATACACCCAAAGGAATATGAATCATTCCATCATAAAAACATATGCATGCATATGTTCACTGCAGCAGTATTTACAATAGCAATGACATGGAATCAACTTAAATGCCCATCAGTGATACACTGGATAAAGAAAATGTGGTACCTACACAATATGGAATACTATGCAACCATAAAAAGAGAATGAGATCATGTCCTTTGCAGGAACATGATGGAGCTGGAGGCCATTATCCTTAGCGAACTAATGCAGAAACAGCAAACCGAATACTGCATGACCTCACTTACATATGGAAGCTAAATAATGAGAACTGACACAAAGAGGGAAACAGCATACACTGGGGTCTGCTGGAGACTGGAGGTTGGGAGGAGGGAGAGAATCGGAGAAAATAAGTAATGAGTACTAGGCTTGATACCTGGGTAATAAAACAATCTGTACCACATACCCACATGACAAGTTTACCTGTACAACAAACCTGTACATGTACCCTGAACTTGCAAGTTTTTTTAATAAAATAAAAAATAAAGTTAACTTTCTTTTTAAGAAAAAGAAAACTCCAACTTTAGTACACACAAAAGTAAAATATCAAACAGCAAGGAAAAATTCTAAAAAGTAGGAGAGAAGAACATATAAAATATTTCCCATAAAATAATAAGTATTAATGTTCCTAGCTATAGTAAGAGGATGTGGCCAATAGAAGATTTTCCTTAGTCTTTGGAGATGTTTGCTAAATAATTAGGGGTGAAGTCTCATGAGGGCTGCAACTTATTTTCAGATGGTTACACAGAAGAATGTAGAGAGAGAGAGAGAGAGAGAGAGATACCAAGCAAATAGAGCTAAAGGCTTACCTAGGTAGGAGGTACCTGGGTGTTTCCTGTACCATTTTTTAACTTTCCTACTTATTGGAACACTTTCCTACTATAAAGTTGGGGAAAACTTCTCAAGCTCCTGTTCACTGGCAGCTAACAACCGTAAATTATTAGTATAATTTGTGTCAAAGGGAAATGAGATATCTCACTAGAAGATAATGGAGTAGAATTTTCTAAGTTCTGAGAAAAAAATATCTTTTATCTTTCTCAGCTAAACAAACTATTATTTAAACATAAAGGCAACCTAAGTGATTAAACGTCATACAATTTACCAGTCACTGGCTGCATTGAAGAAAATGACTATGGAATATATTCCAATAAAATTAAAATAAGCAAAAACAAGAGGAAGCCAAATTACATAATAAATACATGGAGTCAGTCAACTATGCCTCTAATCTCCCTCCAAAAATACTCTAAAAAGAACATTAAAGAGAAAATAAGATCTAAACTGACAAATACAAGGGGAACATGGAAATGGGGACAGCAACAGCAAAGCAAGTTCAGTCGATTTGTAGAAAACAGAACATGTATGTATTTAATGGGGTAAGGAAGCAGCCATGCTCACAAAGGCAGGCATGAAGAGTGACAGTTCACACACCAGGACTGGGAGGGACTCAGGACTAGGGGACACTAGAAAGTGATGCTGAGGAAAGTGATGATGAGGCAGAGGGCAAAACTGAATTTCTGTAGGCAGCACAAAATCTGTATACAATTAACTCCTCCAGTCTCCTTCTTTGCCTCATGCATGGAAGGCTGGTAGCTAAGCTCCTTCCCAACTCCTATCTAAGGCCAGAGATTGGCAGTTTCTTCTCTGAGTAACTTGGTAACTGTTGGGATATACCTCTGTTGACTTATTTTGTTGGAACAAGAACAGCAAATGAATGAGGAGCCCTCAAACTAAACCAGACACAGCTTCCAATCTGCTTTTCAGAGCTTCCCTATGAAATGTTAATGAAATGAAACATTATGAGACATTTGAGGTAAACTGTCCACAGGAAATTAAAAAAAAAAATAGCAGAATAACTGGAGGGGAAAAAACCCCAGACTGAGAGTTTTTTGATGTTTTCTTCAAAACTGTTATCTTGAATTAATATCCTCAGAACAATCAGAGAAGATTTTATATGTATAAAACAAGAACAGGGTGGTATGAAAAATGAATACTTGTAAAACAAAAAAGGGCTTTTAGAGATGTAACTTTAAAGGTCATTACAGAAATTAAAAGATAAAAAATTAATGAAATCTCACCAAAAGCATGACCAAAAGACAAAGATAGGTGGGAAATGTGATAGAAAAGATAATCAATGTTATAGTGAACCTCAAGTTTCTCTTCAAAGAGTCAGTATGTCAGTATGTTCAGCTCTCTTATTCTGTCATTCTCTATTTTAAAGTTTAATTTCCTTGTAATTCCAGTAAATAACTTTCTGCACTGATTCTAATCAGTAGTTCACATCTGCTCCCCCATCCCCCCATCTTGACTCATTCGGGTCACCTGATCATCCTTGGCTACCTGATCTACCTGCTCTGACCCGCCTGAAAGTCACCTGCCAAAACACCCACCCTGCCACTCCAGCTTGGACCCCAACTCTTTCAAAAAAAAATAGCCAATCGGGCCCTGTAATCCCAGCACTTTGGGATGCTGAGGCGGGCAGCTCATGAGGTCAGAGGTTCGAGATCAGCCTGACCAACATGGTGAAACCCTTTCTCTACTTAAAAATACAAAAATTAGCCCGGTGTGGTGGCCTGCACCTGTAATCCCAGCTACTTGGGAGACTGAGGCAGGAGAATTGCTTGAACCCAGGAGGAGGAGTTTTTGGTGAGCCAAGAGTGTGCCATTGCACTCCAGCCTGGGTGACAGAGCAAGACTCCATCTCAAAAAAGAAAAAATAGTAGCCAATCGGGATGAGTCTAGCTTCTGTGGTCTAACCCTAGCCAATAGGGATGACACAGCAGTAGGGACGACCCCCTGTAAGGCATAAGTACCCCTCCCTGCCTTGTCCAAGCGAGCCTGGCCATCATTGCTCCGTCTGTGTACCCTGCACCCTTCTATAGAAGTAAACTGCATTGCTGAGAGGACACATCTTCGAGTGCTATTTGTTTTTTGACATTGAAATTTTACTTATAACATCAATTCAAGGGGTACACTATCTTATAAATGAGAAGTTCATAAATAATAGAGAAAAAAGAAAGGCAAGAAATTATGTCAAAGGTAATACAGCCAAATTTCCCACAGTAAATTCCCAGATCAGAGTAGCCTACAAAGTGGCCATATGACTATCATTATGTTTGATATTCAACCAGTATTTCAGTTAATATAAAGGAATAATATTAACCACATTCATTAGGCAAATTAGAATCACTCTTTGCAGAATGTCTGTGCCTCAAATTTGAGGATTATGGCATTTCAGCTTTGGAACATTAAAGAATGGCCAAAAAGTGTACTAACAGAGTTGGGAAACTACAACCCATAGGTCAAATCCAGCTTGCAGCCTTTGTTTTTACAGCCTTGGGGAGCTACGGAGGGTTTTTAATTTTTATAGGGTTATAAACAAAACAAAGAACATGTGACAGAAACCGTATGCGGCCCACAAGGACCAAAGTATTTCCTATCTGGATTTGCTGACCTATGCTAAGCATAACAATCAAAGTTATGTGCTGTTACTCAATATCCACTCCAGAGCATTAACGATGCCCTAAAAAGACTCCTTTATGAAGAGACTAGGAAATGGGGGCACCTCAAACACACAGAATAGCTGGACTGCTCTTGCCAATTGGTATTTTATGCCACAGAGTCCTAACTCAGTGATTTGGGGCTGGGCTGGTTACTTATTCTATTAACCCAAGAAGTCACCCAGAGTTGTAAGATGCCAAGAAGCAGTGGGAGGGTCTGGTAGGGAACTAGGTGACACAGGCCTGAAGACATTCACATTCTGGACACAGAAGATGTTCACATTCACATTCAAAACACAAAGAGGTGCTGCGCTGGCCAACCAACACATCTAGTTTGTACAAATTCATGTGATTTATACTGAAATTGTTGCCACAAGGATGAACGTCATGTTCTATATCTACTTCTGAGACTTGATTTTATCATTTCCACCTAAGAACCTCAGTTTTTCTTATATTAACACAATTTCCTTTATCTTGTTACATTCGCGAATGTCTTAGTTTAGTAGATATCAGGCCAAAGGAGTTCTCGGGTTATGGCAGAAAACAAACCTGAAGGCTGAAAGAAAAGGGGCATGAGGGCGGAAGTCTACAAAGGCCCACTTCCAAGATGGTACCTCCTAATCTGCATCTCCTGGTATCCACATCCTTGAATAATGCCCTCACCTTTACTGTAGGCTGGACCTAGTGACTTACTTCTAATGCACAGAAAACTTCCATTGGTTCAATGACAAAAAAATCACAAGACTTCTGTCTTGCTAGCAAACTCCCTTGCTAGCTTTAGAGACTCACCTGGCCGGGCGCGGTGGCTCACGCTGTAATCCCAGCACTTTGGGAGGCCGAGGCGGGTGGATCACGAGGTCAAGAGATCGAGACCATCCTGGTCAACATGTGAAACCCCGTCTCTACTAAAAATACAAAAAATTAGCTGGGCACGGTGGCACGTGCCTGTAATCCCAGCTACTCAGGAGGCTGAGACAGGAGAATTGCCTGAACCCAGGAGGTGGAGGTTGCGGTGAGCCGAGATCGCGCCATTGCACTCCAGCCTGGGTAACAAGAGCTAAACTCCGTCTCAAATTAAAAAAAAAAAAAAAAGACTTACCTGAGCAGTCCACATGGCAAGAAACTGGGGGCAACCTTTGGCCAAGAGAGGAACTAAGGCCATCACTACTACAGTGAGAGAGGAACTGAATCCTGCCAGCAATCAGTGAATAAGCATTCCCTGCCCCAGATGAACCTGGAAGTGGCTGCAGCCAACACCTTCATTGTGGCCTTGTGAAAAAGCCTGAAACAGAGGACCCAACTCGGTCCAGATTCCTGATCCAGAGACTATGAAATAATACATACGTGCTGTTTTAAGCCTCCAAATGTTGGTGCAATTTGTTACACAGCAATTGATAACTAATCTAAATTATTATAGGAGAGAAATGTTCTGCACATTGTTCTGGGGCTGGTTTGTGATTCCGCTGGCATTTGAAATGGTGACTATCCTATAGTGCTTATGAGAGACTACTCCTGCACCAAGTCCTTAGCTCAGTTCAGCGCCATGCAGGGCCAGTGCACCTGGACATACCTTCTTCTTTGAAAGGCATACTTCTCATTATCACAGTGAAATACATTTTTTTAAGAAATGGTCATGGCCAGGCACGGTGGCTCATGCCTGTAATCCCAACACTTAGGGAGGCCAAGGCGGGTGGAACACCTGAGGTCAGGAGTTCAAGACCATCCTGACCAACATGGAGAAACCCCATCTCTACTAAAAATACAAAATTAGCCAGGTGTGGTGGCACATGCCTGTAATCCCAGCTACTCTGAGGCTGAGGCAGGAGAATCGCTTGAACTCAGGAGGCCGAGGTTGAGGTGAACTGAGATCACGCCATGGCACTCTAGCCTGGGCAACAATAGTGAAACTCCATCTCAAAAAAATAAAATAGTCATTTCTACTTTAACTGGTGATTCATTTGTCTTTCTGAGAAATGTGAATTATACCTTGCTCGATACTGCTTACCAAATAACACAGAACCAGTAATAACTGGAAACATTTATTTTAGAATATTTTGTTACTTTTTATTTTTTCATATCTATATATATATATATACACACACACAAACACACACACACACACACATATATAAAATTGTACTTTAAATACTGGGGTACATGTGCAGAACATGCAGGATTGTTGCATAGGTACATACATGGCAATGTGGTTTGCTGCCTCCATCCCCCCGTCATCTATATCTGGCATTTCTCCCCATGTTATCCCTCCCCAACCTTCCTATGCCCCCAGTGTTCCTCCTCTAGTCCCCACCAACAGACTCCAGTGTGTGATGCTACCCTCCTTGTGTCCATGTGTTCTCATTGTTCAATACCTGCCTATGAGTGAGAACATGTGGTGTTTGATTTTTTGTTCTTGTGTCAGTTTGCTGAGAATGATGGTTTCCAGATTCATCCATGTCCCTACAAAGGACATGAACTCATCATTTTTTATGGCTGCATAGTATTCCATGGTGTATATGTGCAACATTTTCCTTGTCCAGTCTATCATCGATAGGCATTTGGGTTGGTTCCAGGTCTTTGCTTTTGTAAACAGTGCCTCGATGAACATACGTGTGCATGTGTCTTTATGATGGAACAACTTATAATCGTTTGGATATATACCCGGTAATGGGATTGCTGGGTCAAATGGAATTTCTATTTCTAGATCCTTGATTAATCGCCACACTGTCTTCCACAATGGTTGAATTAATTTACACTCCCACCAACAGTGTAAAAGTGTTCCTATTTCTCCACATCCTCTCCAGCATCTGTTGTCTCCAGATTTTTTAATGATCGCCATTCTAATATTTTGTTACTTTTTCAAAGAATAAGTAGTGTTCTCAAGTAATATTCATTAAAAACATATCAATATTGAAAAATTCAATTTTTATTATTTCTCCAATCATATAAGAGCTTCATAATAAACATTTATGAAATTTTGAGTTTTACTTCAAATAAGACATCATTATTTTCTTCTTTTCTTTTAGAAGATTAATGTTTACAGTATGAGCCTTCCCAAGTTTTTGTTTTTTAGATCACATTGACGTAAGACTCATATCCCTTAAAATGGACTTACATTGTGACACTTTACCTTATTTAATAGGATCAAAGTTTATTTGAAACATTACTTAATGATATGAGGTCTCCAATTTGCTGGAAAATTGTGTGTGTGTGTGGAGGAAAGGGTAGAACAGGTTAAGGAAACACAGTTTAAAAGACCAGCCATGAGTTGACAGCTTGTTAAAGTTGATGATGAGTTCACTGTAGTTTTCTTTCCAGTTTTGTACACAAATGTAATTTTCCATCCTATATGTGATATGCTTGCATATAAATAAATACCTCGTCTCTTCTAAGGATCCTATTGCTGTATTTCACATACAACTTTTTAAATAAAATCACATGCTACTTTCAACTTTCTTGCCACATCCATCATCAAAACAAATACGTGTGACATTTTCTATTTTTAATAGGACTATTCACTTCAAAATAAACATGCTGCAGAGGCAGTTACAATTATAACAACTTTGAATACTGAATAAGTTTTACTGGAGATTTGCAATGGAGCAGACCTTATGTGTGTTCCTTATGTACATTATCTCAGTCTAATCCTCACGCAGTTTTATCCCAACAGTAAAAGGTGACTCGGTACTTTCCTCCATAATTTACCTGAATAAATAAGTTACTTATATAATGTATACATGATAAACCTGTCGAATGAGCATGAGTCATAATCTCTATGAAAGCCAAGTACAAATTCTAAAGGACTATAGAACATACCGTGGCATTATTTTCTCCCCGTAATGCTTCCCTAGAACGTTGTTTGATGTCATGGCAGTTTGACATCTTCCCTTTAAATATCATATACTGTCTGCCACAAAGTATGCCCTGACGCAGATGATGGTAGATGTTTATATTTTATCTTTGAAGGGAAAATAACATAAACAAGAAAGTAACTTTTCAATTAGAAGATCTTGCATAGAGTGATATTAGAAAAGTATACAGCTAAATGGTTTGATTTTATGGGTTAAATTAGAGTGAAAATAAAAGGCCACTAAATTCAAAAGAGCATCTGGAGAATTCAAAACAATGAGCCAGCTATTGAGAGAATCTAGAGACTATTTAAAGTCCCATCATATTTAATTTATGTTCTAACATCAAAAAATTAGTTTTTCAAAAAAACGTTCTACGGTTTGCTTTTGCATAATTAAAATCCATTAGACAATATTTATTTTGTTTTTGTGGGAAATAGTGTTTATTCATTGTATGTTTGCTATAGTTAATTAAACTCACTCATCACCCTCATAGATTCTACCAGTCTGTGACTTCATTGATCTTGCTATAATAAACACAATCACCAATATGAAAGCAGGATATAGATTTTCTAGAAGTCAGCATAGGCATTTGCAAGATTTTTTTTCTTGCATTGGCTATAGAAAATTTTATTTGTAAAATACAAACGAATTATGAACCTTTCGTCTCCATTTTGTTATGAAGTTCATTATCTAGTAAATTATCTGGGCTTATATGCTGGCCCACAATTTACCCTATGTCCATGGGAAAGGCTCTTCCTTTTTCTGTTTTCTCATCAGTAAAATGGACACCCCTGCCCCACTTTCAAGACAATTATATTGTATAGTGGCATATAACATTCATGGTAAGTGCTCAAAAAGAGCATTCCTTCCCTTCATGTGAGATGGGTTATTTTTCCTTTTCATTCTAAAAATCCCTTCTTCCTCCAGTATTTTTTTTTTGTTTTTTTGAGACAGGGTCTCCCTTTGTTGTCCAGGCTGAAGTGCGGTGGCATGATCATCGCTCACTGCCACCCTGAACTCCTGGGTTCATGGATCCTCCCATCTCAGCTTTCCGAGTAGCTGGGAAAACAAGCACGTGCCACCATGACTGGCTAAGTTGTTAATATTTTTAGTAAAGACGGGGGGTTCACCATCTTGTCCAGGCTGGTCCCAAACTCCCAGGCTCAAGCGATCCTCCCACCCTCCCACCTCGGCCTGTCACAGTACTTTTTTTTTTTTTTTTTTTTTTACAAATGATAACATACTGTTTTACTGTTTTATAAGTGGTTACTTACAATTCTCACTTAATTAAACATGCTAATTGCACAAGTGCGCAATTCATAATGATGATGATACAGAACCTGAGGTATGGAAAAATTCGGAATTGAGAAAAGCTGACCACTCATCTTCAAACTCAGAAAAAAATTAAAGATATCAGCAGGAAACTTTTTGCTTTAAAAATGTGTTTAGTCAAAGGAGCAGTTATTGCCGAATACATGTTGTAGCATTTGTAAATTGAGAGCTCTCCTGTTTTCTTTCTCAGAAATATTCCCCCATGGTATCTCAAAGTTTCCAAACTTGCCTGATCATGAAGTTTTTCTGAGAAACTCTTTAAAATAGATGTTCAGAATCCCTCCCCTGGAAAGGCTGATGTATCTGGGCCAGGGAAGAAGTCTGCATGTCTGTTACCCCAGGTGGTTCTTATGATCAGGCAGGCATAGGAAAAAGTGCATCAGCTGATCTGCCCATTTTGCTGATTGGGGGAAAGTGTATATATGCAAGTCAACCACTAAAATTACATTTTGTCTAAGTCACAGAGTGCTCAAATTCAGTAATCGTTCCCTCAGACTTAGCAGTGGGTTGAAGCCTGCAGGGCTGAAAAGTTAATTACAGTGAAGGTTGAGAAGGTAACTTGGCCACACAGTCCTTTGTGGCTGGATTATATTTCAGAGTTAATCTATGTGTTTTTCAAGTAATTCCTTCCTTCACTATTTCTCACTCATGCACTGAGGGGCTCTTTTCTTCCCTCCCACACTCTTCCCGCCTTCCTTCCCTCCATCCATCCAACACCAAAGCAGAAACAAAGACTGAAAGAAGCTTCGGCTTCAGTGTCAGACAATAGGCAATTCTTATTTCTAATGAAAAACAGAAAGTGTTATTCTCATGCCCCAGTTGCGTTAGTGAAGACAGGCAAACTCCTAACAATCCCAAAGTTTCTCTGGCTTGATGCAATAAAGCTTTACTTCTTGCTTGCTAGGTTCTAGCCACTAGACCTGGAGATTTTTCTATTGCATAGATCAGATCACACACCCTTTTATAAGGTAACCATATATTTTATTCCTATGGTCCTTGAAATTAATAAACCACTACCACATATCTCATGTAAAAATGTTTCATTGTCACTTCATCCCGGCAGCCTACTGTGGTAAATACTCTCCCGCTCTCTTTGCCAGCTAAGCATTTCCACTTCGCTTCTGCTGCTCCTAGACCGCGTTATCTTCACTGACATCCGGAAGCGCATCTCAGTGGTGGTATCTCCTACTGTCATATACACCCATAATGAAGCATTAAGGTTAAGATTGGGGCTCCTGGCTTGGCACGGTGGCTCAGGCCTGTAATCTCAGCATTTTGAGAGACTGAGGTGGGTGGTTCACCACAGGTCAGGAGTTTGAGACCAGCCTGGCCAACGTTGTGAAATCCCATCTCTGTTAAAAATACGAAAAAAAAAAAAAAATATTAGCCAGGCATGGTAGTGCACATCTGTAGTCCTGGCTGCTTTGGAGGCTGAGTCAGGAGAATCACTTGAACCCGGGAGGCAAAGTTTACAGTGAGCTAAGATTGCCACTGCAATCCATCCTGGGCAACAGAGCAAGACTCCATCTAAAAAAAAAAAAGAGTGGTGCTCCTCTCATCACTCAATCACTCATCAATAAAATTGTCAATGCCTTAGTGAAGAGAGTATCCTCTGGGCCCTCCTGGGAGATAGAGTAGTGGTATGGGTACATATTCTGCACGCAATAAATTCACCCTAATTCATTTCTAAATTTTTGGATTCCTTCCTCTTGCCAGGGCAGTCCTGATATCTCAACTTCATTGAAAGTCAGCCAGTGCTGAGCCCAAGGTTTATGTAGATTGTGAGAGCTACTCTGCCTGCACAGGTTCACACATTAAATTCAGAATATCCGGTAAATGTACCCATAGCAATAAGTATAGACATTGTCAGTGTTATATTCTTTTCCTCCATGGTCTCACACGTATGTCCAAGGTTTCTGCTAATATAAATTACCAAAGTCTTATCATTATTTTAGACTATAAGCTATTTCTTCCTAAGTCCGACTTGTAATTGGCCCCAGAACATGAATAACTGAGGTAGGCTTTGAGAAAAATAAGTCTATTTGTAAGGCAGCTGCCCCAGGTTAGGCTATTAAATGATCTAACAGGGAGTGTGCTAGGATCAGCAAACATAATGTTCAGAGCTTCATCTCTGAATGAGAAAGGAGAGTAGGAAAAGGTGCGTTGGAAGCTGGAGGCAATAGTTGATGAACTGGCCAATGATTGAGGCAGTGGATCTTTCTTCCCTAGCTTGTGGGAGCCTTCCGAAAGCAGTAATGCACCTTGCGCTAGCATTTTGAAAAGTCATCTCAGTGCAAATAAAATGTGATATGCTCTCACTGTAACAGATGTATGTTTGGAAAATTGAATCCATTTTTCTTTTTTAATGTAGAAATCATTTTGGCGGAGAAAAGGTCATATTAGTTCTGGACCAACACCCTAATGACTGTATGTCTGTGGGACAAACAGTTTGCAATTGAATTGGAAACAGTGAGAAGTTGCCCTGAGTCTGGCAGGTATGAACGACATAAAGAATCTGACTACTGTACTCCAGGACTTCAGCCAGGCCCAGTCCTGCCTTCACAGCCTGTTACACATTTTCGTGAATCTTTCTCATACTCTCCTGGTCAAAATCAGTATATTCCTTCCCTCCATTCAATAACATAGTATATGTTCTCATTGTTCTGTATCAGTAACATGTATACATAAATGTCATATGTGTGTCTTGTCAAAATAATAGAAAGTTCTAAGTAATTGTATCAACCAAGCTACTCCATAGGAATGACAGACAGGACCCTTTGTAGCTTAACACTGTGTCCTCCGATGTTACCTTTTGCCATACTCAGTCATCTGACCCTTCCAGTATCCTATTTCTTCTTCTTGGGACGTACTACTTCTACTGGTGGCACCATGACTAGACTAACTTCTTATCTTTCAAATAACTGCGCTTAAATGTCATTTCCTCTGGGGTGCTTTTCCTTACTGCCTCCCTAGACATACCCTACCCATGTCCTCACCCCAGGTAGGTTACGTGTTCTTGCTGTGGGCTCATTAAACCATCTACTTATCTTCTACTCTCACTACAGAATTCATTATCTTTTATTTATCTGCTTTTTTCGCTGTTGTTCCTGCTAGACCATAAGACATGACATCACTCACAGAGGAGGAATATAATCGGTATTTAAAAGACAATTGTCAAATAAATGTGAAAAAAATGAATGAAAATGTGGATTTGATGTTTGATCTGTCATTTCAGACTGCAATATAAAGAAAGCGGCCTTATAGGCAGCTCCTAAGGAAAGAGCTAGATGAGATATGGGCATACGGTTCTGAAATCAAACAGATGATTAACTTAAAATGAGACAGAATCAGTAACAAAATAACCACCACTCCATAAAGTCAAATTAGTGTAGTGGAGCACAATCTTGTTGTTTGAACTGAACAAGATAATTATGTCATTTATATGGAAATGCAAAGAATGTAGAGTAAATAAAACAATTTTGAAAAAGAATAGCAAATTTGAATATGCACACCTTCTAATTTTAAGGCTATAGTAACTCAGACACTGTTATTTTTATAAAGATATACATAGAGATCGATGGAGCAAAACAGAGATCTGAAAGAGACCCACACACAAATAGCAAATTCATTTTCAAAAAAAGGTGCCAAAACAATTCAACATGGAAAGAATAATCCTTTTAATAAATGGTACTGGACATTTGTATATCCATACTCAGATAAAAGAGTCTCAATCTGTAAAAACCTTACTGACCTAAGGTTAGGCAAAGATTTTTTTAAATAGAAATACAAAATGCACAAACAATGAAAGAAAATGATCAAGTAGACTTTATGAAGTTACAAATTTGAGCTCTTTAAAAATCAGTCTTAAGAAAATAAAAAACCACAGAATAGGAGAAATTATTTTTAAAACCTATATTTGAGAAGTGATCTATAACCAGAATATGTACAAAAGTCTTACAACTCAATAATAATGAGTCAACTCAATTAAAACTTGGGTAAAGATTTACATAGACACGTAAGCAAAGAAGATTCAGGGATGGTTAATGAGCATCTTAAAAGAGGCTCGACATCTTTAGCAACTGGAAAAATGAAAATTAAAACCACAGTGGGCTATGACTACAGCATATCATAATGGCTCAAATTTTTAAAATCTAACAAGACCAAATGAAGTGAGAATGCTAAGCAACTGGAAGTCCCATAGATTGCTGGTGGGAATGCAAAACTGTACAGGTACTCTGAAAAAGTCTGGCCGTTTCTTATAAAGTTATAAAAATGCTTACTATATAATCTAGCAACCCACTGTAGGCATTCACCCAAGAAAAATGAAAACTTGTATTCACACAAAAAAATCTGCACACAAATGTTCATAGCAACTTAATAGTCAACCAAATGGGAAACTACACAAGTAAACCAAACAAACCTTTGTACATCCACACAATGGAATGCCACTCAGCAATAAAAAGGAACAAACAGCTCTGTGAAACAACAGGGACTCCTGTTAAAAGCATTCTTTAAAAGCTAAGTGAAGGAAGTCAAACCAAAACACTGTGGACAGTATCATGTCAATTACATGAAATTCTAAAAGAGAAACCATTATCGTAGTAGAAATCAAATCAATGTTTGCCAGGGCCTAAGGGATGGGGAAGGGATTCATGGAAAAGGACATAAAGCAACTTTTCTGGGGTGGTGGAAATGTTCTGTATTATGAAGACGAATATATTTAAGTCATCAAATTTGCATTTAAAATTTATGAATTTTATTTTGTGTAAATTATACCTCAATAAAGCTAACTCTCTCTAAAACAAAACAAATAAGCCAAATTATTTTGATCAGACAACCACATAGGAAATATATATTTCAAGTAATTTTGTAACACATTACTCTGACTACATGTACTTAGTGTTATTTATAAAGACAAAAAATCTGCAAAGAAATATTGAACTTTAGCCCATATACTCATTGTTAGCAGTACTATTGGTACTGTAATTTTGAAATTATTGGCCGGGCGCGGTGGCTCACGCCTATAATCCCAGCACTTTGGGAGGCTGAGGTGGGTGGATCACAAGGTCAAGAGATAGAGACTATCCTGGTCAACATGGTGAAACCCCGTCTCTACTAAAAATATAAAAATTAGCTGGGCATGGTGGCGCGTGCCTGTAATCCCAGCTACTCGGGAGGCTGAGGCAGGAGAATTGCTTGAACCCAGGAGGCGGAGGTTGCAGTGAGCCAAGATTGCACCATTGCACTCCAGCCTGGGTAACAAGAATGAAACTCTGTCTCAAAAAAAAAAAAAAGAAATTATTTTAGGCATATTATGGAATAAAGCAAATAAATACTTTAATATTATTAAGAACCAATATTATTCTAGTGTCATAGAAAAAGACTGTCAAATATAAAATGAAAGAAGTTGAAGAAAAACTCATGCAATATTAAGTTTGAAATGAGATATCAATATGAGGTCCTACTTTTATTAGCTATAACCCATGAAAGAGCCTGTAAAGAATGATACTGAAACAGTAATTAGCACACTTAATGTTCAGATCTTAGTTTCTAAGTACAGTTCCCCACTTACAAGGAACCAGTACTTAGAGAAATGGCTCCTCTAGATCTTTGGATAGAAAAGAGCAAGATGAGCCTGGGACAACTTGTGATAAAAAGCAAGAAGAGGCTCAATGGTTAGTGGAGTCATATTGAAAACGACACAGTGACTACGTTTATGTGCCTCTTAAAGGTCACGTTTGGGACAATTTAAACATCAAAAATATATATGTAAAGACTGTAACTGATTAGAACACTTAAAATAATTTTGTAGTCGAACAGTCCATAGTAATACTCTAAGACAACACAAAAAAGAAAAAGAGAAAAAGAGAAGGAAGATGTCTTCTTTATAAAAATATTACCTAACAAATGTAGATAGAATGGTAAAATTTAAAAATTACCATTTTGCAAACCCAAGTACAATGATTCATACAAGTTTTATTAATGTCTTATAAATCTATTAAGGGACAAGTCATTAAGGAACAGAATATGACAAATATTATCCTACAATTTACTAATTAGAAAAAGAAATGTATCTGAAAACTGAGAGATCTGTAATCCGGCACCTTAGCGAGGTGATCAAACAGCATGAGTCACTAATAGTTGCTAAGACACTTTGACATAATTGGCCCTCTGACGTGATTATAATGGGACTAAAAAATCATCTATGAAGTATTATTGCCCAAAATGTTTACTCTGAATCTTATTGAAAAGCCTCTAGACCCAACCAACAATTTACAGAAAATAGAGGGAATGTATAGTCAGGCTGTTAGTATAAGAATAATAAAACAAAATAAAAGTAATTCTTGGACAATTTGTGGTGATTTAAATATGGATTATATATTAGATATTGCAGAATTAGTTGTAATTTTTTAGGTGTGCCACCATAGAGAGACTATGTATGAAAATTCCCTTAGTCTAAGTAGCTGCATGCTGAAGTATTTCGGGTGAATCTCATGCTGTGTGCAATTTTCTTTCAAATGATTCATGGGAGATACAACCATACACACACACACGCTCACACATTTGCACACCACACACACACACACACTAAGCGTGTGAGAGTGTATGAGAGAAAGAATATGTGGCAGTAGTCAACCAGTGAGAGCTGGATGCAGGTTAACATAAACATTCACTATCATATTGTTTAACTGTTCTGTCAGTTTGTTTTTAAAAAATAAAAAGTAACGGAGGAAAAGGAAAAGATACACAGATAATTTTTTCAACTGCAATCCTGAAAGAAAAAAACAGGTTTTATTGCAAAATGACTACTTTGTATGTTCTTTCTCTGAGAACATGGAAAATGAGTTAATCCATTCCTTTCTGACAGTCTATACTTCCTAGCTTCACCATAACTACTGACAATATCACTAATTTCCTTTCTACAAATGTGAAAATTGTTTATTGTTTATAAAACAGAAATGCAAAATATATTTAGTATTTTACAATTGTTCTTTAAATAGAATTAACATGTTTTCATAAACTCCATTGTAAGAATGCTATACTTGTCCACATTAAACAAAATTAATCATGCTCACTAAAAGAATAGAAATACAACCTATAGATTTATTAATAAAGTGGGAGCCAGGCACGGTGGCTCACGCCTGTAATCTCAGCAACTTGGGAGGCTGAGGCTGACAGGTCACTTGCGGTCAGGAGTTCAAGTCCAGCCTGCCAACATGGTGAAACCGCGTCTCTACTAAAAATACAAAAAGTAGCTGGGCATGGTGGTGCATGCCTGTAATCCCAGCTACTCCAGAGGCTGAGGCAGGAGAATTGTTTGAACCTGGGAGGTGGAGTTTGCAGTGAGCACAGGTCATGCCACTGTACTCCAGCCTGGACAACAACTAGATTCTGCTGTTTTGTTTTGTTTTTTTTAAGTGTTACAGAATTTTTTTATCAGTTCAATGCAGGGAAAGACATAAAAAGACATAACTCATAAAAAGACATAACTGAGCTTGAAAATAATATAAATACTCTCTGAACCAGAAACTGAAAGAAAATTCAAAGTGGCCACCAGTGCTAAACTCACAGGCCTTTGGAGATGTGGGTGTGGAAGCAGGGTCTGAGGATGCCAATTACCTGAGGCAAACAGGCCAGAAAAAGATCCATTAAAGACCAGGAATCAGAGAGTCTGACTCAAGGCTTAACGCCTGGAATTGGGGTACAGCTGCCCTGGACATGAAAGGAAATGGAGTTAGGGGAAGGGGGCTGAGGAATACCCAACAAACTGTGACCAAAAAGCATGGGGTTACAGCTTTTAGAAAGCAATGGGCATAAGCATAGGAAATGGGAGGACACTAAAACAGCGTCCCAGACAAAAATGAAAACCAATTGCTCACTGGCTCACACCTGAATCTGTATTATGTCACTATCACAGAAGAACTTAAGAGCTCATTATATTACGTAAACCTAGTTCTGCACTGGGAAGCCATGTGAGACTAGTAGAGGCAACCTCAAACCTGAGACCCAGAGAGAGAGAGAGAGAGAGGACGTCCACCCAAAACGAGACTGCAAATCAAGCTCCAAAACATAAAAAAGACAATGAACAAAGCCAATAATCATAATTTTCTATGAAAGTTTTAAAATCAGTGGGTTTCAAATGTACATGAAAAAGTAATAGCACCTATTAGACATAAATAAAAATAGTGAAACAGTTGCATATGAAACAGAAAATGACAATTTTGAAACAGAGCCAAAGATTTCAGAAATGCAGTGTAAAGTCAATGAAAGTAACGGGACACGGTAAGTTAGAAAAATGGAAGGCGGTACTGAGGAAGTTCCATGCTCAGTACAGAAATAAAATAATAACATGTTCAAATGAAAGAGCAATTATGATGCGTACAGGAGAGAATGAGAAGTTCCAGTACATACACAGTAGGTGTTTCAAAAGGAAAGACTGAAGGGAACGGTAGAGATAACTTACCTATTTTAAAGTTTGCAACGTTCAGTAGAGATAAATGCATATACATCATGGAATAATAAAATAAAGAACCTACTAAGACTCTATATTGTATGTGACTGCAAACCAACCAAATTGATTCAAAGAAAATATATAAATTGCTAATAAGCACATAAACATGTTCAACGTCATTCATCATTAGATAAATACTAAACAAAACCACAAGATCTAATTTCATACCCAACAGGCTGGCTATTTAAAAACAATGAAACACAACAAATATTGGCAAGGATGTAGAGAAACTGAATAAACAAAATGCTGTATGTCACACAATGGAATATTCAGCTATGAAAAGGAATAAAGAATTCAAACAAGCTACAGTGTGGATGAATCTCAAACACATTAGGCTAAAGGAAATAAGCCTGTCACCAGAGGATAGACACTGTACTATTTCACTTATATTAGGTACCTAGGGTAGTCAAATTCACAGACATGAAGTAGAATGATGATTTGCAGGGACTAGTGGGAGGGGAGGGGAGGAATTATTGCTTAATGATACAAAATTTCAGTTTTGCAAGATTAATCATTCTGTGGATGAATGGTGAGATGGTAGCACAACAGTGCAAATTTACTCGATGCTATTGACCTGTACACTTGAAAATGTTTAAGATGGTAAATTTTATGTCTATTATATTAAAATATTGTTTAAAAAGCTAACACAGAATTACCACATAAGCCATCGATTCAATGCAAAGGTATGTACCCAAAAGAATGGAAAGCAGGGACTGAAAAAGATACTTGTATGCCAATGATCATAGCAGCACAACTCATAATAACTGTAAGATGTAAACAATTCATCTGTTCATCAAAAGATAAATGAACAAACAAAATGTGGTATGTGCACACACCATTAAAAACAAAGTTCTGATGCATGCCACAACATGAATGAACCTTGAAGACATTATACTAAGTAAAATAAGTCAGGCACAAAAGACAAATATTTATAATTCCACTTACATGAGGCACCTAGAATAGGCAAATTGATAGAGACAAATAGTAGATGAGAAAGTAACAGAGATCATAAGAGCAAGATGGAAGAAGTTTTACTTAATGGTTACAGAGCTTCTATTTGGGGCAATAAGAACGTTTTGGAAATAGGGTTGCAGGTCATCATGCATATAATTAATGACACTGAACCGCACTCTCAGAAATAGCTAAAATGGTAAATCTTCTGTTATGCATCCCTTAGTATGGTAAAAATTGACAGAGATACAGAGAAATAATATATATCCAGAATTATGGTGGGAGATTTTTACATGCATCTATCACAAAGTTTAAGTCTAGTGGACAAAAAATTTTAAAAGGATATAGTACACTTAAAAATAAAACTAAACTACTTGATTGGATGGATGGATGATGTATATACACATTGCTCCCAACAAACACATGAAATATATGCTTTGTTTGTTGTTTGTTTGTTTGTTTTAGAGACAGAGTCTCATTCTGCTGCCCAAGTTTGAGTGCAATGTTATGATCATAGCCCACCAAAGCCTTGAACTCCTGGACTCAAGCATTCCCCACATCTCAGCCTCCTGAGTAGCTGGGACCACAGAAATGTGCCATTATGCTCAGCTAATTTTTAAAGTTTGTTGTAGATAAGATGTCTCACTATGTTGCCCTCTTCTCAAATTCCTGGCCTTTAGCAATTTTCCCACCCCAGCCTCCCAAAGTACTGGGATTACAGGTGTGAGCCAAGACACTGGCTATAAAATATATTCTTTTAATGTGCACATAGATTCTTCAGAAAAGTGGAAATACACTATTCTTTGCTGATATCTGGTCAAAGAATTAATAGCATGTATAATCTCTGACTATAATACAACACAATTGGAAATAAACAATAAAGATTATTTAAAGGAAAATTTCCCTTAAGCTTCAATATTTGAAACTTTTAAAATGTAATGAGGCTATTACAATAGAATCGTCACAAATTAACATCTATAAAAGTACTATATATATATATATCAAAATTTATGAGATGCACCTAAAGTGACATTTAGAGGTAAATTTATTAGAATTTTTTTTTTTTTTGAGACAGAGTTTCGCTCTTGTTACCCAGGCTGGAGTGCAATGGCACGATCTTGGCTCACCGCAAACTCTGCCTCCTGGGTTCAGGCAATTCTCCTGCCTCAGCCTCCTGAGTAGCTGGGATTACAGGCACGCGCCACCACACCCAGCTAATTTTTTATATTTTTAGTAGAGACGGGGTTTCACCATGTTGACCAGGATGGTCTCGATCTCTTGACCTCGTGATCCACCCGTCTTGGCCTCCCAAAGTACTGGAATTACAGGCGTGAGCCACCGCGCCTGGCCCAATTTCTTAGAATTGAATGCATATATTAAAACATTAAATGGAAATTAAACATTCAAATCAAGATATTATAAAAGAACAAGAATATCCTGAAGGAAACAAAAAATACACAATAAAGATTAGAATAAAAATCATTGAAATAGAAAATAAAAGAAACAGCAGAGGGCATTCACAGTTGCCTTTTAACACTGATATTCTAGTCAAAACAATTAAAATTAGAAAGATAAATATATGGCACATGAATTGGGAAAGAATGGAGGAAACTATTTATATTATCATATTTATCTTATCAGGAAGGGATATGGTCCAGGACCCCTAGTGGATGCTTGAAGCCACAGATAGTACATAACTCTATATATAACGTTTGTTCCTGTACATACTTACCTATAAGAAAGTTTCATTTATAAATTAGGTACAATTATAAATTAATCTGGGTGGCCAGATTCTGGGTGGGTTTCAATTACCCACATTCAGTCAAGGTCCAAAAGTAGGTGAGTATAGTACAGTAAGATATTTTGAGGGAGAGAGAGACCTCACTCACAAACTTTTTATTACAGTATATTTTTATAACTTTATTTTATTAGTAGTTGCTAATCTCTTATTGTGCAAATTATTCTAATGATCTGTTACAAAAGACCCAAAAAACATTACTGAAAGACAGAAAAAAAGACCTAAATTAACGGGGAAAATTATCAACTCCAAAGATTGGAAAACTCTATATTAAAGAGTCAATAATTATCTTTAAATAAATCTACAAATTAAATATAAACACAGAGTTTTACCAGACTTTTTCATGGAAGTCGACAAAAGACCAAGAATTTTAAAGACAAATTTGAAAAGGAACAAGAAGGGGAGTGGGCATATTATATAAAGCAATAGTATTTAGACTGTCTGGCATTGGCTCAGGGATAGACAAATCAAGCAAATAGAAGTGAGAGCTCAAAAGTAGATCTACTCACATATGACAGATGTGTGAGAATAAACACACCATTCAATAAAGAGGGCTGGGGAGGGGAGAACATGGAGCAAGATGGCCAAACACAACCCTCCAGCAATTGTCCCCCACTCACCTGCAGGAACGCCAAATTGAACAACTGTCCACATAATAAAGCACCTTCATAAGAACCAACTGTTAGGTGAGTGAACACAGTGCCTAGTTTTAACATCATAACATTTAACATCGTAACAAGAAAAGAGGCACTGAAGAGGACAGGTAAAACAGTCTTGGATTGTTGTCACCACCCCTCTCCCATTCCCTTGGACTTTGTGGCACCAAGAGAGAATCTGTATGCTTGGGGGAAAGAGAACAAAATAATTGTGGAAATTAACATTAGAACTCAGTGCTGGCCTGTCACAACAGAAGACAAGGCAGGGCAGAATTCAGCTGGCATCCAGAAAGGTTGCATTTAGATCAGCCCTAGCCAGAGGGGAACCATTTATCCCAGCCGTTGGAACCTGAGTGCAGGCTAGCTCCACCACTGCAGGCTATAGGGTTCTAGGCTACTAAATTAATTTAAAAAGGCATTCTGGGTCACAAGAACTTCAATTCCTAGGCAAAACTCGGTGCTATGCTGGGCTCAGAGCCAGTGGTCTTGAGGTACATGTGACTTAGCGACATTCCAGCTGGGGCAGCCAAGGAGGTGCTTGCATCATCGCTCCCAGGCATCACTGCTCACAGCTCTGAGAGAGGCTCCTTCCTTCTGCTTGAAGAGACGAAAGGGAAGAAAACAGAGAACTTTGTTCTGAAACTTGGACACCAGGTGGGCCACAGTAAAATAAAGCACTCAGCAGAGTGCAAAAGCTAAGAATCCAGGCCCTGGTTCCCAGATAACAGAAGGGAACCCACTGCACTGAATGGAAAGACTCCGTCTTGGCAGGATTTATCACTTGCTGACTAAAGCCCTTAGACCTCACATAAGCTTCAGCAGTAGACAGTGGTTACCACAGGCCCTGAGTGAGACCCATTATTGTACCGGTTTTGGGTGTGACTCTACATTTCTAGCTATGGTGGCCATGAGGAGAGACTTCCTGTGTTTGAGGAAGAGAGGGAAGAGTAAAAAGCATGTCTTGCAACTTGGGTCTCAGCTTGGCCACAGTAAAATAAAGCACCAAATAGATTTCTAAGGTTTCCAATACCAGGGTCTAGCTCCTGGATGGCATTTCTAGATCACCCTGTGCCAAAAAAGACTCTGCTGTCCTGAAGGGAAAGACCCAGGCCGGGCAGGATTCACCACCTGCTGAGTAAAGAGCCCTTGGGCCTTGAATAAACATCAGTGGTAACCAGGCAGCAGTCACCACGGGTCTTGGGCAAAACCAAGTACTGTGTTGGCTTCAGGTGTGACCCAGCACAATCCCAGCAGTGGTGGCCGTGAAAGTGCTTGTGTCACACCTCCCTCAAGTCCAGTCAGTGCAGCATCGGGAGATAGACTTCGTTCATTTGGAGGAAAGTAAGGGAAGAGAGTAAGACACTCGCCTTTTAATCCAGGGAATTCCTTTAGATCCTACCCAAGACCACCAATGTGGTAGCACTACAGGTCTTCAAGAGCCACAGTGGTCCTGAGCTTGAGGTGTCCTCTAATGCAGATGTAGCTACAGTGACCAAAGACTTAGGTGACAGCACTCAATTTCATTTGAATACCTGAAAAAGTATTTTTAAGAAGGATGGGTGCAAACAAGCTAAGACTGCAAACGTTAGAATAAATATCTAACTGTTCAATACCCAGACGCAAACATCAACCAGAATTCAAGACCACCCCGGAAAACATAACCTCACCAAACAAACTAAACAAAGCACCAGTGACCTATCCAGGAGTGACAGAGATAAGTGACCTTGCAGACAGAGAATTCAAAACAGCTGTTTCGAGGAGACTCAATGAACTTCAAGATAACACAGAGGAGGAACTCAAAATCTATCAGATAAATTCAACAAAGTGATTGAAATAATTTTTTAAAATCAAGCAGAAATTCTAGAGCTAAACAATTCAGTTGAGAAACTGAGGAATGTCAGAGTCTCTTGATCACAGAATTGATCAAGTAGAGGAAAGAATCAGTGAGCTTGAAGACAGGTAATTTAAAAATTAGTCAGAGAAGGAAAGAATAAAAAACAAAAATAATAAAGCTTGCCTGCAATATCTAAAAAACAGCCTTAAAGGGGCAAATCTAAGAGTTATTACCTGAAGGAAGAGGTAGAGAGAGAGATAAGGGTAGAAAGTTTATTCACAGAGATAACAGAAACTTTATAAACCTAGAGAAATATATCAATATTTAAGCACTAGGAGGTTATAGAACAACAAGCAAATTTAACCCAAATAAGAAAACCTCAAGGCATTTAACAATCAAACTCCCAAAGGTCAAGAATGAAGGATACGAAAAACAGCAAGAGGAAAGGAACAAATAACATATAAGGAAGTTCTAATACATCTGGCAACAGATGTATTCTCAGATCTAATCCAATTCTCAAATTAGATGTAGATTAGATGTATTAGATTAGATGTATTCTTAGTGGAAACCATACAGGCCGAGAGAGTGGCATGACATATTCAAAGTGCAAAAATAAAAAAAAACTTTCATTCTAGAATATTATATCTGGCAAAAATATTCTTTCAATATGATGGAGAAATAAAGACATACTCAGGCAAACAAAAGGTAAAGAACTTCATCAACAGTAGACCTGTCCTACAAGAAAGGCTAAAGGAAGTTACTCAGTCTGAAAGAAGAGGACATTAATGAGCAATTTAAAACAAACCCCGAAGGTGTGAAACTCACTACCAAAACTAAATACACAAACACAGAATATTATAACACTATAATTGTGGTGTGTAAACTACTCTTACCTTAAGTAGAAGTACAAATAGATGAATCTATAAATCCATAAAAATAATAACGATACAAATCTTAAAGACATGGAATAAGATATAAATGGAAAAAATAAAAAGTTTAAAAGTGAAGGGGATAAAGTTAAAATGTAGAGAGTTTTTATTCATTTTCTCTTTGCATTTTTTTTGCAATCAGAGTTAAGTTGTCATCAGCATAAAATAATGGGTTATATGATGTAATATGCAAGCCTCATGGTAACCTCAAATAAAAAAACCTATGGCAAACACACACACACACACACACACACACAAGAAATTAAAATATACCACCAGAGAAAATCACCTTCACTAAAGAAAGATAGGAAGGAAAAAATGAAAGAGGAAGGAAGGAAGGACGGGAGGGATGGAGAGAGGGAAGAAGGGAGGGAAAAACATAAAACAATCATACCACAAATAGCAAAATAAGTCCTTACTTACCAATAATAACATTGAATGTAAGTAGACTAATTTTTTCAGTCAAAAAACCAAGTGACTGAATAAACTTTAAAAAAAAAAAACTACTATCTGCTGCCTACAAGAAACACATAGAAATCAAAGCAGTGCAGGAGTAGCTATACTTTTATTAGATAAAATAGACTTCAAAACAAAAACTATAAAAAGAGACAAACAGATTCATTATATGCTAATGAAAAGGTCACTTCAACAGGAAGATATAACAATGGGAAATTTACATGCAGCAAACACTGGAGCACCCAGAGATATAAATAAAATATTATTAGAGCTAAACTGAGATGTAAATCCCAATATAATAAGACTTCAACAGCCAACTATCAGTATTGGACAGACCATTCAGACAAAAAAAAAAATCAACAAAGTAACCTCAGACATAATCGGGCACTACAGACCAAATGGACCTAATAGATATTTACAGAACATTTTAACAAATGGCTGCAGAATATACATTCTTCTCCTCAGCACATGGATCATTCTGAAGGATAGACTATATGTTAGGCTGCAAAACAAGTATTAACATATTCAAGAAAAACTGAAATCACACCAAGTATCTTCACTGACATCAATGAAATAGAAGTAGAAATCAATAACAAGAATTTTGGAAACTATACATACAGAAATTAAACATTATGTTCCTGAATGACAGTTGGGTCATTATGAAAATTAAGAAGGAAATTGAAAAATTTCTTGAAACAAATGAAAATGGGAACACAGCATACCAAAATGTATAGGATACAGCAAAACCAGTATAAAAGGGATGTTTATAGCAATACATGCTACATCAAAAAGGATAAAACTTAAATACCCTATGGAGACATCTTAAAGAACTAGAAAAGCAAGAGCAAACAAACTAAGCCCAAAATTAGTAGAACAAAGAAATAACAAAGATCACAGCAGAAATAAATGAAATTGCAACAAAAAAGAATACAAAAGACCAACAAAATGGAAAGTTATTTTTGTTTTTTTTTTTACACTTTAAGTTCTAGGGAACATGTGGAGAATGTGCAGGTTTGTTACATAGGTATACATGTGCCACGGTTCTTTGCCGCATCCATCACCCCATCATCTACATTAGGTATTTCTCCTAATGCTACCCCTCTCCAATCCCCCCACCACCTGCTATCCCTCCCCTAGACCCCTATCCCCCAATAGGCCCTGGTGAGTGATCTTCCCCTCCCTGTGTCCATGTGTTCTCATTGTTCAATATCCACTTATGAGTGAGAACATGTGGTGTTAACAAAATAGATAGATTCCTAGATAGACTAATAAAGAAGACAAAAGAGAAGATTCAAATAAACCACAATCAGGGAGATAGTATCACTGATCCCACAGAAATGCAAACAACCATCAGAGAATATTATGAACACTTCTATGCACATAAACTAGAAAATCTAGAAGAGACACATTAATTCCTGGACACATAACACCCTCTCAAGAATGAACCAGGAAGAAATTGAATCCCTAAACAGACCAATAACAATCTCTGAAATTGAAGCAGTAACAAATAGACTACCAACTTTAAAAAACCCAGCACCAGATGGATTCACAGCTGAATTCTATCAGATGTACAAAGAAGAGCTCATTCTATTCCTACTGAAACTATTCCAAAAAAAAAAAAAATGAGGAGGAGGCACACCTCATAACTCATTCTATGAGTTCAGGATCATACTGATATAACCAAGCAGAGATACAACAAAAAAAGAAAACTTCAGGCCTATATCCTTGATAAACATTGATGCAAAAGTCCTCTACAAAACACTGGTAAACCAAATTCATCAGCACATCAGAAAGCATACTCACCATGATCAAGTAGACTTTATCCTGGGATACAAGGCTGGTTCAACACATGCAAATCTATAAATGTGATTCATCACATAAACAGAACAGAAGACATAACCCACATGATTATCTCAATAGATGCAGAAAAGGCTTTCAGTAAAATTCAACATCCATTCATTTTTAAAACTCTCAATAAATTATGTACTGAGGAACATACCTCTAAATAATAAGAGCCATATATCACAAACCCACAGCCAACACCATACTGAATGGACAAAAGCTGGAAGAATTCCCCTTGAAAACCAGCACAAGACAAGGATGCCCTTTCTCACCACTTCTATTCAACATAGTATTGGAAGTTCTGGCCAGGGCAATCAGGCAAGAGAAAGACATAAAGGGCATCCAAATAGGAAGAGAAGAAGTCAAACTATCCCTTTTTGGAGATGACATGATGCTATATCTAAAAAAACCGTATAGTCTCAGCACAAATGCTCCTTAAGCTGATAAACAACTTCAGGAAAGTCTCAGGATACAAAATCAATGTGCAGAAACCACTGGCATTCCTATATATCAACAATAGTCAAACTGAGAGCCAAATTAAGAATGTAATCCCATTTACACTTGCCACAAGAATAAGATACCTAGGGATACAGCTAACTAGGGAGATGAAAAATCTTTATTGTACTCTACAAGGAGTACAATAAAGCACTGCTCAGAAAATTGGAGATGATACAAACAAATGAAAAAACATTCCATGCTCATGGATACAAAGAATCAATATTTTTTAAATGGCCATACTGCTCAAAGTAACTTACAAATTCATTGCTATTCCTATTAAACTTGAGATTCTTCACAGAACTAGAAAAAAATTATTTTACTATTCACATGGAACTAAAAAGGAGCCTGAATAGCCAAAGCAATCCTAAGCAGAAAGAACAAAGCTGGAGGCATTATACTACCTGATTTCAAACTATACTACAGGGCTACAGTAACCAAAACAGAATGATATTGATACAAAAACAAACATATAGACCAATAGAACAGAATAGAGGCCAGAAATGAGACCACACACCTACAACTATCTGATAGTCAACAACAGACAAAAACAAGCAATTGGAAAATGATCCTCTATTCAATAAACGGTGCTGGTTATGGCTAGCCATATGCAGAAGACTGAAACGGTACCCCATCCTTATACTATAGACAAAAATTAACTCAAGATGAATTAAAGATTTAAATGTAAAACTGAAAACTATAAAAACCCTAAAAGACAACCTAGGCAATACCATTCTGGGCATAGGAATGGATAAAGATTTCATGACAAAGTTGCCAAAAGCAATCACACAAAAGCAAAAATTGACAAATGGGATCCAGTTAAACTATAGAGATTTTATACAATGAAAGAAACTATCAATAGAGTAAACAGACAACCTACAGAATGGGAGAAAATGTTTGCAAACTATGCATCTGGCAAAGGTCTAATATCCCACATCTATAAGAAACTTAAATTTAGAAGAGAAAAACAATCCCATAAAAAAGTGGGCAAAGAACATGAACAGACAATTTTCAAAAGAAGACATGCATACAGCCAAAAAGCATACAAAAAAAAGCTCAACACCACTGATCACTAGAGAAATGCAAGAATAAGACATCATTTCACACCGGTCAGAATGGCTAATATTAAAAAGTCAAAAAATAACAGATGCTGGCAAGGTGGTGGAGAAAAAGGAACACTTATACATTGTTGGTGGGCATGCAAATTAATTCACCATTGTGGAAGACAGTGTGACAATTCCTCAAAGACTTAAAGACAGAACTACCATTTGACCTAGCAATCCCATTACTGGGTATATACTCAAAGAAATATAAATTGTTCTATTATAAAGACACATGCATGCATGTTTATTGCAGCACTATTCGCAATAGCAAAAACACAGAATCAACCTAAATGCCCATCAATATTAGACTGGATAAAGAAAATGTGGTACATATACACCATGGAATATTACACAGCCATAAAAAGAACAAGATTATACCCTTTGCAGGAACATGAATGAAGCTGCAGGCCATTATTTTTAGCAAACTAATGCAGGAACAGGAAACCAAACACCTCATGTTCTCACTTATAAGTGGCAGCTATGTGACGAGAACACATGGACACATAGAGGGGTATAACATGCACTGGGGCCTACCAGAGGGACGAGGGGTGGGAGAAGGAGGAAGATCAGGAAAAATAACTAACGAGTACTAGGCTTAAAACCTGGGTGATGAAAGAATCTGTACAGCAACCCCCCATGACACAAGTTTACCTATATAAGCTATCTGTACACGTACCTCTGAATTTCAAATAAAGGTTTAAAAAAACTGCACATGTATCCCTGAAATGTAAAAATAAAAGTTAAAAAGGAATAATAATCTTGTTAATGCTGCTTGCTTAACTAAAGGAGAACAGAGATATACAGCTAAATAAAATCAGGAAAACAATGGATGAATAAAATGAAAATATTAACATAGAGATAAAAACATTCAAAAGAAAACAGAAATTTTGGAGCCGAAGTGTACAACAGCTAAACTTTAAAAATTTACAATAAGTATTTAATGCGACCAAGTAGAAGAAAGAATCAGTCAACTTGAAGACAGTTTTTTTGAAATTATTAAGTTAGGGAATGAAAAGAAAAAAGAATGAAGAAAAATGAAGAGACTAAAGATCTTATAGGACACCATCAAGCCAACCACTATATACATTATAGTATTTCCAGAGGGAGAAGAGAGAGAAAAGGGGAAGAAAATCTGTTTGAAGAAATAATGACCAAAAGCTTCCCAAATTTAAGGAAGGAAATGGACATATAAATTCAAGAAGCTCAAAGAACTTCACTTAGGATAAAATAAAAAAGATTACACAGTATGTATTGGTGTAAATCAAACTGTCAAGTCACAATGAAGAAATCTTGAAAGCAGCAAAAGGGACTCATCATTTATGAAGGAACCAACCTTGTAAGATTATCAGCAGGTTTCTCAGCAGAAACCTTGCATGCCAGAGGGAGTGGGGTAATATATTCAAAGTGCTGAAAAAAGAAAATAACTGCATATCAAAAATACTTTCCAGCAACACTATTTTTCAAAAAATTAAGTACAAATTAAGACTTTTTTAGATAAATAAAAGTTGAGGGAATTTAACACCTCTAGACCTATCCTACAAGAAATGCTAAAGGGAGTCCTTCAAGTCCAAAGGAAAGGACATTAGACGTTAACTTTTAAAAAAATTACAAAGTCTTCACAAATTTGGAAAAGGAAGCTGGGTATGGTGACTCATACAGGTAATCAACACTTTTGGAGGCCAAGGAAGGCAGATCACTTGAGGTCAGGAGTTCAAGATCAACCTGACCAACATGGTGAAACCCCACCTCTGCTAAAAATACACAAATTAGTTAGGTGTAATGGCACACACCTGTAGTGCCAACTACTCAGGGGGCTGAGGCAGGAGAATCACTTGAACTTGGGAGGCAGAGGTTGCAGTGAGATGAGATCCTGCCACTGCACTCCAGCCTGGGCAACAGAGCAAGATTCTGTCTCAGAAAAGATTTGGAGAAGAAGACTTTTCTTATTGTAAAGGGTTACAGCATGCAAGGTGGTCATTCTGTAGGCTAGGAAGCATGGCCTCTGACAAAGACCCAGAAACAGGCACTTCAAAGGAGTAAGGGTTAGTGTAGGAGGTTTATGCTGAATAAGTTGGCTAAACATACATATTTAACTGGTTATAGGAGAAGCTATGAATATTCATGAAGGTGGTTCAAATGCATGTGTATTGAACATGCATACACATTAAGTGGGTCATAACCCATGTTCACTTTGGGGTGGAGCCTTATCATGTAAATATATTACAATTAAGCCCTGTATGTCAAAGGATCTTTTCAGGACACAAAGGCACTCAAGTGCATAACCCCTGTAAACTGGCCAGAAACAGTTCATTGTTGGTGGTCTTCTTTTTGGAGGAAAGCAACTAAAGTCAGTGTCTTGTTCAATCAACACTGAAGTCATGGCTTGAGAAAAGAGGGGCTCAGTTGGTCCATGTTTTATGGTTGGTGAGCTGCAAGTGCTTCAGCATTGCTTATCTCAAGGCCAGTGCTTGTTTATCTGCTAGAGAAAGGGAAAAACCTTGTGGCACTTAAAACATAGTTTATTATCTAAGTGTAGGAGTAAATGACTTAAACCCTTACTTGCATGGCTTTAGATGCTATTTATAATTTGGTATCTTATGGTCATAGAGAGCCTGTTCTGTTAGTCTTATAATCTCTATTTTAATATTAATTATGGTCAGATTTTTTAAATCTAAACCCCAAAAGGGAGGGGGTATGATAAGGCATATATGATTTCCCACCCCATCATGACGGAGAACTCAGTTTTTAAGGTCTTATGGAGTCCCCTTGGCCAGGAGAGAGTCCATTCAGTAGTGAGGGGATTCGTTTTTTATTTTTACTTTACAACAGCAATATAAAAGCATATGAAAATGTAAAGTTTTCTGGGAAAGGTAAATGTATAAATAAATATGGAATCCTCTAGTATTGTAATCACTTTTATTCTGGTATAGAACTTAAAAGACTATAGCATAAAAATAACTATAAATCTATGTCAACAGATTATATACAATATAAACAATGTAATTTGTGATATCAATAACATAAAATCAGCAGGGGACAGAAATGTAGAGTCATTTTTATATGCAATTGAAGTTTTTAGCAGTTTAAAATAGATTGTTTTAACCTTAAGATGTTTTATGTACTTTCCATTCTAACCACTAAAAAAATTTCTATAGAAGATCAACAAAAGAGAGTAAGAGAAGAATCAAAGCATGTCACTACAAAAATCAACCAAACACAAAAGGAAGGCAGCAGGAGAGGGAAAGAGGGTAAAATAGCTTCAAGACATACAGAAAACTATTAACACATGGCAAAAGTATTTTTCTATGAGTAATTACTTTAAATGTAAATGGATTAAAACACCAATCAAGAGACATAGTTTGGCTGAATGGATTTTTTAAAAATCCACCTATATGCTATATAAAAGAGACTTCATATCTAAGGACACATAGACACTGCAAGTGAAAGAATATAAAACTGTATTCCATGCAAACAGTAACCAAAAGAAAGCAAAAAGTGGTATGTTAGTCCATTCTGGCATTGCTATGAAGAAATACCTGAGACTGGGTAATTTATCACAAAAAGAGGTTTAATTGGCTCACAGTTCTACAGACTGTACAGAAAACATGACATTGGTATCTGCTCAGCTTCTGGGGAAGCCCCAGGAAACTTACAAACATGACATAAGGCAAGGGGGGAGCCAAATTGTTACATGGCAGAAGCAGGAGCAAAAGAGATGGAGATGGGAGGAGCTACACACTTTTAACCAGATCTTGTGAGAACTTAGTCACTATCACGAGGACAGCACCAAGTGGATGGTGCCAAACAATTCATAAGAAACCACTCCCATGGTCCAACCATCTCCTACCAGGCCCCGCCTCTGACACTGAAGATTACAATTCAACATGAGATTTGGGCTGGAACACAAATCCAAACCGTATCAGGTAGCCAAACTTATATCAGACAAAATAGACTTTAGCCATTTATACTTAATGTTCCATTATTGGAATGCTAACCATGTGGGACCTACTGCTCAAAGTCACCACCAAGGTCTAATTGTAAAACTTTAAAAATTGCAACTTCAGGCATAAATGGGTTAAGTCAGAAACTGCCCTAGCAACAAAGAAGGGCACTTTATAATGCCAAAAGGTTCAGTTCACCAGAGAGCTATCACAATCATAAGCAAATACACTCTTACCATCAGAGGTCCCAAATATATAAGAAAAAAATTGACATAATTGAAGGGAGAAATAAACAACAACAAAAATAGCAGGAGACTTCAATATTCTACTTTCAATAACCAGACAGATGATCAATAAAAAACAGAGAAGTTGCCCAATACTGTAGATCAACTGGACGATAGCATATACAGAACACTGTACCCAAAACAGTAGAATATACATTTTCCTCATATGCACGTGGAAAAATTCTTCAGACAGACGATATGTTAGGCCACAAAACAAGTCTTAACAAATTTAAAAAGATTGAAATCATACCAAGTATCATTTACAACCACAATGAAATAAAACCAGAAAACAATAGCAGAAAGAAAACTGGAAAGTTTACAAATATGTGGAAATTAAACACCACACTCTTAAACAAGGTGAAAAAAAATCATATAGGAATTTAGAAAATATCTTGGGACCAATAAAAATGAAACCACAATGTACCAAAACTGATAAGATACGATGAAAGCAGTACTAAGAGGGAAGTTTATAGTGGGAAATGCATACATTAAAGACATGAAAAATCCTCAATTAATGATGCCAAGTTACACCTCAACAGATGCATTTGAAGCAACAGAAATAAAAGGGATTATATGAGATTGCTATGAACAATTATACAACAATGAAAGAGAGAACCTAGAAGAAATAAATAGCTAGAGACATACAACCTACGAAGACTGAATCATGAAGAAATTAAAAATCTGAACATATTTATAACTAGTAAGGAGATCAAATTGGTTATCAAAAATCTCCACCCCCCCAAAAAAGCACATTATCAAATGGCTTCATTGAAGAATTCTAAAAAATATATTTAAAGGACAACTTATACCAAAACTCCTCAAAATCTTCCAAAATATTAAGAGAGAACACTTCCAAACTCAGTTCATGAAGCCAACATTACCCTGATAAGAAAAGAAAAATTACTATAAGAAAAGGAAAACTCAGACTAACATCTACAGTGAATGTTAATGCAAAAATTCTAAACAAGATACTAGCAATTTGAATCCACAGCAAATTAAAAGAATTATATACCATGAGCAAGCAAGATTTATTACTGGAATGTAAAGATGGTTCAACACATAAAAATCAATTGATGTAAAACATAACATAAACAGAGTGAAGGATAAAAATCACATGATTATCTCAACCAATGAAGAAAAAGCATTTGACAAAATTTAACACACTTTCATGATAAAAACACATAATAGGAGAGGAAAAGAAGGAATGTCCCTCAGTATAACTAAAGCCACATATGAGAAGCCTTCAGCTAACATCATACTCAATGATAAAAAGCTGAAAGTTCTTTCTTCTAAGATCAGGAATATGTCACAGATGCTGATTCTGACAACTTCTATTCAACATAGCACTGGAAGTCCTAGAACAATTACACAAGAAAAACATACAAGAGGCATCCAAACTGAAAAGGTAAATGTAAAATTATTCCTGTTTATAGACAATGTGGTTTTATATTGTATAAAACTCTAAAAGTTCATCAAAAAAACCTGTCAGAACCAATAAACAAATTCAGCAAAGTTGCAGGTTACAATAACAACACACAAAATTAGTTGCATTTCTATTCACTAACAATAAATAATCCAAAAGAAAATTTTAGAAAATAATTTCATTTACAATACCATAAAAAAAATAAAATTCTTAGAAATAAATTTAAACAAGAAAAAGAAAAAAGTGTACACTAGAGACTATAAAATATTGCTCAAGGAAATTGAAAAATACACAAATAAATAAAAAGATATTCTATGTTTATGAGAAAGCTTAATACCACCCAAAGCAATCTACAGATTCAAGGCAATCTTTATAAAAATAGCAAAAACCATTCTAAAATTCACTCAGAAAATCAAGGGACCCCCACATAGCCAAAAGAATGAAAAAGAAAAAAGTTAGAGGCCTCACACTTTCCAATTTCAAAACATGATAAAGCTACAGTAATAAAAACTGTCATAACGACATAAAGACAAACATTCTGACCAATGGAACAGCATATAGAGGCCAGAAATAAACCCTTGTGCATATGGTCAATGATCTTAGTCAAAGATGTCAAGACCATACAGTGAGGTAAGGATTATCTTTTCAACAAATAGTACTGGGAAAATTGACTATAAATATGCAACAGAACAAAGATGAAGCTTTAAGCTACACCATAGATAAAAACTAAATGCATTGAAGATTTAAACTTAAGATCCAAAACTCTGAGACTCTGATAAGAAATTATAGTGAAAAGGGGTCATAATATTGGATTCAGTAATGGTTTGCTTATAATGAGTTCATCACAAATGAGCATTGATTACTATAATGTTGTCTGCTTGCATTATTTTTCTTTTTTAAAAAAGCAACTTTTATGATAGCATAATTTTATAAATAAACTTTTGTATCAATATCATGCTGCCAAAAGTTAAAAATTATTAACAATGCTTTTATTTGAATTCCTTTTTAACACAATTTCTTAAATTATTTTATTATGACATCAAAAGTACAGGAAACCAAAGCAAAAATAGACAAATGGGACTATATCAAACTTAAAAACGTATGTGCATCAAAGGAAACAATTCACAGAGTGAAAAGGCAACTTACAGAATGAGAGAAATATTTTCAAATCATGTATCTGCTAAAGGGAGAATAACAGAATATATAAAAGACTCCTACAACTCAACAGCAACCAAAAAACCCCAAGTAACTTGATTAAAAAAACTGGCAAAGGACTTAAATAGATATTTCTCCAAAGAAGATACACAAATGGCCAAAAAGCGTATGTCGAGATGCTCAGCATCACTAAACATTAGAGAAATGCACATCAAAACCACAATGGGTATCACAAAAACGAACAAAATATACCAGGAAATAACAGGCATTGTTAAGATATAGAGAATTGGAACTCCTGTGCACTAACAGTAGGAAAGTAAAATTGTATAGCTGCCATGAAAAACAGCATGATGTTTCTTTTAAAAATTAAAAAGAGAGTTACATATGATCCAGCAATCTCACTTTTGGATATATATCCAAAGAATTGAAAGTGGGATCTTAAAGAGATATTTACATGCCAGTGTTCACTGAAGCGTTACTCACAATAGCCAAGAGGTGAGAGCAAGCTCAAATGTCAATTAAAGGAAGAATGGATTTTTAAAATGTGGAATACATATGCAATGTTATTCAGCCATAAAAAATCTCATCACACGCTACACTATAGATGAACCTTGAAGATACTATGCTGACTTAAATAAGTCAATCACAAGCAGATTAGCTTATTGATTCTTTTTAGATGAGGCATTTCAAGTAGTCAAACTCGTTGAAAGAGAAAGAATGGGAGTTGGAGAAAAGGGGAAAATGGGTTGTTGTTCAACAGGTATATAGAGTTTCAGTTTGTGAGATGAAAAAGTTGTAGAAATTAGTTGTACAACAATGTGAATATAGTTAACGCTATTATGCACTTAAAAATGGTTAAGATGGTAAATTTTATATTATGATGTGGTGTGTGCATTTGTTAACCATATTGAAACAAAACAAAACAAAGCAAAATACCCTGGCCCAGAGACCACAGAGCCATCTTACAAAATTTCATGAAATTTACATCATTCCTACCTGTCTCTCTCCCTGGCTTCTCCTTCTCCTCCATTCTCCACCCCTCCAGCTCCAACTTCAATTGGGATCAACTATCGCTGTCAGAGAGTGGGGGAAGGAAGCTAGTTGGAAAGACAGGAGAAAAAGACAGCATGCTTTTATCCAGCAGCAAGATGTCTATATGTAAAGGGCCCAGCTAAAAGAAACAGGATAGCTTTCTTCTGAGAGGAGAATGAAGTGCCGATCAATATAAAAGACTAGGCATTCAAATTTCCGGAATAGGACTATAGTTTACAACTTAGACTGAGCTAGGAATGAACAGAAGAGTCAATAGACACGCCCAGTTTTAATCCCCATTGGCCAAAAAAAAAAAAAAAAAAGTCCTACTTAGCTTGTTTAAGGAGACTGTAGGAAACAAAAGTAAAGATGTCTTAAAATTATAGCTCATGTGTTTTACCTGTTCAGTATACTGTTTTAAAACATTAATGGATACAATGTTGAGACAGAGAGAGAGTTGGAAAGGCTGTACCTAGATAGTAATCATCTTTGGGGAGGGACTGGAAAAGGGTGTATATGAAAGAAGATTTTCACTCTACACACACTACATATTTATGCAAGCAGTGTGTATTCCTGTATCACTTATGTAAATGATATATTTTTAAAGTCAAAAGTTGAAATGAATATGTTATGCGAGTTTATTTCATATAGGTAACTGGTCTAAGTACTGTCTACTTTGTTATAACCAGGTATTAATGAACTGTGAAAGAAAAACTTTTTTTGAAACTGTTGGAATCCAGCATTGATAATACAGACAGTTGTGAAAACTGCTTTTCTAAATTTTCTTTTTTCTGTAGCTAAAAGAGGAAGTAAGAAAAGAGGAAGGAAAGAAGAAGGAAGGAAGAAAGGAAGGAAGGGAAGGGAAGAAAAAGAGGGAGGGAGCAAGTCATATAGGTCCAATTTCCTTTTCCCTAAAATTTTAAACAGGCTGATTTTTAAAACAAACAAACAAAAAGTTCTTTAGTAACTCTATCAGTTTCTGCTTATGGTGAGTGAGTTCACCACAAATGAATATTGATTATTATAATTTCATCCATTTGTATTTTCTTTTTTAAAAAAGCAACTTTTATGGATAGCATAATTTTATAGAGAAACTTTTATAGCAATATTTTGCTGCCAAAAGTTAAGAATTACTAACAATGGTTTCATTTGAATTCTTTTTTAAACACAGAATCAGCATCAGGTTACACATGCTTACAAAAAGACTAAGAAAACCCCCAATAAGTCAAAAGGCAATGTGGATAACTCCCTTTGAAAATAATTAATGAAAACTGTAAACATTGCTTTCCTGGATATTCTGCCATGATGTTGGCCCTTCCTCACATGTTACCACTAGAATCTTTACGAGCATCTTCTTGCCAACATAAACTGTGTGAAATCTTTACAAACATAGCTGGGAAGAATAGACCAATGACCTCTGTATGACTTCTTGGCAGCTTTGCAAGTCAGAGGCCTAATTTGAAGTGTGGAATTGGTGGTTTGACCAGCTTTGGCTAACACTGGGTCCACAAGTCAGAGAGATGCAGCAGCTCCCTCCCCAGGTCACCAGCTCAGTCCCATGCATGGTGAGTCAGAGTGGCAAAGAGTGCCTCCTTCCTGGCTGTCTTGACTCACTCAGTGAAGCAGGAGAGGATTCTCAGGGGAGTTGTGGTCCTGTGTCACATGACAGACCACAGTGAGCTAAACTGCTTCACCAAAATGCAATCAAATCCCTCAGAGAAGGAGAGAATAGGATGGAAATGACCAAATTTACTGATGGTTTGGGTTGGCAAAGTTCTACAAAGCTCTAACATTAGCTCTGGGCTCATAAATCATCATTAGCTCTGTCTTTTCCACTTCTCATAGCTAAATTGCTGCAGTTGAAGTTGAATTTTCAGTAAGTTCTATAGGAATTTACATGCAGTCAAGATTGAATGAATGGTAGACTCACACATTGCTCCCTCCATTTTTTCCCATAATGCTTGTCTTTCTCCTTCTTCCACTTACTATCTTACTGCTTTGTATCACTTATATCTTTGAAGATTAAAACTGCAATTGACCTATTTGAGTAAATACTCAAATATGTGTGTCATTGTGTTAGAATTTCTATTCTGTGTTCTCTAAATTTTTGCTCCATATCACTTATTACTTGATTTAAAATCTTTATCACTTCACATTCAGGACACTATATTTTCTAGTCAACCATGACTTCTCCCTGTTTCTTCTCTGACCTGAGTTCACTGTGTCCATGTTTCCTTTTGGTCTCTTCTGCTTCAGCCTACTCTAAATAATGGTATTCCCAAGATTCTACCATTGGTGCTCTTTCCTTCTCAATCAGTGCACTCTCCCCACACACATGATGATGTCTCTCCCCAGCTCTCCAGGTTTATCATCTAGTTGTCTTCCAGACATCCAGATGAACTACACCCATCTCAGACAGGAAATGTTCAAGAGTGAGTTTATAGCCTTCCTCCTGAATTCCTGGTTTAAGTTAATGTCAAAATTCCTTAACCAATCAACCTTTCCCACCCCTTTATTTTCCCAAACAAAGGCAACTGTCAGCTTTTGTCAACTCTACTTCTTTAATAGATTACATATTTAAAACTCCTTTTCCATCTACACTAATGGGTATTACTGATTTCCATTATCAAGGTTTTTCTTGCAAAACTTCAGGCTTTCATCAGTCTCATATGGATTCAGTAGAGGCAGTATAGAGAATGGATTTGAAAGAATCATTGTATTTTCATGAAATTATAAACTAATATGTTAATTGCATCATTTTATTAAACAAATATTTCTAAGCCCCAGTTCTGGAGCGGAAAACAAAAGGTATACCTAGTTTAAAATGCAAAGAGGCAGGATGAGTGGCAGATGAATTAGGGATATAATTGTAGAACTTTCCCTAGTAATTTCAATTTTTACACTGTCATAATTTAAATGGAATATTGCAAATATTTCAAGTAATTTAGATAGTTCTTTCATATTTACAGTATCTATAGATCTCCCTACTACCTCAGTCCATGGAATTTTGGGAAGGAGAAAAAACCTCTTCTGAACACATTTCTTTTTGTAGTGGTTGGGCCATTAAATTAATGTTTTATAATTGAGCTGAAATACACATAACATAAACTTAACCATTTGAAAGTGAACAATTCATTAGTGTTTACTTAGTGTATTTCAAATGTTTTACAACTACCATTTCTGTCTAGTTCCAAAATATTTTCATCACCCCAAGGGAAAACCCCTTATTCCATAAGCACTTTCTCCCACCCTCCCCCTACTCCCAGACCCTGATAAGCACCAATATGTATTCTGTCTGTTTGGCTTTACCTATTCTGAATATTTCATATAAATGGAATCACAAAATATGTAATCTCTTGTGTCTGGTTTCCTTCATTTTGCATAACGTTCAGGTTTAACCACATTATAGCCTGTTTCAGCACTTTGTTCCTCTTTATGCTAAATAATATTCCATTGTATGTATACATCATATTTTTTTTCTGTCCATTAATCTTTTGATGTATATTTGGGATGTTTCCAGCTTTTGGCTCTTGTTGAATGGTGATGCTATGAACATATGTGTACATACACTTGTTTGAGTACATGCTTTTAATTCTTTTGGGAATATAATAAAATTGAAAATGATGAGTCATATGGTAAATCTATGTTTAATTTTTTGATGAATAACCAAAATATTTTTCATAGCAGCCTCTCTACTTACATTCTCACCAGAAATGCACAAGGGTTCCAATTTCTTGTCATTCTAGTGCTGTGAAATAGTACTCCCTTGTGGTTTTGATTTTCATTTCCCTATTGACTCATGATTTTGATTATATTTGCATGTCTTGTTGGCAATTTGTATATCTTCTTTGAAGAAATGTCTATTCTGTTTATTTCCTTTTAGTTTTGTTGTCTTTTTGTTGTTGAGTTGAGGAGTTCTCCATATATTCTGAATACTAAACCCTTATCAGTTAGATTTGCAAATATTTTCTTCTATTCTGTAGATTGATTTTTCATATTCTTGATAATGTTCTTTGATGCAAAGCCTTTTTAATGTTGATGAGTACAGTTAATAGCAAAATTTTTGCTGTTGATGTTTATAATTTTGTTCTGCTACCAAGGAATCCATTGCCAAATCCAAAGATTTACCAAGATTTACCCCTAAGTTTTCTTCTAACGGTTTATGGTCTTAGCTCTGGTATTTAGCCTTTGGCCTATTCTGAGTTAATTTTTGTAAATGGAGTAAGGTAGTTGGTCTCATTTCATTCTTTTGCTTATGTATTTACAGTTGTACTAACACCATTTGTTGGTGAGATTATCATTTTCTCCATTTGATGCCCTTGTTCAAAATCAACTGGAAATAGTTGTATGGATTTATTTCTGGTCTCTCAATGATCTATATAATAGTGCCACACTTTCTGGATTATCATAGCTTCTTTGTAAGTTTTTAAGTCAAAATATATGAATCCTTTAACTTTGTTTTGTTTCAAGATTATTTGGCTATTTAAAAATTATTGTTTTCCCTGTTTGTACAAAGGCTGTTGAAATTTTGATAGAGATTTCACTGAATCTGCAGACGATAGTAACAGAAAATTTTTTGAGAAATTAAATTTAACAGCATTTGAGTAAAGAATGATTCATGAATTAGGCAGCATTCAGAATAGAAGAGGTTCAGAGCTCCACTTTGCAACATGGGCAGTGAGTATAGACAGAACATGATGTAAAGTGCAGAAATAGCTCAGTTGGTTAGAGCTCGACATCTGACTGACATGGACATGGTCTGATCAGTTGGCTGACTCTGATTTGTTAAGATCAGGCTGTGTGTTACAAAGATCCGATTCCCAAGTTGTTTGTTTATGTACTAAGTTAGACTGCAGTGCATTACCAAGGAACTCAAAGTATGGAGACAGCATCAGGTCAATGGCTTCCTGTTTATTTAACAATGGTGTTCAGAAGTATTGACATCTTAACTACATTGTCTTCAAACTTTTGAATACAATATGCAATTCTATTTATTTAGGTATTAAATTTCTTTTAGCAATGATTTTTAGTTTTCAGTATACAAGTCTTTCATTGTTTAAATTTATTTCTAGGTATTTTAATTTTTGAATGCTTGCATAAATGACATTTTCTTAATTTTCTTTTCAGCTTGTTCATTACTAGTGCATAGAAATACAACTGAGATTTGTGTTGATCTTGTACCTGAAACTTGCTAAACTAATTTATTAGTTCCAGTTGTGTGGTTTTCATTTTTTTCAGATTCCTTGGGATTTCCTAGATCATGCCGTCTCTGAATAGAGATAGTTTTACTTCTTCCTCTCTAATCTGTATGCTTATTTCTTTTCCTTGCCTAACTGCTCTAACTAGAACTTCCAGGACAATGTTGAAGAGCAGCAGTAAAAGGGGGTATCCTTGTCTTATTCTTGATCTTGGGGGAAAGCTTTATTTATTTCACTATTGAGTATGATGTTAGGTGTGGGTTAAGGAATTTCCCTTCTTTTCTTATTTTGCAGTGTTTTTATTAAGAAACAATGTTGATTTTTTCAAATGCTCTGTGACAATTGATGTGCTCATATGGTTGCTTTCATTTTATTATTACAATGTGTTAAATCAACTGATTTTCTTTTGTTGAACACCCTTGCATTCCTAGGATACATCCCACTTGATCATAGTGTATGATCTTTAACATGCTCTTGGATTCAAATAGCTGATATTTGGTTGAGAATTTTGAGTCCACATTCCTACAGGGATATTGGCCTGGCGTCTTCATCTGGCTTTGGATGAAGAGGAAGGAACGTTCCTAACTGAGACTACTACTAGTCTCATAGAATCAGTTAGCAACGTTCCCTCCTCTTCAATTTTCTGGAAGAATTTGAAAAGCATTGGTGTTATTTCTTTAAATGTCCAGGAGAAAGCACCAGTGAAGCCATCTGGTCTATGACTTTTGTTTTTTAGGTTTTGTTGCAGTTGTTTTTAAAGGACTGATTAAATTCCTTTGTTACAGATCTGGTTATATGTCCTATTTTTTCTTGAGTTAGTTTTGGTAATTTGTGTGTTTCCAGGAACATGTCCTTTTCATTCAGGTTATTTAATTTGTCAGAACACAACTGTTCACAGTGGTATCTTATAATCCTTTTTATTTCTATAAGGTTGATATAATGTCTCCACTTTCATTTCTGACTTTAATTAAATCTTATTTCTCCTTTTTTTCCAAATTTGGAGAATTTTGAGACATTTTTCTCTTCTAATGTATTTTCTCTTTTTTTCTCTCTCTTTTCCTTGTGGGACTTCTGCAATATGTATTTTGGTATCCTTGCTGATGTCCCATAGGTCCCTTAGGCTTTGCTCATTTTCCTTTCCTGTTATTTCTCTCTGTTCCTAGGACTGGATAATTTCAGTTTTCCTATCTTCAAGTTTACTGATTCGTCCTTTGACATAATAAAATTGTCCCTTGAAATTCTCAAGTGAAGTTTTCATTTCAGTTATTGTACTTGCAAGCCCAAGATTTTCTATTTGGTTCCTTTTGATAATTTCTATCTTTTTATTGGTATTTTCCTTTTGTTTATACATCATTCCCCAGTCTCCTTCAGGTTTTATGTTCGTGGTTTCCTTTAGTTCTTTGAGCATATGTAAGATAGTTGACTTAAATCTTTGTCTAGTAAGTCTAATATCTGGGCTTCCTCAGGAATGGTTTCCATCAATTTCTCTGAGACTCCAGAGGCTACACATGAGTAAATGAAACTAAATCCACAATGTGACACCTCTACATAGTCACCAGAATTCATAACATTTAAAAAGAAAAAGAAAAAGGAAGAACACAAAACACAAATGAGTATAGTAAGTGTTGACAAAGATGCAGAGTAACTGAAATTTCATTCACAGTTAGTGCATGTATAAATTACTAAAACATAAAAGCTATTTGGAAGTGTCTACTAATGTTGAGTATATTGAAAATATGGCCGGTGCAGAGTAATACAACATTTAGGGATCTTCCAAAATCAAATGTGTAACTATGTGCATTGAAAGACAGTTACAAGAATATTTCATAGCAGTGTCATTTGTAATTACCACAAACTTTAAATAACCTAATGTCAAACAAAAGTAGAATAGACAAGTAAATTTTGGAATTATATGCAAAAATGAAAATGAAACTATTACATTCTTTAATATGGATCAATCTCACAAATATAGTATTAAGCAAAGAGAGCCATATAAGAGTACATACTATGTATGGCTATTTATAAACATTCAAAAGAAGGCAAAACTAATTTGGTGATAGGATTTAGAATTGTGGCTACCTGTGTGTAGGGACATAATGACTAAGACTGAGCATGAGGAAAGCTTCTATGTTTCTGGTAAACATTTAAAATTTTGGTATGAGGTGTGGTTACACAACTTTGTTCGCACTGTCACCAAGACAAGCCCTTAGGATTATTGCGCTTATTTTGTATATGTGTTATTCTTTAAAAGGTTTTCACAGCTATCAGCTTAGAAATATTTTTTAAATTGTATTTTATCAATTTTGGCAAGGATACAGGAATAAGATTGCTCAAATACTAGGGCTAAGGAATGTAAGTTATAACAACTAGTCAAGGAAACAAGTCAGTTAAATCTATTAAGGATTTACATCGTGCATACTCTATGATCCAGTACATTCTCTTGTTGGTATCTGTACTCTAGAGAATACTTGGACATAAGTACAAAAAGGCACTTACACATGTGTTTATGGTAGCACTGATTCTCATATTAATAACCAAAGATATCTGAGGGTGGGGAAATGATACATTAATTTTACACACACACATTGGTTCTGAAGGCATGCAGCATTTTCATAGAATGAGGTAGATTTATATATAGATATGGAAAGATCTCAACGCTGAGTGCAAAAAAAATATCATGTACACTTACAAATGCACAGGAACTAGGAGTCATCATCTAGGGACTCGGTTGTAATTAGTGCCTGAAAGGGATATAAACATAATAATTTGTAATGTTTAAACTCTTTTTTGCATGTACATAATCTTATTTGTATAATTTAAAATAATCAAATAGGTAGCCAAAGAATGTGCACTGTATACCTCTGTACTTTTAAAAATGTGAATAACTGTGGCATCTATTGGCAGAAAAGTTTAATTCAATTTTAAATAAAACAATAAAAGATGCCCAACTTCGTGGGGAAACAGCCATATAGTCTAACCTCTTAGAGACGTTAGTTACACACTAGGAGCGCAGAGAAAGGGTGTCCTAAGTAGGTCTGGGGGAGGTGACTCTTGGGATGAGTACCGGCACAGAAATGGTATGCTCTGTTTTCATTCCTGAAGGGTTCAGCATGAGGTGCCCATGGGGCCCAGAAACTCATTCCCACGAGCACAGACCCACAGCAAATGACTGAAGGGAAGCGGAAGGCGCAGAATCGCCGACGAAGAGGAAGCGAACGCTTATTCAACCGGTGTGATGCAAAATGCGGGAAAGCCCAACCAGCCCTGTGTTTCCAAGCTGGATTCCCAGATTTCCCACCCATCCTCCAGGCAGGCCGGCCCGCCCTCTGCCTCCTTTCCACGTCGTTTACTGGTCAGTGAAAGATTTCCAGGTCATCTGACCAATCGGTTGGCTCCTCTAAGGAGCCACTCAGGCCCCAGCCGGGTCTTTGGTACCTCGAGCGAGATGCGAATTCCGTGCGTCGACGTCAGCGTGCTGACGTCACGAGCCCGGAGGTCCCAGGGCTGCTGGGTGCGGGCGGTGAGCTGCGTGTTGGCCGGGCGACTGGGTCCCGGGAGCCGCCCTGCCGAGCCCCGCCCCTCAAGCCCGGGCGCGACCGCGGAGCCGCAGTTCCCGGGCCAGCCTGGGGCGGCCGACCCGGAACCACCCGTTGAGGTAGGCTGGGTTTCTTGTTCCCCTATTTGACAGGTTGGAAAACTGAGTCCCCCGGGTCAGATGACTTGCATGGGGGCTGCTCACAGGAGACCAGCCGACGGAGGCCGTAGCCCGGTCCCGTTCTGAGTCCTGCGCGAGCCTCCGGGGGAGGAGGAGGGCCGAGGCAGGCTGTGCTCATAATGGACACAAAAGTGAAGTTGCAGAATGTGAGCCCTGCTGCTCCCAGGGCGTGGGCAGGCATTCAGGGATGGATGCAGGTAGTGGTGGTCCCCATTCCTCCAGCCTGCGGACCCCGAGGAGTCCCCGGTGGGGTCGACTTCGTGCTGAAGCTATGGGCCCTCCAGCGGGACCAGGAATTGGTGATTGGGTGTAATGCGTGGGTTGTCCAGACACAGGCGGTTGTGAGTCTCTTCTATTCATTGAGGAAAGTCGTGTTCAAAACAGAAATCAAAGCACGAATCATGAATGTTCTCGCTGTGTTTTCAGTTCCCTGCTTCGCCTATTCATAGATATCTCACCATTTTTTGAAATCTCAGTTGCTTGATTACTTCTGATTTAGGGTTAGGGATTTTTTTTCCCCCTGTCTCTTTTAGTTCAAACATGGGTTGACATTGTGGAACTTTTCTTTGTTCACTCTGTCATTTGTCCTCTATTTCACAGATGGAATCACCGAATTCATCACTTGACACAGTACTAGTTTGGATAAGTTTAGCAAGGTAACAGAGTAACGAGTCTAATTAAATCTTTACTGGGATTAGTCTAGTTTGCTACATTTGCTTGTTAGGAAGAGTTCTGAAAGGTAATTCCCATCTATGTACCATCTATGCATAGGCCTCTTTCTAGAAGCAGGATCTCGCCAGACAACTTGTGATATCCTTGTTTTATTTATGGACTCTGATAATTAAGGTGGTGGATTATTCATGTTCATAAAGTGAAAACATGTGCAATATATTGTCATGTAGAAGTTATTCTCTTTTAAAATCTAGCTATGTCAAACGCAGATCTTTTAAAACTGCATTATTGCATTGCCTAAAACGGCATGAAAGAAATGAAATTAAACAGCCTCCAAGGGATATTATCTTACTTAATGTTCACAGAAGGATGGTGATTAACATCATTCGGATTTATTCATTGGACAGTTTATCTGATGACTGCCTATGCCACCCATTGTTATAGGTGTTAGAGATTGTGTAGTGAGAAATTTAGATAAGGCCGCTGCCCTCAAAGATTTTAACTTTTGATACAGGTGTACAGGAGAGAATACGATAAACATGTAAATCGAAAAGATAAGTTTAGATAGGAATCAATGTCAGAAAAGATATTACTGGGTAAGGAGCTTGAGAGTGACTGGGGTGTGTGGAGAAATGGAGTGGTCAGGGAAGACCTCCCTGAGGAGGTGATGGTTTTGGTGATAACTGAATTGTTTAGCTGAGTAAGCCAAGAGAAAATGGGCTGGAAGTTTCTACAGAGATATAAACAGTGCAAAGGAGCTAAAGCAAGAATGAACTTGGCATGTTCCAGGGACAAAGGGAAGTCCGTGTGGCTGGAGCTGAGTGAACCTAGGGGAGGGTCAGGTGAGGGGACATGGTCACAGGTGACACTGGAGAGGTGTACAGGGATCGGATCATCTTGCATCCCATGTGAGAATTACAGGCAGGCAAGGGAAAGATAATTTGTATGTTGCAAAGTCTTGTTTTCTTTTAGTGATCCTCATAAACTCTAACCAACTTCCTGCTTTGTTTTCATTATGAGATCATTGCAGGAATTCATTGTGTATGTATTTTTTCTCCAGAGGCCCTCTTAAATGAAAAGATCTTGTTTCCTAAAGCACCTTACCCCGTGTAGTTTGTTTCCTTTCCATTGTTATATGCAGAACTCAAAGCCTTTGCTTTTTCTTCAGTTCCCTGCTTTTAATCCTTGCTACTTCCAACTGTGAATCCTCTTTCTTATTACCTGTACCTGCCATCCACTTGGAAAGCAGGGCAGTTGGTCCCTGCTCTTCTCCAAGCCAAATTCTAGGAAGCTGCATTGGCAAGTGGATTATCGTTTTGTATTAGAACTTGTATTACTCACCAGGAACATAATGCTTGCCTTTATTTAGTACCTACGATATGCCAGCTGTGTTACATACATTCTGTTTCTTCCAACATCTTGCAAAGGAAGTTGTTAAGCCTTTTTGATAGTAAGGGAAACTTATTCTTCAACTACCGAGCTAGTACTGATGGAGCTTGGATTTGAACTCCTGTTAGCTTTACTCCAAAGCCTAATTCATTGTATCCCACCCCCTCATATTCCCACATACCCCCCACCTTACTACCCTGGGCAGCTACAAGTCTCTATTACTTAAAATTATGTTTTATGATGTGGTGTTTTAGAGATCACATGATTCACCACTCTTAGTTTAGAGCTGGGGCTGTGGAGGACCACAGAAGGTCAGTGAATTTTAAAATAATGCAGATAATGGCCAAACTGATACCAAATTTTCACCCTGCTCATTTTGAGGCTAGTGTTTTTTCTGCTATATTTCCTCATGAAAGTCCCCTATCAAGATATTTCTGTATAGATAAAAATATAGTATTTCAACATCATGAATTTACTGTCCATAAATCTGTAAAAGTTAATTTTAAAAAGATGAGACATTGCTTCTTCTTGGGCTACAATGATCCTTTGCCTTATTTTCCTTCCCTTTTCTAAACAATGAATAGGTATGTACACTTTCTGGATGAGTCCGTTTTCTGTTAATAGAAAGCTGTGGTTTTAAAATGACTTTTAAATTTTTGTTTTAATTTTAGAAATGTTTGAAAAGGAGTTTAAAATGTGTTACTGTTTTCCTAGCCTTAACCTTATGCTTAGAAGTATGGGAATATTGTCTAGAGTTTGCCAACTCGTAGTTTCTCTTAGCAAGTAGAGTTTCCTCCTGTAATTGAGAAAGCCCTTAGGTCAGTAATGTAACTTCTCTTTCTTAGGACTCTGTTTAAAAATAAGTCAAAATCAGTTTATAATTAATATGGTTGAGAAAGCTGTTACAATGGTCTTAAAATTTTAAAATACCTATTATTTATTTCTAAGGTTTGCTTAGTTTAGTAATTATGAGTAGAATATGGTAGACAACAGACTAATAAATAGCTTAATTTACTTTCTGTATGTCTTCTTGACTGTTCTGTAACTTAATAGAAATTATCTTTTTCTTTACAGTAAATTTAATGGAATTAGTATCTTTTAAAAAAATATATTGGAAGATCCTTAAGTTTAAGCAAAAGTGACTTTGTGCTCTTTAGGCCAAAATATCAAAATTGGACATCCTGGCTGTCTCTGTTATTTAAGATTGTTCATGAAACTAATACCCACATTCGGAAGAGCCGGGTCATCATGATTTGACCACCATCTTTTGCTGCGTGCCCAGTGTCCCTAATTGGACTCCTGGTCTTTGCCTCAGGCTTTCCAGCTTCAGCGCCATTACTTGCTGTGCTTGGAATGCGGTCTGGATAGACAACTTCAGCCAGACAAAATTCTACCTGTCTAAGTCCACTCGAATGCTGCTGCTTTGTCAGTAAAGCATTTCCTGCGTCTCTTTAACAGAAGCCTTCTTTTCTCATAGCACTTTTGGGAGTCTCTCTTCAACACCTGTTAGCAATCCGGATATCTTTGGCAATGCACTATTATATACACAGGTGTTAAAATATATGTGGACCGGAGCTTAAAGACGTGACGATTTGTGTTATACACATACAGGTTTTTTGGCAGATTGTAGAGCCCTGTTGTTTTATTTACACTTTCATCTTTTTTTTTTTTTTTTTTTTTTGAGAGACACACTGTTAGGCTTTTCTCAGCTTTGATTCCACAGAACCTCTTTTCTGTTTTAGTTAAGGGTCTGCCTTCTGCGATTATCAAGAGGTCCTTTGAGAGGAACTCACGTCTTTGGGCTGTAAATGTTGAAGGCACACTGTCACAAATAAAATCAATGTTCTCTGTGTTTATGACGTTGGAAAACAGTAACAACAATTTCTATTTTTTAATATGACAGATGAGAAAACTGAGGCCCAGAGAGACTCGCCCTGTGTTACTTGCAGTGCTGGGCTAAGAAGCCTGGTCAGTACAGGCGGTTCGTGGCTCTAGGGGCTTGTAGCAGCAGCTGTTACCGGTTCTGATGTCCTGTGTTGGAACTTCTGGCAGCCTCTTACGCGATGCGTCAGTATAGCTCAGGCCTTTCCAATTGTTTTGCTTGCTTTATTTATGAGCTGACCTGGATCTGGAAGATACCTCTTGTGGTGAATTAAGATGAAAGCTTTAACCCTCACCAGGAATCCCTGACTGAGCTATGTAAGCCTGGAGGATCTTCCTGAATAGGCATGGGTAGGCTCTTTAGTTTAAAACCCTTCTCTTCTTCCTTTCTAGTTACAGTTTTCAAAATAGTATTGTGACTCTAGCAAGCATCCTCAGTTTTCAAGCTGGAATTTGAAGGAGTTTGGCCCAGGACCTTGTAAGTTGCAGTAATCCTGGGTTTCTGTGTCCTTTATTTTCCAGGACAGTATACTTTTCAAATATTGTGCATTATTGTTCACCAAAGTATATTCTTGGTTGCTTTTTGTTTCAGGAAAATATATTCTTAGAATCATTTTTTTAAATTAAGCACTTATTAAATTGATGATGTAGAACCAGAATTTCAAGTACCTTTTTATACTTTTATTATATGTTAAATTCCTCAAAGGCAACACAGAGGGCATTAGACTTTTCTCTAGCGGAGGGAGGAACACCACCCAAGACTTGCCTTTGGCATTGGTGATAATAACTGATGCATATAGAAGACTTTCTTTGTGACAGGAGCTGTTCTAAATGCTTTATGTCAAGGCTTCTATTCCTCAGCACTGAAGACATTTGGGGCTGGGTAATTCTTTGTCGTGGGACTGTCCTATGCATTGTAGGATGTTCAGCAGCATCTCTGGCCCCTACCCACTGGATGCTAGCGCCACTTCCTCTAGTCATGACAAGTAAGAATGCCGCCAGACATTGCCAGATGCCTCAGGTCTTGGGCGTGTGGAAGGGAGAGCGCAGAATGCCCCATTCTTCCCTGACTACACCATTGAGAACCAGTTTTATGTGAACTAATTGATTCCTTACAGCAACACTCTAAGGTAAGTTGTAGTATAATTGTCCCTGCTTTACAGAAAAAGAAATGTAGGCATAGAGAGGCTAAGTAACTTGTCTAAGGTTACACAACTAGTAAGCAGCAGTACGGGGATGTGAAACGAGGAAATGCTCTTGCTGAGCTCTCACTCAACAAAGCTGACTCAGACTGGCTACCAACTATTAGGGCTCCATGGACTTTATAAGCCAGGAGGAAAAATGCACGCTGGCAGGGACCAGGCAGGGCTGGGAGTGAGCGAGGTGGCTAGGTGGCAGACTGGTAAATGGGGGAGTATTGCCACACTGCCTGTCTTTGAAGAGGAGCATGAAATCTGGATTTTATTTATGTGAAAAACTCCCTTCTTTAATATTGCAGTTAATTCTGTGTTTAAGAATCATTGTGTTCAAGACGAGCCTGGTCAACATAGTGAAACCCCGTCTCTACTAGAAATACAAAAATTAGCTGGGCATGGTGGCTGGTGCCTATAATCCCAGCTACTGGAGAGGCTGAGGTAGGAGAATCACTTGAACCCAGGAGGCGGAGGTTGTCATGAGCCAAGGTTGCACCACTGCACTTTAGCTTAGGTGACAGAACAGGACTCCGTCAGAAAGAAGAGAGAGAGGGAAAGAGAGAGAGAGGGAAAAAAAGAGAGCAAGAAAGTGAGAAAGGAAAGAGAGAGACTGTGCAATCCAACAAATACCATCACGTCGGTACAGGCAAGATTTGGCCCAAGGCCATCAGCTTGCAGCCTTCTTTGTGTGACGTTATGGGGAAGTGTGCCTTCATTTGATTTAGGAAATGAGGTAAATTCTGTTTCGAGGGCAAAGGGTCCTCTTCATTGAAGACTGTGGAAATGAGGCTGGGTTAGGTGGGGCTTCCAGACTAGAAGGGACCATCCAGCCCAATCTGAAATTTGAATGTTCCACAGACTCAGTTCGAAAGTTCCTTACTCTTCCTAATTATGAAAAGCGTTATTCATAGCCATTTCTTTCATGACCTCCACTTGTCTAGGTATTAAAATAGATATTTTACAGGACGCTGAGAAAACTTCATTTCTGGAGTTGACCGGCTGTATCCTGGAGAAACCATGACCATACCTCTTTGTTTACAGCTAGTAACCAGAGGAGTCCATGTTTGCTGTGTTTCAACGACGAGGCTCTCTGCCAGCTTTTTAGAAGCAGTGAACTCTTGCTGGCCTCTGGGACATTTTCCTTGTCCTCAGGACCCTGGCCTCCTCAGATGCCCTTGGGGTAAAAGGCAGGCACACGGTCCCATTGTGACTTCCGGGTGCTCTGTGCTCTGGGCACACATTCCGTTGCAGCTGCACTTCCTGTGGCTCCCTCACATGGGCCTCTCCGGATTGTCCAGCTGTTCGCCGTTCACAGACCTGCTTGTGCTTCTTTTTTTAATACAGTCTACCTTTTCCTTGGAACATGACATTTCATTTCTTTGAAAATCTCATTTTCTCTAAGGCCATCCTTTCATTCAGCGTTTCTGGTCATACAAACCTGAGGTTCGGGCTTCTTTGTATTAGAATTAATTTTGACTCTGATTTTAATTATGTATGTAACTGTATTACCTCCTTTATCAACTTGTTCAAGTTGTTCATGCTTGATAAAGGGGGTAATAAATAATTAGAATTCAGTTATGTAAGATTGATGACCAGGACCATGTCTTTTCCATTTTATTTCCCCCACGGCATTTAGCATAGTGTTTTATGAGAGATACTTAATAAGTATGTCAATGTGTTTGGGTTAGATGAGTTCCTACACGTGTAGTGATTTCTGTGTGTAAAATCACAGACAAAATTTCATTGTAAATGAAATTATCTGGAGGTTAAATATTCTTGGCTTGGCCTGTTTAATAATACTACTGACCCTTGAATATCACAGGTTTGAACTGTACCGTTCCAGTTGTATGTGAATTTTTTTAAGAAAACAGGGACCTGACCTAAAATAGTTTTCACAGGATGTGGAACCCATGTATGCAGGGGATCCTAGAACCAATTCCCCGCATATACCAAGGGAAGACTATAATATGTTGAAACTCCAACCATATGTATAAGTTTGTCTAACTTTGTGAGCAAGTCCTCAGACTTGTACTTTCATACAGTGATTGTTGCAATTTTTTAACTAACTGAATGCCTAACATGCCAAGCATTTTTTTGGGTGCTAAGAATATAGAATGTTTTCTAGGAGTTTTCGGCATAGTACTGAGAAGACGACGTGAACAATATGTGAAACATGTGAAAGACTAGAGATGCTCTTAGAGAAAGGTATAGGGCCGGGCGCGGTGGCTCACCCCTGTAATCCCAGGACTTTGGGAGGCCGAGGCGGGTGGATCATGAGGTCAAGAGATCGAGACCATCCTGGTCAACATGGTGAAACCCCCGTCTCTACTAAAAATACAAAAAAATTAGCTGGGCACGGTGGCACGTGCCTGTAATCCCAGCTACTCAGGAGGCTGAGGCAGGAGAATTGCCTGAACCCAGGAGGCGGAGGTTGCAGGGAGCCAAGATTGCGCCATTGCACTCCAGCCTGGGTGACAAGAGCGAAACTCTGTCTCAAAAGAAAAAAAAGAAAGAAAGTTATATGAAATATATATTAGATATAGGTGGTCAGAGAAAGTTTAACTGAGGAAATGATACTTAAGCTACCTTGAAAAATGAATAGGCTTATTCTTGCTGTTAATATGATAGTTTGGTGGTTCAAGGAAAAGGCATTCTAGGCAGAGGGAGAACTGGGGCAAAGGCAGGATGGTGAAACTTCCCGTGTTAGTCCACTTGTGTCACTTGGCATAGATATATTAGGCTGGATAATTTATAAACAAAAGAGGTTTAATTGGCTCTCAGTTCCGCCCGCTGTACAGGATGCATTTCTTGGCTTTTGGTGAGGCCTTAGGAGGCTTATAATCATGGTAGAAGGAAAAGCAGGAGCAGCATGTCACATGGCAAGAGTGGGAGCAGGAGAGAGGGGAGGGAGATGCCATCCATTTTTAAACAACCAGATCTCACGTGAACTTAAGAGTGAGAGCTCACTCATCACCAAGGGGACGGTGCTAAGCCATTCATGAGAGATCCACCCAGATGATCCGAACTCCTCCCACCAGGCTCCACCTCCAACACTGGGGATTACATTTCAACATAAGAACTGGAGGGGACCAAATCCTATCATGTCCCCTGCAAGGATACTAAACATGGTAAGCACTGGGTGAGGGAGATAGTATATTGAGTAGAGAGATGAATGTTTTGGAGATGAGTAAGATTGAATTGTTGAAGTGATGTGGGTGAGAGATGATTGAGAAATAGTGAGGGAAACTGATGAGAGATAGTAAAGGGATGGAGTTGGTCTCCATTCTGAATGTTTGGAGGATGGAGTCAGCAGAAAGAAATTTAATACATTTTCTTTAGGCAAACTGTAAAAGAAGGTTTTACTGATTACTACTGGTTAGTCTTACCTTAAACATTTTAAAGTATTTATAGGCACTATATTATATATAATATAATATATAATATATATATTATATTATATATATATGGTTCCTATAAATTTGTTTTTTTAAATTACTTGAGAGCAAATTTTTTCAGGAATGGTGCTAGTGTCAAACCTTTATTGAGAGCCTTGTGAAGTCAGAGATCCTACTACTTTCATTGTATTCTCTGCCTCAGTAACGTCCTCTGAGTTTGTTCTCATTATTAGACTGTAAAGTGCAATCTACTTTCTCAGTGTTTTAGCCTGTAGTTGAATTGAATCTTGTGATTAGTGGTCTTTGTGTGACTCTGTTTTCTGAAGCGTGAGGTAGGCTGATAAAGGGGATCAGGAGGTCACTTCTGATGCTGAGCTTCTTGAGGGTCTGATTTTCCCTGTGACTGCCTAAGAAGTCTTTCAGAAAAAAAGTGATACTGGGATCTTTAAAACGTAGGCATCAAGATTTTGAGATTGACATTCCCTGTCTGTCACATGTGCTAAGCTTTGGACTATAAACCTTCATCTGTGGTAAGATTCATAATTTCTCTTTGGACATCTGTGCCGTTCTTGTATATCACATCATAGGAGATAACATGTAACTTCTGCCTGTGGGTAGGTACTCCTGGGTATAGACGTGAACGGCATGCCTTTCATTAACCTCTATTTTGTGACATAGGGAGTCGGTCTCAGCTGTCTCTTGGGGCAGTTGATGTTATATCTTCCCTAGCATTGCTGTTAGTGTGCCACTTCCACCAACTATGAGCCACCAAAGGGACAGTGAGTAGAAGATGGCTTTGTCAACTGGAGTGACATTTTCAAGAACACTTATCTCCCACATTCTTGAGGAGTTTTATGTTGTTGAATGAAAAGAAACCTAGCTTTGTCTATGAATAGCTGTGCTGGCTTTGCTGACTACGTACCAGCTGGCCCCTAGGAATTCTGCTTCTGTTTTCTCTGTATAGAAAGATAGGTCTAGGGAGGCGTTGAAGAATATGTGATGAATACATTCTTTGGGATGAAGGATATTTACTAAAAGAAGAGTGCACTTTTAGCCACTTGCCTATGATTCCTAGGAGAGCAGTGAGCTCACTGCCATGGATACTATTGACTTTCAGATCTAGATTAATAAGATCTCGAGTTCTGTGCTGAAAGTTGACAGCATTTGTTTGAAAATTGCTTGTAGTAAGTACTGAAGGAATGGCATGTGATGCAGAGATATCCTCGTATGCATTGGAAATATTCCAAGTCTCTTACTTGAGGGATCTTCACCTGTCTGATGGTTATGACTCTTGATTCATTCATTGCCCAGGCTGGTGATATATCTCTATCTGTAGGAATATTTGTATGTACACTGTGGAGCAACATGACTCCTCGAGTGCTGGTCTACCGATGGGTGACAGAACTAATGAGTCAAAATTGGCAAAAATAGCGGTGACTTCACACTAGCTATCAGGTATTTTATAACTGATGTATTGTGTGATTTTTTTAGGAAAGCTATAAGTAGATTTTGTTATCTAGGACCAAGGAAAAGTTCTGGAAAATGACAGACAGCAACCAAAAAAATCAGCAGTATTTTGTACTTGCAGATATGACCTTATTTGTCTCCTAAAGGAAAAATTGGGTTACAAATAGCTCTGTGACCTGGAAGATTAAGAAAAAGGAGTTTCTAGGTGAGCTGTGGAGAAGATACAGCCATGTACTCCATAATAACATTTAGGTCAACAGTGGACTGCGTATATGATGGTGGTCCCATAAAATTATAATACTGTATTTTTTCTATGTTTAGATATGCAGTTACTTCTCATTGTGTTACAGTTGCTCACAGTGTTCAGCACAATAACATGCTATACAGATTTGTAGCCTAGAAGCAATAGGCCGTGTCATATAGCCTAGGTGTGTAGTGGGCTCCACCATCTAGGTTTGTGTCAGTTAACACTGATGTTTGCATCATGAGGAAGTCATTATGACACATTTCTCAGAATGTATCCCTGTCATTAAGTGACACATAGCTGTATTTAAGTTTAGGAGTTAGAGCTGAAGCTGAGAAAAGAGGAGGAAATAGCTGCAAAATCAATTTGAACACCAGGAGAAATCCACTAGGAGGAGAATGAAAGGTTGAAAAGAGACAATAGAAAGGCAGCTGTAGAGACCCTGTCGTTTCAGTTACTTTGGGCTACCTGACAGTAGCTTCTAAAAAAAGAGAGAAACAAATGAAAGAACATTCTTAATCCCCAGGGCCCCTCTTGAGTGAGACTTGCATCAAAGGAGTGTTGAGATCCAGCGCCATCAGGCCAGCCAGCTGTCTGACTCAGCCCGTGCTAGTGAAATCACTGACTACCAAGTTGTTGACCCCTGCAGGGTTGATGAGCTAACAAGTGTTTCGTACCACCCAACATTACTGGATGGCTGTGTGGCATCCTCCCATTTTGCCAACCTGTAGTCTATAGAACAGCTTACACATATTGTCAAATGCCTGTCCTATTTCTGGCTTGCTCTCCTTTCCCTGGACCAAGCAACAGCCCTAATAGTGTGGTTATTGTCATTAATATATACTTGATTTTTTTCTGTCTCTTCAGTCATTCCCTTGCATTATTTATGTATCTTCCCTATTGACTAGATATAGGTTCTGCTGAGAGCATGAGAGCTCTTGCATTACCTTTGAATCCTTTTAAATGCCTATGTGGTGGTAAATTTTTTTCTGTGCTCAACACCTATGGGTTACTAAAATGGGAACTGTTAGTGGACTTACATAGAGGCCACTTTATAATTATTTTTTGTTCTACAAATAGATACAATTTATTCGTTTTTTGTTTTTTCTATTTTCTTATGGTATAGAAGAATATTCTTATTTCTGCATGTCTTATGTTTTAAAATTTCATCTCTATGCTCCCCTGGGTTCCTGATTCATATCCAGCTGCTTACTTTATCTTGACTTGGATATGAATAAGCAGCTCATACTTTATGTCTAAACTGAACTGATATTCTTGCTCAAAACTGCCCCTTCTCTAGCTTCCCCCTTTTACTAAATAGCATCTCCACCACTACAAGCTATGAATCTTGCAGTTCTCCTAGTCCTCATTTTCTCCCATACTCCCTGGCTAATCTGTCACCACGTGCTTTGGGCTCCTTATTTAGAACCAACCTATTTTCATCTCCTGCACTGCCCTCACCCTATTTTATGGACTCAGTACATCACCTCTCTCCTGAATTATTGCTGTGGTCTCCTAACTGGTTTCCCCACTTGTATGCTGCTTTCAGCAGAGCAACCAGAGAGCCTCGTAAACCTTAAGCTCCATTATTTTTCTCTTCTACTGAAAATCTTCCAATGTCTTCCCGTCTCATTCAGAGTAAATCTTTTCAGTGGCCCACACACAAGGCCCAGCCCTTTGTTAACTATCTGTCATCATCTGATGCTTTTCTCCTCTCTCACGTAGTTCCAGCCTGGCTGACCTGGCTGCACTCATCCATGACCAGCTCCACCCCTCCTCAGAACTTTTGCCCCTATTCTTCCCTCTATCTGCAGTGCCCTTTCTCCTCATATCTACCTGGCATTTCTCCCTTATCTCCTGCTAGTAATTGCTCAGATGCCACCTGCTCAATGAAATCATCTTGACCTCTCAGTTTAAAATGACAATGTTTCCAGCCCTACTTTGTCTTCCATCCCCTTCCTATAGAAGGTAAACTCTGTGAGGATAGGTTTTTGTTTTCTTTTGTTAAACACTATGGGAGCGCTCAGAAGAGGACCTGACGCAATTTTAGTACTCAAACATATTTGTGGAGTGAGTGAAGTAGAAGTGGTATATTCTTGGAAGACTTTGAATTTTCAAACAGCATCAGGTGCAATTCTTAAACCATGTAGATCACATCCAGATTCAGTTTCTCAGTATGCATTTTAGGTTTGTCTCATAAATTATGAAAACATTGATCTGCATTTACCCAGCCATCTTTAGATCTTAATATTTCTCTCTGCATTACATGTCAAATGAAAGTTTAGTAATATTTTTAATATTCCTATAGGAAATGGATCACATAGAAATTACATTGCTTTAAAAAAACAGTTGGAATTCAGGAGATAAATTAATGTCTGCCAGAGGAGTGACTTTAAAACACCATGACATGTATTTTTTCCCTTTAATTTTTCTAAGTCATTGATGTTAATTTCTAAATAAATCTGAGTCTTAAAGCATAGTATTGAAAGGTTAATTTCTGCTGTATCACACAATTACTTTTTTCTGCTGGTAGTAACAGATATCATTGAATGAAACGAGACTACAAAACAAAGACCAAACTTTTTAACAGGCAGCCTTGGATGTGTATGTTTGGGAAAAGGTCAGAACACAAAGCATTGAAGAGTGAAAGATTTATTAAGATGGAAAACATTAATTACATTAAATGAATGTAAATAACACTGGAAAATATGAGGCCTAAAAAATAAAGGTTACAAATAACACCATGGAAATAATGTATAAAGATGTTAGCATAGAGTTGGGCTGTTGAAATTCTTAAAGAAAAGTAAAGGGAGGAGCAGAAGGAAGTACAGTTGAAATGTGGGACCGAGTGTAATAAGTCAGCCGTGTGAATTAAATAACACCTGGTGGGCCAGGCGCGGTGGCTCAAGCCTGCAATCCCAGCACTTTGGGAGGCCGAGGCGGGTGGATCATGAGGTCAAGAGATCGAGACCATCCTGGTCAACACGGTGAAACCCCGTCTCTACTAAAAATACAAAAAATTAGCTGGGCATGGTGGGATTACATGCCTGTAATCCCAGCTACTCAGGAGGCTGAGGCAGGAGAATTGCCTGAACCCAGGAGGCGGAGGTTGCGGTGAGCCGAGATTGCGCCATTGCACTCCAGCCTGGGTAACAAGAACGAAACTCTGTCTCAAAAAAATAAAAATAAAAATAATAACACCTGGTGTGCCTGAGCCTTGGTAGGTGGTTGTTTGTAAAAGATCTGTCTTTCCCCAGAGGTCCCTGAGTTCTAGTGCAGGGAACAAGTGAAGGAGTAACCTGGCTTGTAAAAGCTTGTGGTATATGTTATACATGTTTTTACTAAAGACCTGAGCCAACTTTAGACCACAAACCATTGCATGATGTGACTCCACTATTTCACATATGCCTTATAACAGTAGCAATAGTAAAAGTCCATTTTCAGCTTTATAAGTGACATTGGCTCAAAATGGAAATAGAATGACTTCTATCTGTAGTCACACACACTTTAGAAGGCTTTAACTCTCTCCATTTGTGTTTAGGTTATTTGATAGTTGTGTTAAGGGTAGAATGATTGGGTGTCCAGAATTCTTATATGGATGGTCCTGTAAGTCTATTAGTACCTCTCAAACTATTGTGTACACAAGAATTATTATACAAAGGTATGTTTACAGAATCCATATGCATTCTGTTTTATAGCATGATTTAAGAGGTTTTTGAGGATGTTTGCTTTTTCTTTGCCCTTCAGTATAGCACATACTTATAGCAAAGTTGGTCTAATGATTTTCTTTGCCGTGAAAATTTGCCTTTGCTTTCTTTGCTATACAGTAGTTCCCTCTTATCCATGGACTGTCCATACCAAGCCCCGCCAGGGGTTGCCTGAAACAACAGATAGCACCAAATCCCTATAAGCATTTTGGTTTTACTTATACAATCATGGGCAGATAGCATATGCAGTGTGGCATTCTGGACAAAGGGATGATTCATGTTCTGGGTGGGATGGAGTGAGATAGTGGGAGATTTCATCACACCACTCATAATGACACACAGTTAAAAACTCATGAACATTTATTTTTGGAATTTTCTATCTAGCATTTTTTTAGTTCAAGCAGTTGACCACAGGTAACTGAAACTGGAAAGTGAAACTGCAGATGAGGTTGGGGAGAGGGACTGTGGCCCATAGGCATATGTATACTGTATGCAACTTGTGTTTAAATGTATTTATACTGTGTGTATGTATGTATGCACTATATATAGACAGGCACAGACACAGCTTTATGCCCTTACGTTTTCCCCAATGAATCAGAAATAAGTTGCATACATGATGACACTTACCCTTCAATATTTCCACGTGCATCTCCTAAGAATAAGGGCAATCTCCTACGTAACGAGGATACTAAACTGTAATCAATTCTCCAGTTGTCTTTTGTGGCGTTTGTTTTTTAATTCAAGATTCAGTCTGGGCTTGTGTATTGCATTTGATGCTTGTGTCTCTTTAGGATCTTTTCTATTTGGAGAGTATTCGTACCACTATTTTTACTTTTGTTTTTCACCACATTGACTTCTCTGAAGAGTCCAGGATAGAGTCCAGTTGAGTTGTAAAATGTCCCATATACTGTTTTTTTTTCCTCAACTATTTTTAATGACTAAATTCAAGTAAAACACTTCTGGCGAGGATTTATCACAATTGATGTTATATAGTTCTTGCTGCAGCACATCAGAAGGCAGGTAATGCCAGCTTGCTCCGTATGGCGATGCTGTTTGCTTACTTGGTTCAGGTGGTGACTACTAGATTTTTCCATTGTTAAAGCATATCATTCCCATCCCCAATGAAATTATTCAATAATCTGAGAGATGCTGCTTTGAAACTATACTGTTGTATTCCCCAACAACCTTTTAATAATTGCTAGTATCCGTAAATGATCCTTGGCTGAATCCATTACTACTGCACTGGGAGTTGCAAACCATTGATTTTTTCTAATTTTATTATTCCTTTTACATTTTTATCTGACTTCTTTCTATATAGAAAAATTCTTCCCACCCCATCTGTCTTTTATTACAATATTATCATGGGTTCATGGAATTTTTTAATTTGTCCAATGTAAATTCAAACATTACTGTCATTATTCATTTTTATGTTTAAGTTGTCCCAAACGGACCAGGGGGAGCCCCTTCAGACAGCCTACATAATTTTTTTAATGGTTACAGCTTTTTGTGTCTTCTCTAAGAAATCTTTGGAAAAAGGATCACAAAAATATTGTCCTGCACATTCATCTAAAAGCTTTGCATTTTTAATTTTTCTGTTTAGGTCTGTGAATCATCTAAATTATTTTTTACATGGTGTGAGTTAGGATTTGAAGGTTTTTTCAGTTTTGATATCTGGTTTTTCAAGCACTGTTTGCAGAAAACAGACTATTTTCACCATTGAATTGCTTTTACATTTTTGTCAAAATTGAAATGACCATATATGTGTGGGTCTATTTCTATACTCTCTATGTTCTATTGACCTATTTGTTTATTCTTATGCTAGTACCATACTGTTTTGATTACTGAAGCTTCGGGGAAAGTTTTTAAGCTAGGTAATGTGTCTTCTATTTTTGTTCTTCTCCCAGATTGCTTTGGACAGCTCATTTCTTTGCATTTTCTATACATTTTAGAATTACCTTGTCCATTTCCATTTTTTAAAAAAAAAGCATGATGAGATTATGATTGGGATTGAGTCGAATCTGTAGATCAGTGTGGGGAGAATTGATATTTTAACAGTATAAATTCTTCCAATCCATGAACATGGTATAGCTCACAATTTATTTTCAGCTTCTTCCATTTCTCTCAGCAATATTATTTAGCTTTTAGTTTTGAGATATTGCATATCTTTTATTAAATTTATTTTTTAGTGTTTTGTTTTTGAAGCTCTTTTAAATGCCGTGCCTTTTTTTCTTTCTCTCTCTTTCTGTGTCTAGTTTCTTCTCTCACTCCCCCAGATTGAAGGAACTGGTAAATATATGAATCACAAAATCATAAAAGTGAGCTCTTGTTAACAGTGTTGTTGTTGCTGTTGTTTGCTTACTTGCTTTTTAAATGGGAGAGAAAAAGTAATCTTGATGTGGCATGACAGATGTAATTATAGAGATCTGTGTACACTCTTCTCTGGTAGGGGCAGAGAGGTGTAGAAGAGTAAGAGGAAACAAAGTTTTCCCTGAGAACATGGCCTTTGAATTAAGGCTTATCAAATGAGTCAGAACCTTCGAGATAAGGAGAGTGGCACTTGAGGTGCTACTGGAGAGAAAAATGCAAGCAGAGGTTTGTGAGAACGTGATGTCTTTAGGGAACTGCTTGTGATTTTTTAGCATGATGAAGTGGCTGTGGGGAAGTAGGCCAGTGCTAGATTAGGCAAGATTAAAGAGTTTGAGTTCTACCTGAATGAAGGTTGCAAGAAACCATTTAGTAAACGATCTCATAAATTTAATTTTCTTCTCTAAGAAATCTGCTACTGTTGACTAAGTGCTTTTTTAAAAAATTGAACTAATGCTTAATATTTGGAAATTTTCCTATTACGCTTCAGACTTCTGGCTTCCACTGATAAATAAAAATCTGCCCTCTATTTCCACACATATAGCCCCTGAAGATTGGGCACACAGTCCTCCCCTGTTTGTTCCTCCTTGTCACCTGAGGCCAGCTATCAGTTTCCAATTTTCTTTCAGCTCACACTGTTGTTTTTCTTATGTCAGGGATGTGTTTCTCTGTGGCTCTTTCCAAAATCCTTCTCTATGTCTATGTTTCTTTATGTCTCTTTCAGAATAAGAGACTTGGAGAGCCAAATTTTAAGGGAGTGAAACAGATACATGCTTAGAAATTAAGAGTCATCCTACAAAGTTTGAAATTATTCACATTCCCCGCCCCCTGCCTCCAATTAAAAACCAGTCAAAATATACACAGTTTTAAAGCTTTTGGCCCAAATGAATTGTAAGTTGTGTTCGTGCATGCTGTTGAAATGTGGTGAAACATTTTAATAAGTAAACAGAAATGTCTGTCCTCTTACTAGGTTTAGTTTTTATCTATATGTGTTTTGAATTATGTGAGGTTTTAGGAATAAGCTCTGGTATCTTTGTCCTACTTACGGGAGCTGTTCTGAGATTTAAATGGCATAATGTATCTTAAGTACTCAGCATTGTGCCTGACACAGTAAGTCTGAGTGTAAGGAAGCTCTTTTCATTTTGTTACTACGTTAATATCTGGTATACAGTGTTATGTAATATATAATTATGTTATATTAATATATGGGGTTTATACTTTCGTGTTGTATGTTGCAATCTTTTATATTCTTGTGTTGTTACATGTTCTTGTTCAGATAATGTCAGTATTATCCTAGCTTTATTTAATAGGATAGCGTTCTTTTTTAATGTTCTTAATAAATATGTAGGATTTTGTCTTTTATTTCAAATATTGAAATGCCTATAAAACTGTCTGACTCCAGTCCCTTTGCTAAATAATTCTTTTTCACTTTTTTCACTATTATTTTTTTAGGATGGTTTATTCTCTTCAGATCATTTGCTTCCTCTCACTGTAATTTATATATTTCCAGAGTATTGACTTTAGTTACGGTTTTCAAATGGAATTAAAATATTACTTATACTTTGAAGGTGACCTCTTCTGCAGTGGTCCTTGTATTCCTTTGTTAGTACTCCCTGCATTAGTACTTTATATTACCCCTTTAAAAGAACTGATTATTGGGTTTGTCTATATATTTTAAATTTGTTTATGAAGTGTTCATCAAGTACAAAAGTAGAGTTTTTTAAATAAAGAATCACATTCTTACCACTCCCCAGCTTGCAACCATTCTTACCTAAAAGTTTATAAAGAGATACAGGAAGAATATCTGAGTGATGATGCAACCTTTCTATAATTCTTACTTGGAATTAGCACTTGCATGCCATCTACAGAATGTGCCAGTATTTTGTGATAGCTATCCATCACTTAGATTGTGTCTGAATAGTATATCCAGAAGTTCCCAAAGGGCACTTTGTAAATGATGATGCTAATGTAGGTCGTTAGAAACACGCCTAGACCACATCTCCCAAAAAACTACTCAGTGTCATCTCATCACATTTGTGACCTTATTAGTGTCTGAACCCGGACCCCCTTTTTATTGATAGAGAAACCTGATTAGTCAGCAGCTTAAGTAGCCTAGTTGCAAGCGGCGTTGCCTTGCATGAGTAGGCGCGTATCTCAGTGTCTGCAGTGAACACCTTAACTGCCATGTAGACTAAATGTTTGCTTCAACCTGACCAGCCAGTTGTTTCCTTACATAAAATATTACGTTGTAATCCAGTATCAGGTTTACATTTGTTATTCACTGTGCCACTGTAATCAGAAACATGGAATTGGAAAAAGGATGTGGGAGGTATGCAGAGGATTATTAAATTGTTGTCAATTAATTATAGGAATTACTTGGCCAGTGGATGGGAGATACTTACAGGAGTGTCACATTGGATGATGACACTCCCTTTCCTGTGTTTTCCTGGCTGACCCATCCTCTTTCTGATGGGCACATTTCCTCTTTCTGATGGGACACCTGAGCATGTGCCTGTCAGCTTGTCTTATTGCTTGGCTTGTGAGCTGTTTTGTTCCTTTAAGGATATAGCACATCTACTCTGATTCATTATGTGTTGATTTAATAGTGTAACTCTCAGTCTTACTTTGTTTCAAAATTATTCCCCATTGTAGACCTGATGATATTTATATATATCTGTAAAATGTTTTGTAGCGTTTTATACATAAACCCCTTTTTAAAATTTCTTTTTTTAAACATTCCACTCATTTTCACTTGGCACATTAGGAATTTGCTGACAAAATTTGATTCTTTGACTCCAGAATATTTTTTAATTTGAGGTAATACCAAATAATTGGCTGGGTGAGTTTATTTAAATGCCTTATAGAATTTTTCACATATTATTTTGAGGTGACTGGTTTTTACCCATATTTTTTTATATAGTAGCTGTCTGTTGCCTCAGCTATTAATTTGGATGTAATCTATGAAACTGAATTTTTAGAAAAACCATTTCTAAAATTGGGACTATTATATTGACTTTTTAAACACCTGTTTTTCTCCTGACATTGTATTTAACACGGAGCATATGTGGCATACAGGAAAACAAGACTGCTTTGAAATGCCAACATAATTGTCATGGCAGTTTGCCAAGGAAAGATGTGTTTGCTTTTGGCTTTATGAAACTTCCCGTAGAGCTGCTTGGTGAAGGTTCTCAGACTCAGGAGGCTGGGATGTCACACTCATGTATTAGCTCCCTAACCTTGCCCACTGCCAGTCCTTTCCCCATGAATTTCTGATCCTATGAAACGGCATTACCTTTTCTTTTTTTCATTTTCTTCTTCTTCTTTTTTATTTTATTATATTTTTTGAGACAATGCCTTGTTCTGTCTCCCAGGCTGGAGTATAGTGGCATGATCATAGCTCACTGCAGGCTGGAACTCCTGGCTCAGATGATCCTCCTGAGTAGCTAAGACTACAAAACTACACCGGCATGCCCAGCTAATTTTTAAGTATTTTGTAGAGATGAGGACTCACTGTGTTGCCCAGTCTGCTGTCTAACTACTTGGCCTCCGACAGTACCAGGATTACAATTGTGATTCACTGTGCCAGCCACTTTTTTCTTCTTTTAAGAATATCTTATCCACAAACCACCTTTGAGGTATTTTCAAAATATAGACAGCCTCATATAGGCAAACATTAAGCAGAACTTTTTATTTTATGGAAGTTTGGATTACTGGTTAAACTTGACATGTCAGTTTTCCAGGTCTTCATAGCGTGGCATAATATTCCTCATGTCACATGGGTGCCTTTAGAATATGAAGGTGACTGTCTTGCTGTGTTTTTAGTGTTCTGGATTAGCTTCCTCCCCACATCCCTCTCTTCTCTATGCATGCTTATTTTTAAAGCATCTGTGTTTTTCAGGCCTCTTTCTCGTACTGGCAAGGCAGGTCTATAAATGTCAGCTTTTCCCTCATTGTTCCCATTCCCCGCTTCTAGCTGCTTCATCTCGGAAGGTGAGGGCTCTAAACAGGACTTATATGTCATTAGCCAGGTCTCATAACAGTGTGGGGGCCTTGCAAGACAGCCAGCTCAGGCTGCCTCCTGCTTCCAGGGGCACCCAGTCCCAGGATACAGTGGGCACACCCATGGCAGCCTGTCCTTCAGGACTCTCAAATCCCATGACTGTATTTCGTGCATCAAGTGAACACCTCCTGATGTGTCTCCTACTTCCTTCTATGAACCTGGGGTGAGGCAGGGCAATGGAGAGGAAAGAGCCAAGTTTTAATCCTAACTATACACTATCTTGAAATATCTCCTAAATGGAGCCATGTAGGCCCCACTGGTTTTGCCTGTAAAAAGAGTCAAAAAGATCAGGCTGGCAAACTCAGATGCCTCCAGGCCAGCCAAAGGTTGAGGCCTAGAGTGCGTGCCCCACTCAAAGTGGCCAGCAGCTTGGCTTTATTACCGTGGTGAGAGAACGTAGGCCTGCTGGTTCTATACGTTTTGACTTCTCAAGAGAAGCTGGAAATCTGGGGAAAAGGCAATTAATTAAAATGTTAGCAGTTAAGTCAGTATCTTAAGAAACACTGTATAAGACCAAGCAAAACATGTCTCTAAGCCAAATCATCTCCAGGCCTTTAGCTAAGATGATGACTAAGGCCTGTCTAAATTAAATATTTGTAATGTCTGTTACTCCAACATTCTCTTGGAGGAAAACATACAGTATCCTGGCTACTGCCATTAGTAGTGCTGAGAAGGCTGGGTGGTTGGGTTGAGAGACTTGGCTTGGCTGTCAGCAGGAGGTGCACAGTCCCTCTCTTCCTATAGGAAGGCTGAGAGACGGTGGGGCTGCTGCAAAATGCCAGCCAGTGATAGCTCCTGCCCCGAAGCAGCTGCTGTCCACCGTCTGGGTAGTGTCCCTTCTGTATAGAAGCAGATGGAGCTGATGTTTTGGTACAGAGTGAAAATCAGGTGAAGTGCAGGCAGCCTACAGACCTGTGAGCTTGAGAATAAATGTAGGTTACTGTAAGCCATTGATTTTTTTTTAGGGGTTTGTTAATATAGTATAAATAGAAGTAGCTGACAGATACTGTAGTATAGAGGAGGATGGTTACACATTGCTATAAAACAAGATATCAGCCTCTTTTTCAATAAACAACCAAAGGGGATTCTCATCTTCTCACACAAACGATTTTCTTTATTTTCTAATTCTTCACTCCCATACTTTCCACACAGTTGGGATAAATCCTGAATTGCAGATTTAGCTTCCTATACAGCTAATCAATACTTAGCTCCCTCTTTAGAAAGGTATGGCTTTCCTTAAGCCAACCCCAGAGAGGATCTCAGTACCCAGATTGAATATTTAATACATACGAAGTGACATCTGGAAAAATACCCAAGCTGTTTTTCAGAATCAAACCAAACAGTCATAATCTCCTGAATTCAACAGAGATTGCTGAGAGCCTACTCTCTGCTGGTGTCTATGCTAGATGCTAGATAGAATTTGCACAGTTGATATTTGTTCTGTTCCTGCTGTCTGTCATGTGCTGTGGTCAAATTCAGGGCCTTTAAGGAATACACTAGTTAGTGGGAGAGGCAACGAAGTGGATAATTAAGGCCTAGTGTGGTAAGCAGTGCCATAAGTGGCACATCCACAGTCTTAGGGGAGCTTGGGGGAAATGCATCTGACTCTTCCTGGAGGCTGGAATATGGGGAGCATTCAGAAAAACCTCTCTGGGGGAACTCACGCCATGCTTCAGCTTTCTGAAGGATATAACCATATTGGAGGAAATTCAATAACCAGACAGTAGAAAGTGGCTTTAAGGAATGATCTTTCTCTTTACTCAATAAAAGGAAGCACTCACTCTCTCTCAATGCGTGCCAGAATCACATGGTTCAGGTATTAGGCATTAACCAAGATCCACGTATGATATTGGTGCATACGCATACCAAAAATGCGTAACTTTATTGCATATGCATATGAAAATTCCATGACATGTTTTCTGCACTTTGTCAGCTCTCTTGGCATTGCCTCAAGAACCTGCAGCCTCTGGCTTTGCTGGGCAGGCAGCTCTACTCCAGTCTGTAGGATTCCACCTAGGCTAGCCAGTCCCACACCTAGTTTTTGTGTCTTCCATCAAGATTCGAACGAAATGCCATATCCAGGAATGTGTAATCTGGCTTTAAGACAGGCTACCTTGGCCAGATGAAGTAACTAGAAATGTAGTAGAGTTAACCCACTGTCAGGAGGAATTTGACAGGTGGCAATAGGCAACAAGAAGCAGCTGGGTAGATGTAGTCCTCTCCCTGTTGCCCCCATACTCTCCACCCGCCCCCAGACTGCTCCGAGGCATGGTTTCTCCATTTCACCCATCTCAAAATGTATCACCTAGCTGAATGTACCTGCCTGCCCTTAACCTGCTGTGTCACTTCAAGGCTCATGAAGAAGCTAGTGCGGTGCTTCTTGTTCTTGTATATAATCCCACAGGGAGAGGTTCTACAGAAAAGGAAGCTAGGCTGTTTGACCACCACACTTTTTTAAATGTCTTTGTCCCATCCATAAGCAGATCAGATTATTTCGATTACTCGTTTATTTTCATTATAAAAGCACTCTCTGGTGTTGAGGGGTCTGCATCTCTGTATAGGACTATACCTTTTGTGATTATTGGTCAGGTGGCTTGCATGGTGCTAAACTTTTTGGAGTGTGTGCACTTCTTTTCCAAGAAGAGGCCTAGATACATGCTTGTTCATTAAGAGGATGGGGAAATGCTAACTTTAGTTTATTCGGTACTTCTGATGGAAAGAAGTTCCTCCTTGGAAGTAAGGATTTTTGTATGATTTTTGTTTTGGTTTTGATTTTTGTTTGAGGCAGTGTCTTACTCTGTTACCCAGGCTGGAGTCCAGTATGATCATAGCTCACTATAACCTCAACTCCTGGGCTCAAGCGGTACTCCTACCCCACTCCTGAGTGGTTAGGACTATAGGCATGTACTGCCATGCACCGCTAATTTTTATTTTGTTTTTGTTTTTTTTTGGTACGGACAGGAACTTGCTATATTGCCCAGACTTGGAAATAAACTTTTTATAGCTAATTTACACGTTCCGCTTACAAGCTCCAGGAACGCATTCAGTCAATGGTTTTCTAGCCCATGCATAATTATACATACAGGACTGTGGAGGTTTTCTCCCTGGCACAGCAGGATAATGGGCGTGATTCATTCACCACGTGGCTTACTCAGGGTCACCAGGAACACCTTTCAGTTGCAGTTAACATGCTGTTCTCACCCTTTCCTACAGTCAGTTTGCTGCTACTCTATTGCCATTCTTTGCTAACACAGCTATTTTGTAGTAGTGTTACTCTAAAACATTAAGTGTTGCTTCTCATTTCTCTTGTCTTTATGTCTTCATGAAAATAGAAATCAGTCAAGGTACTCTGTTGTTCAGTTAGAGAAATTGTTCCACAGTGGAGAGGGTAGCACAGTTGTATTTGATCAGCTCAGATTTAACATGGTGTCTCTCTTTTATTTCCCAAAGGTGTCTTCTCTTTAGGGATGGTGAGGTTGGAAGAAGGCTCCTGTAACCCTCCTCCAGGATGAATCACCTGCCAGAAAACATGGAGAATGCTCTCACTGGGAGCCAGAGCTCCCACGCTTCTCTGCGAGACATCCATTCCATCAACCCCACACAACTCATGGCCAGGATTGAGTCCTATGAAGGCAGGGAAAAGAAAGGCATATCTGATGTCAGGAGGACTTTCTGTTTGTTTGTCACCTTTGACCTCTTATTTGTAACATTACTGTGGATAATAGAATTAAATGTAAGTTGGTGGTTCTTTCATGACTTTTTAAGAAATGTTTCCAGAGACAACAGGGGTTTTTCCGTTTGTTTGTTTTTCTTGTCATTTATCTCATTTAGTAATTTCCATCTTGGACCTTTCTTATTCTTTAATATTATTCTTTAAGGCAAATGTGGTCAGTTTAAAAGTAAGGTTGTCTGAGATGTTGAAATTTGAATTCCTGGTGTTTTGCTCTGCAACAGGAGTTGACAAACTATAGGCTGTGGGACAAGTTCAGTAGGCCTGTTTTAATAAAGTTTTATTGGAAAACAGCCAGGCCTGTCTGTTTACATGTTGTTTGTGGCTGGCTTTTGCACTGAGTAGTTGCAGTTGAATAGTTGTGACAGAGACCTTCTGACTCACAAAGGCCAAAACATTTATTCTCTAGTCTTCTTCAGAGAAAGTTGGCCCATCCTTCTGCCAGAAAAATGTAGAATGCTTTTGGAATAAATTTTAGGTGTTTCATGTACTTTTCTAATTCCCACCTTTAAAATTTTGCATATGTTTGTTCTTTACTTTCTTGCAAAGTGATTACTTCCTTATATTTCATCAGAAAAGTTGTCCTGGAGGCATTTGGAGGTGTATGCAGTTACTCTGTATTACCCACTAATTGTTTAGACCAGTACTGTCCAATAGAAATACAATGCAGCTTATTATATATGTAATTTAAAATTCTCTAGTTGACACATTAATAAAAATCAAAATAAACAGATGAAACTCATTTTAATAATTTTTTTATGTAACCCAATATATGTGCTTTCTTCCCAAAGCCTGTGGTCTGACTGCATTCCTTACCACCAAATAGGTGAACTCCCCCAGAAGGTTTTCCTCACAGGCATTTATTTCCAGGAAGTGTCTGCTATGACCTAGGTAGTAATAATTATTACCTGTTGTTTATTTTTAGGGGGTTAGTCTTTGCTAGGCACAGTACCAGATGCTTTATGAGAATTTATTGCAATACAGAAGATATGAAAAGATATTGAGATTTCTGTTTGAAAATTATTTTAAAATTTGCCTTTTAACAGCAAGAAGCAACATCTTAATCTAAATTTTGATTAGGATTCTAATTCATAGCAGTAATTTCAATTCTAGACTCTAATCTCTTAACAATTAGGGTCATTGAATCTCATTTAATTGCATCATGAACACTAATAGAGGAATAAAACCCATTATGAAAGTAGACAGCTACTTGAGAAAATAATATTTTGTCCCATAATCACAGTGGCATGGAACATGAGTTCACTGTTATGTTTCTATTAACGGATTTTTCTTCTGTTAATTTTGCTCTGCGGGAATACCTACATTTTGTTTGTAACCAGACAGGACATTCATACGACACAGTAATTTAGAGTCTCTTTTTACTACTTGTTTCATATGTGCATGTTAAAGAAAATAATTAATGTATATTTCAAAGGAGTAATATGTTTTCAAAACTATAGCTATATAATGAGAGATGAAAAGGAAATGCATCTTTTAACAGTAAACACAGCAGCAGTTTTAAGGGGGCACACTTAAAAATTATTTTATCGCCAGCTCCAAGTCCAGGGATTCATTCCTTTGGCTGCATATATTACTGTGTGCCTTTAAAAGAGGGAAGTCATGGGCCAGAACTGTGGTGGGGTTCATGGGATCACACTGCTCATTTCTCTCCTTTCTGTTTTCTTCAGGGAAGTAGAAATGAAGTAGGCTGCCCCCTGTTCTTGTTCACAGACAAGTTATCTATTTACATCTGCACGCAACACGTTATACATGAAAAATCATCAGGCCTAGCAACTTTGAAATGTGTTTTTATCCTCACTTTCCCACCAATTACTGTACGATCTTTAAGCAAGAACATCTTGACTTTTTTTAGTATGATTGTTTTTCAGCGTCCAATTTTGTTTTGAATTGTCATCTTGACTTGGCATTTTCACTACACTCAGTGGCTCATTTTGTTTTGTTGACTTGCTGTAAATCTCTAATCATTGAAATCCATTTTTTTTAACATGTCTTTCCATTTACCGAGTACCAGAGAACAGGTTTCTAATTTGGGTGTTGTTAGCTCTACCAAAAAAACTATACGGGATTTAGAGTTTAACTGAATAAATATGGCACATAATCTTATACTGCCTTGTGTTGTAGTCTTTAAAAGAAGAAAGAAACTGTCATAAAGGATGCCAGGCCTTTAGAATATGGGTAGCCAGCTGTTCTCTGCCATTATAACAATAACCAAAGTACTTTGCCTTCATATATGGCTTCCGCCTTAGTCAGCCACCTTCCCTCCCTGCTCCAGGGACCTGACCGGCACCATCCGGCCTCAAGGGCAGGGCTCCGGTGAGCCAAAGAAGCCTAACACCACCTTAGTTCATTTTCCTTCCGGAAGATCTTAGCGCTGCTGATCTCTTTTCGGTGAGTCAAGAGGATGGTTTTGATTCTACCCAAGGCCTCTTGGTCCACCTTTGAGTAGACTGATTTCCCAAGTTGGATGTGGAATTGATTATGGCTTGGGTTCCTTGAGGACCCTCTTCACTCCGCAGACTCTCGCCTGGACTCTGTAGACAGTAGCAACAGGGATCAAAGCAGTGACAGTCGGAAGGAAGCTGGTTTTCTTGTTAGCTTTTGAGACTGTGGTTCAGAAAAAGCCTTTATCAGTGCTTAGTGACATTTTTCTTCTTACTTTCTAGCTGGTGTACTAGAAAGTGTCGGAATCCTCCTAATTTGACTTAGAGCTGTCGTGACCAGGTCTTTGGCCTTAGGCAAGCTGTTGAATAAGTTCTCTGGGCCTTGCTTTTTCCATCAATTCAGTAAGCTAATACTGGTCTTGCCTTCCTCATGGGTCCATGTGAAGATCAAATGGAAAGATGTACACAGCAGCCCCTTTGAAGATACAGAGGTCTGCACAATTAGAAGTTATGTAGTTTATTATTAACTAAAATGAATTTAACCCAGAAAGAGGAAAAAAATGCTGGTTGCCGTTTTCTCACTATTGTTACGTTTAAGTTTCAGGTACTTTTTACCTTGCTAATTCTGATTCTATTTCCTCATTTCTACTCTGCTCTATAAATTGTGATGACCAAGTATAACAGAAACTCAGATGAGGGAGATCAGTGGCTTGGACTGTTTGAAGGAGTGAATGGAACAGATGGACTGTGAATTGGGTTTGGAAGGAGAGGTAGCAGTGAAGATGGGAGGATGATCTGGGAAGGATGATCCTTCAGTTTAGGGGCTTGAGGAGAGGGTCTGGAGATCAAGGTGCATGGAAGTGCTGATGCAAGAGTGTGTGCTTATGCATGGGGGTGTGCTTATGCATGGGGGTGTGCTTATGCATGGGGAGTGTGTGCTTATGCATGGGGGGTGTGTGCTTATGCTTGGGGGTGTGCTTATGCATGGGGGTGTGTGCTTATGCATGGGGGTGTGTGCTTATGCATGAGGAGTGTGTGCTTATGCATGGGGGGTGTGCTTATGCATGGGGGGTGTGTGCTTATGCATGGGGGTGTGCTTATGCATGAGGAGTGTGTGCTTATGCATGGGGGGGTGTGCTTATGCATGAGGAGTGTGTGCTTATGCATGGGGGGTGTGCTTATGCATGGGGGGTGTGTGCTTATGCATGGGGGTGTGCTTATGCTTGGGGGGGTGTGTGCTTATGCATGGGGGTGTGCTTATGCATGGGGGGGTGTGCTTATGCATGGGGGTGTGCTTATGCATGGGGGGGTGTGCTTATGCATGGGGGTGTGCTTATGCATGGGGTGTGTGCTTATGCATGGGGGTGTGCTCATGCATGGGGGGTGTGCTTATGCATGGGGGTGTGCTTATGCATGGGGGTGTGCTTATGCATGGGGGGGTGTGTGCTTATGCATGGGGGTGTGCTTATGCATGGGGGGGTGTGCTTATGCATGGGGGTGTGCTTATGCATGGGGTGTGTGCTTATGCATGGGGGTGTGCTCATGCATGGGGGGTGTGCTTATGCATGGGGGTGTGCTTATGCATGGGGGTATGCTTATGCATGGGGGTGTGCTTATGCATGGGGGTGTGCTTATGCATGGGGAGTGTGTGCTTATGCATGGGGGGGTGTGCTTATGCATGGGGGTGTGCTTATGCATGGGGGTGTACTTATGCATGGGGAGTGTGTGCTTATGCATGGGCGTGTGCTTATGCATGGGGGTGTGCTTATGCATGGGGGGTGTGCTTATGCATGGGGGTGTGCTTATGCATGGGGGTGTGCTTATGCATGGGGGTGTGCTTATGCATGGGGAGTATGTGCTTATGCATGGGGGGGTGTGCTTATGCATGGGGGGGTGTGCTTATGCATGGGGGGGTATGCTTATGCATGGGGAGTATGTGCTTATGCATGGGGGGGTGTGCTTATGCATGGGGAGTATGTGCTTATGCATGGGGGGTGTGTGCTTATGCATGGGGGGTGTGCTTATGCATGGGGGTTGTGCGCTCAAGTGTGTGTACTTGGAGGGGACAGGAACAGAGGCCGAGAAAATACTAGCCTGGCCAGAAAGTAAGGTGCCTACTGGAAATGAAATTGTGTAGATAGGCGGGTGCTAGGTTATTCGAGTTATTAAAAGGGATATAGAAGGATTTGTATTTACTGCAATGGTGAGCTGTTACAGGTTCTGGAACAAATTGGCAAACATGATTTTGAGATTTTTTTCAGAAGTCAGTGACTCACAATCTACATCACAGCCTTTTTGACCTTTCCAGTTGGGTGTCTGACTTAACACATACACACCTGCTTTCCCCCTTCTTCATCAGTAAGCCAACACAGAGACTTGGGCCAAAGTCAAAACGCATTTTTTGATTTGCTTGTTTGTTTTGTATTTTTCATGCCTCACATCCAGTCTAAAAGCAAGTTCTGTCAAATCTGTCTCTAAAATATATTCCAAATATGACCACTTCTCTTCCTTTCCACTGTTTCCAGCCTCCACCAAGCCTCATTTATCGCTCATCCAGACCACTCCTGCCTGCTCCCACTCACCCTGCAATCCAGCCTTCTCACAGTAGTTAGCATGTCACGATCTGTTACAAGTCTTCACTGGCAGCCCGTGGCATTTAGAATAAAATCCAAATGTTGTGCCTTGGCTTGCAGAGCCACAGAAGCCTCTCAGACTCCTTCCCACCCTCTGTTCCTGGCTCCCCGGTCTCACACTTGCCTCCTGTTCTCAGGCAGGAATAAACTTCTTTCTCTCTTAGGACTCTTCTACTAGTTGTTTCTTCTATATGAAATGATTAATTTCCTTTATCTTTTTGTAGAATTCAAGTTCTTCCCTTGCCAGTATCAATTTAAATGTCTTCATTATTCTGTCACTGTGACCTGCTTCTGTTGTCTGTGTAGCATTTATGTTCTTATTTACCATCTCTCTCACCTTGCCGGAATATAATCTCCATGAAGACAGATATTCTTTTGTTTCCTGAAGTATTTCCTATATTTAGAACAGTGCCTGGTGTGTAGTAGATGCTCAGCAAATATTTGGGGAATGGATAAAGATCACTGTGGCAGTGGCGTGCAGCTGGACAGATAGACAGTGAGAACACACGGTGGTGAGAACAGGAAAGAACGAACCTGAGAGTCAGTAAGGGAAGGAGTGTGAGAAGACTTGTTGATAGGCTGAGTTTATCATTCCCAGTATGTCTTCAGATGACTCTCACGTTTCCAGTGATGAAACCCAGAAGAGTAGTCCCAGAACTGACTGGGAAGAGATTTTTCTATGAAAGTAAAATAGTCTATTTAAGACATCTTGAGCTAGAGACAAAAATTTTGAAATGAGGATTTAGAGTATAAGTTAGGGCTAGAGATACAAATTTTAGATAATGTCTATTTAAAGGCAACTCGACATGAGAGTATTTTAAGGTCTGCAGATATCAGAGAAAAGCTGTGGGCTATTTGTTGCAAAACTGTATTGGCAGCTTTGATTCCTGTTCTCCCAGGAGTAGAAAGGGGAGGCCTCTCAGTGGTAGAGAACCCCTCTTTGCTATCTCTGCTTGGAATACTCATTCTGTTAATATTCTGGATATTGGCAAGTTTCCTTAGTCTGGAGACACAGTAATGAGACTAGGTGGTTGGGCGTCTGTCAACCATTGTTCCTCCTTCCTTCCAGGTTTTCAGTTCTATTCAAGTGGGTCTACAAATGATTTGTGCTAATTACACAGGAATGTAGTCCTGTTGAAGGGATTTTGGGGAAAGGGATGGTATTTATGCTATACTTTCATTTGCATAACGAATGCAAATACATGAAAAGACATCTAAGCCAAGAATACCCTTCCCTTGTGGCAACTTTCATGCAAATTTGAACCTGGCAAAGTTGTTCCTAATTTATGTTTTCCCTCTTATCCAGATCGTTAGTTAACTGTCCCTCCTTTTGTCCATTTTTGGACCCTCTGCATTTGTTTGCCAGGACCGATTTGGAAATTTGAATTTATTTTTACACGTCTTACTCCCTCTGATTAGGCTAATCCAGGGCCCCAACAGTGACCCTCCTCGGCTGCTGCATTAGCTGCCGACATATGTCCCCTTACTTGATTTTTAAAAGTATGCTCCATAGTTTAATTTGTCGAATTTTGAACTCGATAATTTAAAATTTATTTTGACGGTAGAATTGGGAGAGGACAGAAAGTCGCATCCAGTCTGAGTTTCATCATTTACTAGCACTGTCCTTATTTCATTATCTATTCATGTTAAAAATACATTTAAATTGATAAAAGTACAGAATCTTTAAATGCCAGGAAAAATAAAAATGAGAAACCACACAGAATGTTACATTTCTACCCTGTGTCATCCTAGTGGCCATCACTGATGTTTGCCAGGAGGTTAGGGGAGCCTTGGCCTTCCAAAACATGAGCCTGTGGAGAGAGATCAGGAAGTGAGGGAGTTCTGGATGAAGGTGAATTGCCTTCTCTAAAAATGCGATTTGTAAAAATTTGTATGATGGAAGACTTCATCTTAGAAGGGAAAACATAATTTTCTTACCGTTTTAATTTGCCCAAATGTGAACTACCGAAGTCATTATTTTTCACTATACATTTATATCTGTTGAATGAATGAATTCAGAATTGAGGAATCAGTGCTATCCAGCCCTTTTCTATTAAAATTGTGAGAATTCTTTTCTTCCCTATTTTAACATTTCTGGGTTCTAAGAAGATAGGAAAGTTGGATAGGAAATCTTTCCCTTGTTTTATTTCCACACATAAACCTCTCCCTGTTTTTTCTTCTTACTCTTCTTTCTAGGTGAATGGAGGCATTGAGAATACGTTAGAGAAAGAAGTGGTGCAGTATGACTACTACTCCTCATATTTTGATATATTCGTAAGTATTTTTTATGTTTCATTTGAGATGTAATAAAACTGACCGAAAAGGCAGATTTCCTCTAAATGGACTTCAAATTCTATGCTTTTTTTTTTCTTGTTTTGAACACTGACCATATTTTCCTTTCCTTTTAATTCCCCACCCATTCAGTGTTCTCTGTCTCTTACTAAGGAATTGTCTGGTCATCTCAAGAAAATAAAAGATTAATGACAGATAAGGGAGGGCAGCAGAAGGAGCCATTCCTATATTCTTGGTGGAGAGCCTTTATTCTTTCAAATGGCTGAAATAGAACCCATGGACATATCTAGTCACTGAAAGGAAAATTTACCTATTAATGCTATCCTTTTTCTTGCCTTGTTCCTTCTTTCATGATGGGAGATTAATGTGAAACCTAATTTGCTCTTACATTAAGTTCTAATGCGGGAATTCCCAAATGCCGGTTTACAGACTAGTCTCCAGCTAAATCACAATAAGGAAGACAGTCTGGTGAGTTCTTCATAAAGCTATGTCATTTTTATATATATTTTAAAACACCTCTTTGTTGTTTTCAGCTTTTGGCAGTTTTTCGATTTAAAGTATTAATACTTGCATACGCTGTGTGCAGACTGCGCCATTGGTGGGCAATAGCGGTGAGTATGCCCTGCGTGAGAGGGTCATCTCCTCCAGTGCTAGTGGCCAGGTCATGCCCTCAACAGGCCTGGGCTGGGAGAAGATATGGTTGTAATGCGGGTGGAATCCCACTAGCTTTCCTGAGTCCCATTTCCTCCATACTTAAGTAGGGTTAAAACTCCAGAGCTTCTTTCCAGTGTTAATGACTAACTCGATTTGTCTCTTGGTGCTGAGCCAAAGAGGACTCTAGAAGCCCAACACCAAGCCACCCTCTACCTCATTTTGCAAGTAAGAGATGGGAGCAGTACCTCTGTCCCAAAAATACTTGGAAAATACTTGGTTAAAAATGCTTAGTGATTGTTTTCATGACATGGTCCATACTTATTTAGATAATAGCCTTACCCGCTCCTTTCTTCCCACTGACCACCCCCCTCCCCCATCTTGGAAGGAAGAGCTCTCACTCTTTCTCTTATTGCCTTGGGCTTCTCAAGGACAAGGACCTTTTTACTCCTCTGTTTCTTTGCATCTGGCACAGAGGGCCTCGGTACCCTCAATAAATATTTAGAGATTGATAGAAGAATGACTAGCAATTCTGCCTGACAGATGTCTGAAAATTCGCCTTTTGTAAAGCTTTAGTAAGTCAGTTATGTGAGAAGAAAATGTTGAGCTCCTCAGACTAGAGAACACTGCTCAGAAACAACCTGCAGTTCTGCCATTAGAGGGCGAGACCTCGGGTCTGGGTGGCCCGGGTCTGGGTGGCCCATGCCTGGGTTTGTCCAGCTGGGAATAGGACTTGTGCTTCCCTCCTGAGTCCACCAGGGGGCCACGTCATCCTGGGCCATCCCTTCTGAGCATTCGCTGAATCAGGGCAGAGATCAGACTGTCTGTTAATCTGGAAGCTCTCATTTCATGGATATAGGCTGACAGTCTTGGCCAGACTTGACTCCCTTTCCTGAATACTGAGTACTCTCTTGCTGATATCATCATAGCTTTGGATTATCATACCCTCCCATTTTTCTACGTTTTCTACAACAAACCCCTTTGGAATATTGTATTCCTGAGTCCCCATACCTATGCTAGTATTTGTCAGACCATCCCTCTCAATGTTTGCTTTAGAAACGTGTTTGATATACAGATATTCAGTGAGAGCTGTAAGACAGCGTCTTCAATATCTGCTTTCAGATTATCTGAAGAATAAGTCTAATTTAGCAAATCTGTTTTATTGCATCTGTCTTGTGTAAAAAAGCATTTGCAGAGAAGAGTCTAGAAGCTGAGAGGAGGAGAAGTCAGCTGGAATCTAAAGAGTGCTAAGTGTCAGCCTGTAAAGTTAATTCGTGTCAGAATGTAAAATGCTAAACCACCTCCTCTCCCAAGCAGCTAACTGCGGGGTGTGTGTGTGTGTGTGTGTGTGTCTGCAACTTTGTTAATACTTACTGAGCAAGATACTTGGTGCTCCCTGTCCTCCCTTCTGTTAATCAAGGTACCGTTGGTATTAATTTTGGTCAGGTTTCATCATGCTAAAAATATTAGTTGAAAGACACAGTGATAAGACTGAGGTGTTATGAGATCTCTGGGTTTCATAACCCCTGGGGAGACCCCACCTATGCATTTTACCGAAATGTACCTTCTGGTGGATAAAGTAGTTACCCAGCACACCAGTCTACCGAAATGTGGGTAGACATGCAGTCATTTGGGATTGTGTTACATAGAAGCCTGTTTTGCCTCAGTGTGGGTCTTGGGGATAGAGACTGAGCGATATGGGATGGAGCAGGGCTAGGCACAGGTGTTTAGGCATCGCCTGCTCCTAGCTCAGACGGGTCTCTTGAGAAGTGGGAGTTGCCTTCACAGTGTGAGATGCCTAATGTGAACAGTGCTGGATCATGTGTCTTGCAGTTGACAACGGCAGTGACCAGTGCCTTTTTACTAGCAAAAGTGATCCTTTCAAAGGTACGACCTACCACTTTTTCTGTATAGTTACCATCTTCAGTGACGAAGCCTCGTTGTCCAGTGTGAATTTGTGGTAAACACACTTCCCTTTCCTGGTCATGTCTTTCTTCCAGCTTTTCTCTCAAGGGGCTTTTGGCTATGTGCTGCCCATCATTTCCTTCATCCTGGCCTGGATTGAGACGTGGTTCCTCGATTTCAAAGTGTTACCTCAAGAAGCAGAAGAAGAAAACAGTAAGTTCCTCTCAAAGGCAGCCTCCTGAGCCTGGCCGGGTACCAGGCTGGGAGGAAGAGATGTGTTGTCCTAATGTGAATGGAGCTACCGATGGGTAGAGTTAGGCGGCGGTGGGGTCTCCGATGGGTAGAGTTAGGCGGCGGTGGGGTCTCCCATGGGTAGAGTTAGGCGGCGGTGGGGTCTCCCATGGGTAGAGTTAGGCGGCCGTGGGGTCTCCCATGGGTAGAGTTAGGCGGCGGTGGGGTCTCCGATGGGTAGAGTTAGGCGGCCGTGGGGTCTCCGATGGGTAGAGTTAGGCGGCCGTGGGGTCTCCGATGGGTAGAGTTAGGCGGCGGTGGGGTCTCCTATGGGTAGAGTTAGGCGGCGGTGGGGTCTCCGATGGGTAGAGTTAGGCGGCCGTGGGGTCTCCCATGGGTAGAGTTAGGCGGCGGTGGGGTCTCCGATGGGTAGAATTAGGCGGCGGTGGGGTCTCCGATGGGTAGAGTTAGGCGGCGGTGGGGTCTCTGATGGGTAGAGTTAGGCGGTGGTGGGGTCTCCTATGGGTAGAGTTAGGCGGCGGTGGGGTCTCCGATGGGTAGTTAGGCGGCGGTGGGGTCTCCTATGGGTAGAGTTAGGCAGTGGTGGGGTCTCCCATGGGTAGAGTTAGGCGGCGGTGGGTTCTCCGATGGGTAGAGTTAGGCAGTGGTGGGGTCTCCCATGTGTAGAGTTAGGCGGCGGTGGGGTCTCCCATGGGTAGAGTTAGGCGGCCGTGGGGTCTCCCATGGGTAGAGTTAGGCGGCCGTGGGGTCTCCCATGGGTAGAGTTAGGCGGCGGTGGGGTCTCCCATGGGTAGAGTTAGGCAGTGGTGGGGTCTCCGATGGGTAGAGTTAGGCGGCCGTGGGGTCTCCCATGGGTAGAGTTAGGCGGCGGTGGGGTCTCCGATGGGTAGAGTTAGGCGGCCGTGGGGTCTCCCATGGGTAGAGTTAGGCGGCGGTGGGTTCTCCGATGGGTAGAGTTAGGCAGTGGTGGGGTCTCCCATGTGTAGAGTTAGGCGGCGGTGGGGTCTCCTATGGGTAGAGTTAGGCGGTGGTGGGGTCTCCGATGGGTAGAGTTAGGCGGCGGTGGGGTCTCCTATGGGTAGAGTTAGGCAGTGGTGGGGTCTCCCATGTGTAGAGTTAGGCGGCGGTGGGGTCTCCTATGGGTAGAGTTAGGCGGTGGTGGGGTCTCTGATGGGTAGAGTTAGGCGGTGGTGGGGTCTCCTATGGGTAGAGTTAGGCGGCGGTGGGGTCTCCTATGGGTAGAGTTAGGCGGTGGTGGGGTCTCTGATGGGTAGAGTTAGGCGGCGGTGGGGTCTCCTATGGGTAGAGTTAGGCGGTGGTGGGGTCTCCTATGGGTAGAGTTAGGCGGCGGTGGGGTCTCCTATGGGTAGAGTTAGGCGGTGGTGAGGTCTCCCATGGGTAGAGTTAGGCGGCGGTGGGTTCTCCGATGGGTAGAGTTAGGCGGTGGTGGGGTCTCCCATGGGTAGAGTTAGGTGGTGGTGGGGTCTCCTATGGGTAGAGTTAGGCGGTGGTGGGGTCTCCCATGGGTAGAGTTAGGCGGCGGTGGGTTCTCCGATGGGTAGAGTTAGGCAGTGGTGGGGTCTCCCATGTGTAGAGTTAGGCGGCGGTGGGGTCTCCTATGGGTAGAGTTAGGCGGTGGTGGGGTCTCTGATGGGTAGAGTTAGGCGGTGGTGGGGTCTCCCATGTGTAGAGTTAGGCGGCGGTGGGGTCTCCGATGGGTAGAGTTAGGCGGCGGTGGGGTCTCCGATGGGTAGAGTTAGGCGGCGGTGGGGTCTCCTATGGGTAGAGTTAGGCGGTGGTGGGGTCTCTGATGGGTAGAGTTAGGCGGTGGTGGGGTCTCCTATGGGTAGAGTTAGGCGGTGGTGGGGTCTCTGATGGGTAGAGTTAGGCGGTGGTGGGGTCTCCTATGGGTAGTTAGGCGGTGGTGGGGTCTCTGATGGGTAGAGTTAGGCTGTGGTGGGGTCTCCTATGGGTAGTTAGGCGGTGGTGGGGTCTCCGATGGGTAGAGTTAGGCGGCGGTGGGGTCTCTGTTCTTTAGTGGCGACAGCAGAAATTGATAGAAGGGTTGGGTGGATGAAACGGTAAGTCATAGAAATCAGCTCCCCTCTCGAGCTGTTGGGCCAGGCTTCCCCGGGAAGAAAATGTGAACACTGGTGAAGAGGGCATTGAAGCAATAACAAAAACTAGCCAGCACCTCTTTCTCCCGAGACACCTTGTTCTTTTCTCCCCATTAGCAGCAGGCAGGACACTAAGCATTTTGTGCATGTAAACAGAACTGTGCTGTTTAGGGGCAGAGAAAATAAAACGAATTTTAAGTGTGTGGAGGCAACTATTCTAAATACAAGCCAGTGATTCTCCAGTCTCCCATTGTGATCCATACATCAGGTGGTCTGTAATTACAACAGTTAAATGCCGAAGGCTGGGGATGGTTGGTGTGTTTAGGATGAAGGTTATTCACAGGAGGATGACAGCAAGCCAGAGCCATGCTCAGCCTTTTACCATCCTCTGAGTAGCGGAGTCATCGCTAGCGTGGTGTACTCATGAGTCCTGCCAAAGCTGCTGTAATCTCATCACGGCTTTGAGTATCCCAGAATATTAACTAGGAAGGCAAATGACTGATTGAGCTTTATGGCAAATTACCGAGCTGGAATTCTTCTCCATGTAATGTCCTTAATGGAAGCCCACATGCCCCACCCACCTATCTTAAAAGTGAAATGATCAAAGCTCATTTCAGACACCCATGCAGTTTTAAGACACGCTGTTTTTACACTTTTTCCAGTCACCTGGCTCAATTTGCCCTGCCTCATAGGGAAAAAAAAGTATCTTACAGGAAGTTAAGCTTCAGAAAGCTTAACTTATATGGTTATAAGTTCATATAACTATATATGGTTATAACTTCAGAAAACATCAGGATGCAAAATAATCTTGCAAATGGTTTTACTGGAAAATCTCATTTACGTAGAAGAAATATAAGAAAAGCATTATAATTCAAGAGTAGATTTTAAAAACACATTAATCAGACCAAGGTGTACCTTCTGTCCTCTGGCCTCTATTCCTTTGTGAAAGTGTATTACGGAGAAGGTATAAGTAGATCAAAGTCTTCTTAAACTGCATGTAAATATGAAACTGAACTTTACTGAAAACATATCAACTATTACTGTGACAGGTTTGAGTGGTTATGGGATTAACCCACATTCGAAGTGACTAATAAAGCAGAAGATACAATTCATGAAAGTCTTGGAATAGTACTTCTTTTCATTGTCGGTAGCATGTGTGACACACATACCCGGCGTCTGCTGCTCGGCCTGGTGCTCCTTCCCACTTTATCTTAAGGTTAACTCAGCTTTCAGGCAAAAGAACTGAAGTTTCGATGGCCTTTCACATGTTAGGGTCCTCAGCTGTCGGCGTCCTGCTTTCTTCCCTTTCCTTTGTTTTTTGAGATACTTCTTTTCTTTGAAACATTCTTGTTGCACAAATATTTTTTTGTCATCTTAATTGTTCTTTATACATTTATAAAAGTCCATCCCTATATTGTACTTTACATCTGACATATCTCACCAGATGTAGCCAGCAGACCATATGTAGGAGCTGACTGCGTTTTTTATTTTACTTTGTGTTTTGGTTTTGAGATTGTGCTTTTTTGTAGGAAGGTGGGTATTCACAAGGGAAAGATGTAAATACTGAGTTAACATGAGGCTGTTTATTTATTTATTCTGTGACAGAGTCTCGCTTTGTCACCCAGGCTGAAATGTAGTGCCACAATCACAGCTCACTGCAGCCTCAACTTACTGGACTCAAGCAATTTGCCCACTCACCCTCTTCAATAGCTGGGACTACAGGCACGCACTACCGGAGTCAGCTAATTTTTAAATTTTTTACAGAGACAGGGTCTTGCTATATTGCCCAGGCTGGTCTCAAACTCCTGGGCTCCAGCGATCCTCCATCCTCAACCTCCCAAAGTGCTGCCGTTACAGGTGTGAGCCACCATGCCCGGCCTCATGAGACAATTATTTAAACTACCCGGTTATCTGTCCTTACAGTATTGTTTGTCATTTGTTAATGAAACTTACTGTTCACTTGAAAAAATTTTTAAGTACCTCTTTTTCTAAAAGTATTTTTTTATAATAACAATACCATTTTATTTTACTTAATCTTGCCAAGAAACTACCAGAAAGGTGACCTCATTCCCAACATCCGGATTTCTTCTTTTCCAGGACTCCTGATAGTTCAGGATGCTTCAGAGAGGGAAGCACTTATACCTGGTGGTCTTTCTGATGGTCAGTTTTATTCCCCTCCTGAATCTGAAGCAGGTAAAAAACTTGAATATTATTTGTGTTTGTATCTCTCAAAGGCTCTGCTCTTCCTCCCTTTCCCTACCCCCTCGATTTCTCAATACACTTAGCTAACATCTAACATGCCAGGGATTAGGAATATGAAAATAGGTGAGACACAGTGTCACATGAGACCAGCAGTAAGGCACAGAGTTGTAAAAATAAATGTCAGGGAGGAGTGATTAGACACCGTGGTTTGTGGTATGTATCTTAGAAGACACACAGACAACGGGAAGGGTCTTCATGCTCTCTTTACTCCTGTTCATCACCAAACCAGCCTCCCTCTAGGACTCTCATGTCTGAGAATGGCAGCACTGTTCACCCAGTTGCCCAGATCAAACACCAGAGCCTCACTGCTGGCTCCACCCCTTTCTTATAGCTCAATCTCATCATTCACAAAACTGTTTCCATCCTCTCTCCCTTATTTCTACCTCCGTTTTCTCATTCAAATCCTACCGCTTCTCACCAGCTCCAGCCTCATTTCAGCATTGCTTTCTGCTGTTTCTGCAGCCTTGGTCTCCCTGCCTTTGTCTTTCACTAACCGGCAGCCAGATGCTCTGTTAAAAATAACAATCACACTCCACAACAAAAATGAGCAGCCTGATTAAAAATATGCAAAGGTTTTGATAGACAAATGGCCAATAAGCACATAAAAGATGCTTGACATCACTAATCATTAGGGAAGTGCAAATCGGAACCACAGCAAGATACCACTTCTTACCCACTAGAATGACTGTTACAAAAAGCAAAACAGAAAGACAGAAAATAAGTATTGGTAAGCATATGCAGAAATTGGACCCCTTGTGCATTACAGGTGAGAATGGAAAATGGTATAGCCCCAGTAGAAAACAGTCTGGTGTTTCCTTAAAAGATGAAGCATAGAGCTGCCATGTGATTCATTCTGGGTATGTACTCAAAGGAAATGAAAGCAGAGACTATGTCAGATATTTGTATACCCGTGCTCATAGCACCAGTATTCACAGTGGCTAAATGGTGGAAACAACTCAAACAGCCATCAACAGATGACTGGACAAACACAATGTACGTACATCAATGGAGTATTATTCTGCATTAAAAAGGGATGGAAAGCTGATCTCAGTGTCTCATGCTTATAATCCCAGCACTTTAGGAGGCCAAGGTGGGAGAATCGCTTGAGCCCAGGAGCTCAAGACCAGCCTGGGCAACATAGTGAGACCTTGTCTCTATTTAAAAAGAAAAGAATAGAATTCTGACACATACTGTAACATGTATGAACTATGAACACATTATGCTAAGTAAAATAAGCCAGACACAAAAGGACTGTCATATGATTCCACTTAATATGAGGTACCTAGAGAAGGGAAATTCACGGAAACGAAGTAGAATAGGGTTGCCATTCTGAAGGCGGACGGTGTTGCTGGCTGCATAGCAGCATAGATGAACTGAATGCCACTAGACGGCATGCTTAAAAATGGTTCAAATGGTACATTCTATGTTGAATGTATTTTTCTACGGTTAAAAAAACATTACTTTAAAAATCGCTAACACTTTTTTAAGTGTTAGATGCTGGTCTGTGCTTTATTAATATTCAGTCATTGACTTCTCCCTTGTCTCCTTATCTTCTGAGATGCAGATTACAAACCATAGCGTCTAATCACTCCTCCATTACATGCATTTCTTACAGCCCTGTGTCTTACCACTGATCTCATGTCCTATTGTCTAACCTATTTTCATATTCTTAATGCCTGGCATATTCGATGTCTGCTAAACACGTCCACTCTGTGACGTAAAACTCATATTATGCCTAATGCAGAGATGAGTAAATTGAGGCACAGAGAATTGAGGCGATTTACCCAGTATCACACTGATAATAAGTGGTGTAGCTGGGATTTGAACCTGGGATCCACTGCTAGAGTTCATGCTTATAACTCCTAAAGTATATTGGCCTCTTGATATTTATGAAAATATAGAATTGGTCATTGCCAGTCCCTGCTCAAAAGCCTTCAGTAGCATAAAGGTTAAAGAAATCAATAGATGTTAGCTTGGCTGCAGGTGCCCCTGTGGGCACTGTCACCAGTTGTCGAGCTTCTCATCTTGTGACTGCCTTCTCATGTGCTGTTCATAGCTCCTCTGAAATGCTGTGCTCTAGAACCCTCCAGCCACTGTCCACCTTGCTGTTTCCATTCTGATCTCCTCTGCAATCCTAGTTGCCGTTCACATGTTCCCAATTTCTTTCCAGCCATGCCTGCCCTCCCCGTCACTCCCAGCAGTCTTAGTTAGAATGTCCCCTGTGTGTTCTTTGGGACCTCTGCCCCAGCCCTGTCATCCTGTGTTGTCTGCACTGCCTTCCACGCTGACTGGTCTGTTTCTACTGCTGGGATGTAAACTTGAGTTAGAGACTATGTCATTGTATTCCCTGTACTAGGCCTAGTTAATATTTTCACTCACACACACACACGTGATAAAGCAGATTCCAGGCAGAAAGAGCCATGCATGATCGAAGGTGCAGCAGTGTGAAATCACAGTGTGCGGGAGGAACTCCAAGTGAACTCGAAATTCCGGACTATTGGTGTTGGATGTGAAAGCATGTGCAGCACAGAAACATGGAGCCAGATGTAAGACAGATATGGATTAGGAGAAAATCTGTTGCTCGAACAGTCAAAACTAGAATTAGGTATTAAATTGTTGATTACCTCATTATAAGGATTATTTCACTGAGATGTTTTCTGTCATAGGACTTTTTGATAAAGGAAAGTTCATATTAGAGTTCATGCATTTCCACTTCTTTTTCTAAGACTAATACAGTTTCTCGGTACTAATGTATTTTCTTAACTAGAGTTCAGAACATAGAATAGGAGTGACTTTAGGAACATGCCCCAGCCATGCCTCAAGCTTTCCAGTTCTTGGCTCCATCCGCCTTTCACCTTTGTCATTTACCACCACCTAGTGGTACTCTGGAGCACTGCTATTTCCTTGAGTTAGGAAGGCGAAGAAGGAAAACATTTTCATGGTGTTCCACTGTGTAGCTAACTGCTTTGTTTGACAAAAGACAGATTAGTAATGGGCAGAGAAGGAGTGGTCAGAATGGATTACCTTATTATATTTTCATTGTCTGAATGTTCAATTTAGGAAAGAATTAAAATTGAAAACTGTTACGGAAATTGATATACGTAGGAGAAAGAAGGCTACTCTAGAGCAAAGCTTTTCCATTATGCCAATAGCTAAAAATTGAAGCCTTTAAGTGGCTGAACTTGTAAGCGGCTGTCGCCCTGCTACAGCACTGACTTCCCTGACACACCTGAGGGCGTCCAAAGAAGGCTTGACGTGCCTTTTTTGTCTTTTTTTCTCCAGCACCTAATATAGTACCTGGCTTATATTAGACTTATTAACTGTTGAAGAAAGGGATGAAAAGAAAAGGGAAAGAAATCGGAGTCACCATAAACAAAAATGTTAGCATTTTTCCTTGTAAAGGAGCAGCCTGAGTTTTAGTATCAGAGAGGTAGCATGGTTCATTAGATATGCTTATAAAGGATATAAAAATAGTTTGTTCACAGGCTTGCCTGTTGATTAGACCACATCCCACATCCCTGTGTATTAAACAGAAAGAACAGGGAAGCGTGATCCTGTCTCAGATGACTGGGTTGAAATTATGTGTGGTCAGGGAACTTAAATGAACTAGTTGTGACGGCAAAGAAAGGATAACTCGTCACCTCCTAGACCATGGAACGACCAACTTAAAATGAGGAGTCGCTCAGTTGCATATTACAGCCTGTCCTGTGCAAGTCTAGATAAGACGTTCATCACAGTTCTAAGTTGCCACCTCCCCAGAGTAGCCGTGCAGCAGCCCCGCCTTCTTCTGGTTCCCCTATGTAGTTGCTGTTAGAATCTCCTGTATCTCTCAGCAGTGTTCTTGTTTAAATGATCATTTCTGTGATCATCCTGTGTGTATCAAATAGATTTGAAACACAGTTTTTTCCATCTTTTTTTTTTTTTTTTTTTTTTTTTTTGAGACGGAGTTTCGCTCTTGTTACCCAGGCTGGAGTGCAATGGCGCAATCTCGGCTCACCGCAACCTCCGCCCCCTGGGTTCAGGCAATTCTCCTGCCTCAGCCTCCTGAGTAGCTGGGATTACAGGCATGCGCCACCATGCCCAGCTAATTTTTTGTAATTTTTAGTAGAGCCGGGGTTTCACCATGTTGACCAGGATGGTCTCGATCTGTTGACCTCGTGATCCACCTGCCTCGGCCTCCCAAAGTGCTGGGATTACAGGCTTGAGCCACCGCGCCCGGCCTTTTCCATCTTTTAATTAAAATTTTGAAAATTATTGAAAAATTATTGCCAGGGATACTGAATAATATTCACTTTTTTAAAAAGCTTGATTGAGACATAATTTGCATATAACAAAATTCATCCATTGTAAATGTATAATTGCATGATTTTTAGTAAATTCATAGTTTTTTAATCAACATTGTGGAGTAATTTTAGAACAGTTTCATCGCTTGAAAAACTTCTTTCATGCTCATTTGCGGTTAATCCCCACTTCTACCCCTGTCCCAAGTAACCACTGATCTTTGTATCTTGACAGATTTACCTTTCCTGAGCATTTAATGTAAATGTAGTGATATGATACATGTTTTTTGCATCCAGCCTCTTGCTTAGCATACGGTTTGAGGACCAATCATGTTGTAGCATCTATCAGCATTTTGTTCCTCTTTATGGCCGAATATTATTCCATTATATGGATATACAACATTTTGTCTGTATTCACAAGTTGATGGACATTTAGATTTTTTCCACCTTTTGGCTATCATAAGAAATCCAGCTATGAACATTAATGTACATGCCTCTGTGTGGATGTTTATTTTGATTTTTCTTGAATATATTTCTGAGAGAGGACTTGTCACATCCTGTGGCAAGTTTCCGTTAACTTTTTAAAAAACTGTCAAACTGTTCTTGATCGTGGCTGTTTTATTTTACCTTCCTTCCAAGTCCCTTCTTATCTACAGTTTCACTTACCGAGGTCAACCGAGGTCTGAAAATATTAAATGGAAAATTCTAGAAATAAAAAGTCCTTAAGTTTTTAATTGCGTGCCATTCTGAGCAGCATGATGAAACCCCATACTGTCCTGCTTCATCCTACCCAGAACATGAATCACCCCTGAGTCCAGCAGATCCACAATGTGTGCACCACCCACCTGGTAGTCACTTAGGAGCCATCCAGGTTATCAGATTGACCATCCCGGTATCACAGTTCTTGTGTTCCAATAATCCTTATTTCACTTAATAATGGCAAAGTAGTAACTCTGTCAATTCATATATGCTAAAGAGAAGCCATAAAATGCTTCCTTTAAGTGAAAAAGTGACCATTCTAAACTTAATAAGAAAAAAAAATCCTATGCAGAACTTTGTCATGTTCATCATATAGTAAACTTTTTCATAGGTATGTACGTATAAGAAAAAAACATAATATTTTTGGGATACGGTACTATCTGTGGTTTCAGGCATCCAGGGATAAGAGGAATTACTGTATATGCATTTCAGTTTCTCCATATACTCACCAGTGCTTAGTATTGGGTCTTTTTTATTATACCCAGGCTAGCAGGTTTAAAGTGGTGTCCAATCGTGGCTTTAATTTGTATCTCTGTAGTGATACTGAGATGTTGTTCATGTTTCTATTATGTGTAATTCATAAGTCTTCTTTAGAGAAAAACCTATTTCAAGCCTTTTGCCATAATTTTAATTGTGTTGTTTTTTTATTCTCGAGTTGTAAGACTTCTTTATACATTTCAGATAAAAGTTCTTCAATATATGATTTACAGATATTTGTCCCAGTCTGTTGTCTTTTCATTTCTTTATAGTCTTTTGAAGCATAGGTTTTAAATTTTAATTAAGTGTAGTTTATAAATTTGTTCTCTTATGAATAATATATGTGGTCATATCTGAAAACTCTTTACCTTAACTGTGTTATGAAGATTTTCTCGTATTTTCTTCCAAAAGGTTTTATAGTTTTACATCTTTCAGTTAAAATTACGATACATTTTGAATTAACTTTCAAATACGGAGAAGGTAAAGGGTCGATTCATTGTTTTGCTTTTGGGTATCCGGTTGAACAGCACCAGTTGTTGTTGAAAAGACAACTTTTCCCCACTGAACTGATTTGACACATTTGCCTAGCCAATTTCTGGTTTTTAAGTTCTGCTTTCTTAAGGTGAATACGGTACATGATGATACGATACCATTGTCTTTCTTTTCCGATACAGCCATTTGAAGCCATAGATTTTTCCCTAGGAACTGCTTTTGTGGTACTGTATGAATTTCGATATGTTGCGTTTTCATTTGAATGCGTTCCTTGGCTTTTAGCAAGATGTGTCTACATGTTAACCTCTTTGTATGTCTCCTAATCTGTGTTTATTCTGCTTATAAAATGTACAGATTCATATTTCTCAACCAATTTGAGAAATTTGGACCATTAATTCTTCAAGCGTTTTTCTGACTCTTCCCTCCTTCTGGGATTCCCATTACCTGGTTGATTGATGCCTGGTGTTATCTACAAGTCTCCGAGCTCTTCAGCTCTTCTTCATTCTTTTTCTCTCCCTCAGAGATACTTGTTTTGACCGTATTTTTTTCCTGGGAATGGTCACACTTTTCTTAATTCTTTGCATATCTTGTATTTTTTGATGAAAAGGATTTTGCTGAAAATAATGTGACTCTGGGTTTTTATTTTTTTCATAAAAGGTTGCTATTATTGCTCCTGATTCGTTTAGTAAATAGTCCGTGCTAAATCTGTGAAATCTACACATCATCCTGTGATGTGGATGCTTCTGTTTTCTCTCAGTCCTTTTGTTTTATTGTCCATTGTGTTTTTTCCTTTTTAATTCTTGCCTGTATTTTTAAGCCTGGCTTCATGGGAGTTATCGGTGTCTAGAGCTTACTGATTAGGCAGATCCTAGCTAGTGATTACACAAGAGGATTACACTCAAACACCCGGATCCGGGCTTCCGTCCTCTGCCAGATAGAAATGTACACGGGTTGGATAGCACCTTCAGAGTTCAGGCCATTTTCAAGTCCTCCCCAGCTTTTACTTTCTGCTAAGTCCGTTCCTGCTCTGTCTGCATATGCTCAGAGCTCAGGCTAATAGGCTGGCTGGCTTAGGCTCGCTTGGGTCTCCTCTGTGCATGGAGACAGCCCCAACTGGGCATATGCTTGTCCCAGTGGTGACCACAACTCAGGCTCCCAGAGTAGTTGGCCCTTTCTGCTTGCCTGCCTCTGAATTTGTCACTTCACTGTCAGTGTCACTAGGCATGAACATGGCTCCCCACTCCAAATTAAGTGATCTCCCTTCAACGAAGGAGCTTTGCTGCCAGTCCCCATGGCCTGCCCCATCCTGGCAGAACCTCCATGCCTACTGAGCTGGGTATTGGGAGATTGGGTCGCTCCTGCTCAGGAGCAGCTCCAGGCAAGACACCACTGCCATTCCCTGAATTCTGCAGTTTCAAACATAAACATTCCTCCAGTCGTTTTATACCTTTGGTCATTTTCCCAGTAGTGAGACGGCTGGTTTTGCCCATTTTGCCACGTTTTGGGGGTGCTTGTCGGAGAGAGGATTTATTGACTTCTTCCCTTGGCCACAGCCAGAAGTCCCTTTCAAAATATGTAAAGAAGACATACTGTTAGGTTTTAATTAAAGGTTTAGCTTTATTTAGGGCTCCCAGATAATTCCAAGACACAGCAACTCATTGTGGCTTCAGTGCCGCTGGCCTAGCAGGTGAAAGTTAGCCTGGGAACAGGAAGATGTGGTGTAACCATCTTCCTCAGCCTCCTTCCACAATGAGATCAGGCAGTTCACCACCTCCTTCCTCTACGATGGACAGTGTGTTAATAGGCTAGAAAGCAAAACGTTCAACAGTTATGGCTTTATCTATGAATTTTCCAAGCTTGTTAGCAAAGAGGTGGAGGAAGAATAGTGATTGATAATAATTTTTTGTCTCCATGAATATTCTTAGTACATAAATGAAATCCATTTTGACAGATTTGTTTAAGTGAGAGATTATTATTTAAAGGTTTTCCTCTTACAAGAAATAAAGTAAAACTTTCAAATAGCAGTTTGTCAACTTAAATCTCTTGAGGATTAAACATATGTTTAATGCTTTTATGTGTATGTTATAATTTTAGACACATTTAAACTATTTCAAATGGTTTGTTACGGTAACAGAATGAAATGCTTTTTCTTCTTCCCCTTCTGTTCCATGTAGGATCTGACGAAGCTGAAGAAAAACAGGACAGTGAGAAACCACTTTTAGAACTATGAGTACTACTTTTGTTAAAGTAAGTTTTTGAAATGGAACTGTAACAACAAAATAGTTAAGTGTGGGGATTTCCTTTGAGCAGAGTTAAAGTAGAATGCAGAGAATAAGAATGTAAGTATAACCAGATTTCGTCCTTGCATGAATTTATCAGTCACATTTTATTTTTTATTTTTATTTTTTTACTTAAGCCACGGTAATTTAATGTGCCTCACGTATGTGTCAAGAGCCACATTACAATTCCATAAAACAAGTCTTAAATCACAAAGAATAAAGGAACAGCAGAGGAAACGTTAAGGGACACCGCAATAGCATAAGTGGCAGTACAAACTGTCGAGTACTGAAAAGACCAGGACGACGCAGCTTCTGCCAACAGTAACAGAGGGAAAATACTTTCCATGGGAAATCCAAGTACCGGGCGTATTGCTGGATAGCCATTAAAGGACCCACAGAGACAAATAAAAAGAAAGCCTGCTTTATGTCCTGTTTATCATATCATTAGAGGTAGTTTCCAGATTTACATTGTCTATAAATCACTTAAAGAGGGGTCCAAAGTGGCTCCGGCTGGATGTCGTGGCGCTTGCGAAGGCGAGGTCATGAGTTCAAGGCTAACCTGAGCAACCTTACAAGCTCACACTGATTGGCAAAAAAAAAAAAAAAAATCGCTTAAAGAAACAAGGGTTAGTGGGCATGATTTTTATTTCAAACTTTGGTTTAGGTTTATGACAACAATTAAGGTGAATTATTTTTAATTGGCATACCTTAAGGACCTTCACAATCTCTGCATCATTTCCATATATTCTAACAATTTTAAACAGTTTATCTGTTTTCTTTTTTTTTTTTTTTTGCATTTTAGGTTTTGGGGTACATGTGAAGAACATGCAAGATAGTTGCATAGGTACACACGTGGCAGTGTGATTTGCTGCCTTCCTCCCCTTCAAGTGTCTTCACATTTTTTGTATAGGGTACATTTGCAAGGTTTGAAAACTAACTCAGATTTCTAAATTTCTGAGGAATAAAGGTGAATTTATGTTGGTTTAGTTAGCCAGAATGTCTACATACAAGTCACACACCATTGTTTTATGACAAGGGCTCATCTCTGTTAAAGGACAGCAGTCCTGTGACATGCAGGTGCTGTGATCACCTCCATTTGGCGCTTGAGGCAGCAGAGACGTAGAATGGATCCCTTACCCCAGGTTGCATGGCTAGAAGCCCCACGCTGCCTGGTACCAGGTCCCCTTCAGCCCCACGCTGCCTGGTACCAGGTCCCCTTCAGCCCCACGCTGCCTGGTACCAGGTCCCCTTCAGCCCCACGCTGCCTGGTGCCAGGTCCCCTTCAGCCCCACGCTGCCTGGTACCAGGTCCCCTTCAGCCCCACGCTGTCTGGTACCAGGTCCCCTTCAGCCCCACACTGGGGTACTTCTCAAGGCTTTTGGAGCTTCTGAAATGCAAGCTGCTGTACATCCTAAGCACTCATGCTTCATGGGCTTCAAATTAAAACACATTGTTAAATTCCTTTAAATCATCAAAGACAATCACTTCAGCCTCATACACAGAAGGCAAATGAAGTGAACTGTAGTAGCAGCAAATCTGCCTGACAGTTTAACCACAGAAGGAAAGTGCTGCCGGGCTGGAAGTCATTGGGAAGCCAGGACAGAGGCTGACTGGGTGGGAGAGGCAGTCAGGGTCACAGCACATGGAGCCCCTGTGCCTGCGTCCTCAGCCCCCCGCACACCCCCACCACACCTCTCCACCACGGTCATGTAGGCACAAAGCAAAAATGTGGGCGTGCTGGTAGTTGAGCCTTTTCTGAAATATTTTAACATGAATTCTAGTGTGGCCACACCCATGATCCTTCGTGTGTCTGTCACAGCCCCTCTTCAGCACACAGACTTTTATGTACACCTAAGGTGACTGTGGCACTGTGTCTTTTAATTCTATTTCTCAAATACTTTTTTCTCTTTTTCTAAGTGTGAAAAACCCTCACAGAAAGTCATCGGAGGCAAAGAGGCTGCAATGGAGTCTCCCTGTTGACAATAAAATGGTGGTGTCCTCTGCTGACTTTACTGAACAGCTAATAAAGATTTATTTATTGTAATACCTCACAGACATTGTACCATATCCACGCACATTTAGTCGCCTGCCTGTGGCCGGTAAGGTAATGTCAAGCTTCATCCTCTCTTCGGTGAGACTGAGTCTGATGTGTTAACGAATAGGTGAGGAGAGTCTTGTGCTGTATTCCTAATCAGAAGACTTAATATATTGAGATAACACTTTTTTAGTAAGCAAAATGCCTTTTTATTTCAATTCACAGAATGACATTTTTTTGTTTTATGTCTCAGATTTATTTTGTATTTCTTTTTTAACACCCTACATTCCCGTTGTGTTTTTTAACTCATGCACATGTGCTCTTTGTACAGTTTTAAAAAGTATAATAAAATGCATCATGTCAATGTGGCTAGTTTTATTTTTCTTGTTTTGCATTGTGTATATGGCTTAAAGTGTTGGACTTGCAAAGAAAAAAGAGGGATGAATACATGTAGAGTGTCACTCGTCATTTATATTATTTTTATCATGAAATCATGTTTTTCTCTGATTGTTCTAAAATATTCTAAATACTCTTATTTTGAATGCACAAAATGACTTGAACCATTCATATCATGTTTCTTTTGTGTTCAGCCAATTTCAATTAAAATGAACCAAATTATACTGTGTGCTATTTTTTCAAACATGAATACTTAATAATTCATGGGAAGTCAGGATGTCTGTTTGTTTTCTTTCATCATTCCTTGTGTCATTCAAGAAAAACCTGATTGCCTGTAGGTGTGATGATGATTGGGTAGAAACTGACCTTTTGTGCATAGCAGGTCACTTCTATCTGTGCTTGTTCTATGAGTGGATCAGATCTCAGCAGTGCAACAGGGAGGCTGGAGTCTAACCAGGGTGAGCGTCCTATAGTGGAGAAAAGGTGAGGAAAATCTCCAATGTCTGGCCTTGAGACTAAAACCTTAGAACTCAATGGTATGATCTGAGTGAGAACCTCCTGTGTCAGAATTGGAGCTGCATATGCACCAAGCCCATAGATGATGATGAAGCTGCCCATCAGGTTGTTAATTTAACCTGAGAAAGAGCCGTCACCCAGACGTGCTGGGATGAACCCGTAGAGTGCTACCAGTCCTCAAAAGAAGCCGAAGCTGGCTCAGAAGTCAGCTCTCTAAGCACAGACCAAGAGGAATGAGATACAGCATTTGAATATGCTAGGAAGTCAGGCTGTGGGAGCCTACAGTGATTATCTCAACGATGGAGTTATATTTTCCCCCGGGACTGCATAGATTCAGCGCAGGGGCCTGGGAACGCACTCTGCCGTGTTTTGGTGGGATAGGAGTGGAGCCGTTTTTCCTTTATGCTCACATTGCTGAGCAGTCCTCTGATGGATCCCTATCTTCTCTTATCTAATGTTAATGTCCTCTAGTAATCCCTGCTCTGGTTGACACTGAAGTCATTTTGTCTCTGTAGAAGGACTTCATATGATTCCGTTTATGACATTCATTTATTCAGTTTAACTCAGGGCTTCTGTATCCTGGAATTCCTGTGGAGAAAGAAGCAAAACCCAGTTCCCCACATTTATCATCTGCCTATCCTAATAGGTTCAGGGGTCTTGTGTCACCCTGTTTACACTGAGAAAATGAAGCTAAAGGTACTAGCGTCCTTGAATCAGGTACTTCTGAAGTCCAGATACTGAGTGGAATGTTAGGATCATCTCTGTGATGCAAGATGTCCTCTGCTCTTTGGAGCAATGTCATGGGAATGGACCGAAGGTACAGTGTCTGAACGGTCCTGGGCATCAGATTCCCAACTCCCCTAGTAGCTAATGAACATTGAATATTAAATGCAAATGCAGGGAGGCCCCCCTCCCCACAGCGTGCAGAATGCGTTTGATAGCAATCGTGTATGTGTGGAGATGGATATTTTATTTCCATTAGCCGTGGGCTCTTGAAAGTGAGCAAAGTTGGTTGTGGTTTAACTGTCCTCATTTTGTCTTACAACACCCTAGCCACCCCTTGCACAGCCCCAACCAGTAGGGCCGGTTTGACTTTGAGCATTTTCCACGAATCAACCACATTTGACAGAGCACGTAAACAAAAGAAGCCTGAGAAAATACAACACAGCCACATCAGCGCCCTCCCACCAGCCACTCTGCCTCCTCCACCACCACCACTGCGTTCCCTGTCTACACTGATGAAGTTCCGGGCAGCCCAGCCTGCGCTGGGGAAGGAAATTGCTAAGAAGTGTGAAACCACAGGAGGCATTGCCCAGTACCCCGGCCAGTGATGTCAGCTGCACAAAGCCCTTAGTGATTTGAAAGTTCCCTCTCCCAATGCAGAAATCACTCCAGATTTCTTTGTAGAGGCCAGGTATTTGCCCTAAAGAGATCCAGTCAATTCATGAGATTCAAGGAATAGATCTAAATTAAATTTGATCTTTCTTAAGTCTGTTTGGTCTTACTGTGTTACAAATAGGATTCTCTACTTGGTTTCCAAAATAACATGTTTCACACAAACTGGAGCTGATTGTAAGCAAACAAAAAAACCTTCTCAATGTTCAGTAACACGTGTTTTAATTCTCATATATATAAATGTTTACGTTTTAAAAGGATTCACTAGAGAAAACAGAAAACACACAATCACTTGTCATGTTCTCACCCACCTGCCATACATTGAACATTTTGTTTTATCTTTGCAGAAATACACAGACACACATAAATGAGTGTCATGCCTATTTATACTGTTACTCTAGAAAGAAATGGTCAAGGGACATGAACAAATATGGCACAGATAATATAAAATAGACCTTAAACATAAAAAGATGTTTATCTTCACGCACAGTAAGAAAAAAGCAAATTGAAACCACAATGTGATAGTCTTTTCACCTGTCAAATTAGCAAAACTTCAATGTTAGCAGTATGCTCTCAGCACTCACTGTGGGAGAAGGGACTAGGGCTATTTCTATGGAGGGCAGGTTGGCAGTACCTTCAGAATTACCAGGGCACATGTTCAAATGACAGAAAACACATTTATTTCAGTGTTTTTTATAATAGCAAAAGATTGGGACTAAACCAAGGCATTGATTAAAAGTGTGATCACCAGTGAAAAATACCTGTAGTTAGCCGGGCACAGTGGTTCGCTCACGCCTGTAATCCCAGCACTTTGGGAGGCTGAGGCGGGTGGATCACTTGAGGTTACGAGTTCGAGACCAGCCTGGCCAACATGGTGAAACCCTGTCTCTACTGAAAATACAAAAAGCAGTTGGGCATGGTGACGGGAACCTGTAATCCCAGCTACTTGAGAAGCTGAGGCAGGAGAATCACTTGAAACTGGGAGGCGGAGGTTGCAGTGAGCTGAGATCGAACACTGCCCTCCGGCCTCGACAACCGCACAAGACTGTTTCAAAAAAGAAAAATACCTGTAGTGAAGTGTCCCTGTATACAGACATAAAAAGAGCTCTAGGATTTATAAATGAAAAGAGATGTACAGAATAATGTATATTCCCTATGTAAGAAGGAGAAATGAGAACACATCTACATGTACATGTATACTTATATATGTAAGAAGGAGAAATGAGAACACGTCTACATGTACATGTATACTTATATATGTAAGAAGGAGAAATGAGAACACGTCTACATGTACATGTATACTTATATATGTAAGAAGGAGAAATGAGAACACGTCTACATGTACATGTATACTTATATATGTAAGGAGAAATGAGAACACGTCTACATGTACATGTATACTTATATATGTAAGAAGGAGAAATGAGAACACGTCTACATGTACATGTATACTTATATATGTAAGAAGGAGAAATGAGAACACGTCTACATGTACATGTATACTTATATATGTAAGAAGGAGAAATGAGAACACGTCTACATGTACATGTATACTTATATATGTAAGAAGGAGAAATGAGAACACGTCTACATGTACATGTATACTTATATATGTAAGAAGGAGAAATGAGAACACGTCTACATGTACATGTATACTTATATATGTAAGAAGGAGAAATGAGAACACGTCTACATGTACCTGTATACTTATATATGTAAGAAGGAGAAATGAGAACACGTCTACATGTACATGTATACTTATATATGTAAGAAGGAGAAATGAGAACACGTCTACATGTACCTGTATACTTATATATGTAAGAAGGAGAAATGAGAACACATCTACATGTACATGTATACTTATATATGTAAGGAGAAATGAGAACACGTCTACATGTACATGTATACTTATATTTGTACATCCATATTCATCTAAAAATCTGAGTGTTTTTAAAGTGTGTAAATGTTCTAATGTGTTTACTGCACAATATGACTCATAGGATTATGCTATGAATATTATTTCTCAGCACCACCACACCACCCATCTATTTGTTTTCCAGTTTTGAACACACTTCCTATTTGCCCCAAAATACTCATCTCTAATCCTAATGTAACAGAAATGTGTAAGATGTTACATTAGGGTTAGAAACAAGTTCTGTTTGGAAATAACTCCTAGAGCAGTTTCTATATTTTATTTTCACGTTGAAAGTCTGTCAGATTTACTTCAGCCTCAAAGAGCATGTTTATGTGAGATTAAATAAGCACTGGCAGTGAGCTGCACTTTTTCTGAATGGGAAATGGGTTAAACAAGCTACACCTTTTTTAAGATGCATACTGGACTCTATGACTTTCTGATTGTACATCTGGGTTAATCTGGGGCTGTTTGGAATAGTACCATTGTGAATGAACATCCTTGCACATAAATCTTGGTACACAACTTTTGTTTCCTTAGGAAATAGGTTCCATGAAAACAACACCTTCCAGGTGGCATGGGTCCCACACATGTGTAGTGGGCTCTGTGATGTTTCCTCACGGCTTGCATGGAGCAGAGCTGGAGTTCAGGCGCCATTTCGGTCATTGCTGGCCTCTACCATGGCTGCACACGAGAATTATGAAAGCAGGGTTTTCCAAAGCCCTGCTGCCTGGTCTGTGATAGAGGCTCCCAAAAGGAGAGCCCCTGGTTGGATGGATAAGGCAGTAGGTCTTAAGTCAGGCAGTCCTGGAATCATGTGAACTCTGGGACTCACTTGGTGATTAACTGGGCATATTTTTTAACCTCAAGGCATGGTTTTCTTCTCAGTGAAATGAGTAAAATAGCTGTAAGGTGATGCAGTTGAGAGTGTTAGGGAGAGAACAAGCTGCTGAGCAGAATTCCTGGTGCTAAGTGGTTGCTACTCTATTACTCAAACACAGCAGAAAAAGCAAACAAATGGAAAAGAACCTAACAAAATATAATGGAAGCTATGTATTTACTCAATTTTTCGTGGCTCAGGAAAATCTTGAGTTTCTAGCTGGTTGGCTGCATTATATTGGTGTAGTATCTCTGGTTATCTCATTACTCAGAATTTCTCACTGGCAGTTATATAGGACTCTGATTAGGACAACGGGGAGAATAAAGCATTAACTGTGACCTTGATAGACCAAAAACCTCCAAAAATGAAGTCTATGAGGGAAGGAATTCCAAAACAGTAGAAAGAGTGCATAATTATAGATGTTTTGAGAACTGTTGCACTGAAGTTTTCCTTTTTTATAGTTGAGAAATATATGGAGTTGTTTTAATAATTTTTTTCTTTTTTTAGTTGACAAGTGTATGAAGTACGGTAGCTCTGTGGTGACTGTTGAGATGTGTTTGTATGTGGAACTGTAGAAATCTTTGCCTAATTTTTCCATTGCACACCTGTGGGTGCTGCCTGTTCTGTACTGTTTAATTCAACCGTGTGCTTTGGTCGTTAATCACAGAAGTCCTATTTGGTGGATGGGAGCTCAGCATGTCAGTCTCTCATCCAAAAACTGACAGTTGGCCTACAACGCTCTAATTATCTGAACAGCATAGGAGCAAGGAGTGGAAATGTGAACAGCTAAAGAGGCAGTTTTCTTCCCAGTTCTTAGCGTAATAAGGAAGGACATTTTCCTGTTTTAATTGAAACTACAAGTAATCTGTTTTCACTCTAGGGGGGAAATAATGTAGAAGGTAAGAGCAGCGCTCCTGGAGCCACGCTGCTTGAGTTCAAATCCCAGCCCTGTTTCTTAGTAGCTGTTTGGCTATGGGAAAGTTCTTTAGCCCCCTCTGCCTCAGTTTCTCCATCCATAGAACAAAGGTAATTGTACATACAGAGTTTTTGGGAGAATTAAATGAGTGAACTCACCCTTAAGCCAGTACTGGATACATGGTGAGCACTGTATGAGGGACTGCTATCATTACTTCATCAGGATGTTAATCACTGAATTTGTAACTTTAGGTGGAAATCTGAAATTATTTAATCTAAACACATCTTCTAAAGACAGATGACCTTAGGCAATGTGGGATGATTAAGAACAAATGGGGGCTGGGTGTGGTGGCTCACACCTGTAATCCCAGCACTTTGGGAGACCGAGGTGGGCAGATCACCTGAGGTCAGCAGTTTGAGACCAGCCTGGCCAACATGGCAAAACCCGCTCTCTACTAAAATTACCCAGTTATGGTGGTGGGCACCTGTAATCCTGGCTACTTGGGAAACTGAGGCAGGAGAATCACTTCAACCTGGGAGGCAACGATTGCAGTGAGCCAAGATCACATCACTGCACTCTAACCTAGGTGACAGAATGAGACTCCATCTAAAAAAAAAAGAAAGTAAAAGAAAATAAATGGTACAGCTAGCTAGAGCCAGATCAAGTGGCCAGGACTCTAACTCGCTGTGAAGTGTGACTAGTTTCCTCCTGCACCATGTGCCCTCCCTATGTGTGGTAGCCGTGCCATGGTAGGAATGTACTAGACTGAGAAGGATGCATAACTCCTTCTACCTCCTACCTCAGAAATGCACCTAGATGTTCCAAAGAATCTCCTCCAAAGTGATTCTGCAGATCTCTGGGCCTGTTTAGTCTCTGGGAGGAGCTGGGGTGTCCGGATGCTATACATAACCAGAGAGCACCATTAACTGTGCCTGAGACTTACAGTCCATTAGCACCCCCCAAAAAGAGCAGCTGCACATCTAGGACACACACTCACAGAAACAGAATTTCTATATTCTTTACAGCCAGCGACACAATTATGATAATTCCAGAGTAGGTCAATTTTACCCAAAGAGAAAAACAAATGGGAAATTAGTGACAAACCAGTAACTTGGAGAATAGATGAGGAGAAAACATGAGTTTTCCTCATTTCCTTAAGAAAATTCTCACTGACTCCCAGAAGGATGCCTTTAGTAAAAAAACAATGCATGTTTTTGTTTTGTTTTCCCCAGTTGAAAAGATGAAAGGAAAGATGTTACGTTGGATAAGTAAGTGTGTGTTTGTGTGTGTGTATAAATATATGGGCTCTAGGTTCAGAGAGACCTAACTTTATGATAATTACTTTAAAAATGGCGACCTTGAGTAGATAATTTAGTCTTTGTTAATCTATAAACTGTGGGCCTTAATTATACTGACCTCAACTGGCTCATCAAGGATTTCTGGATGCCTGGTGCATAGTAGATACTAACCGAGTCCCTATTCCCACAGCCTAACCTCTCTGCAGAGAGGTAAGAGTAGAGCTCGCTGTTAGTGCTTTTGCATATGTGTGGAATCTACTGTGAAAGGAAAAGAAAAACTCGGGACCCCAATTCACCTTGCTATTTTTTAGAATAAAAATAAGCCAGGCCGGGGTGCTGGCTCACGCCTGTAATCCCAGCACTTTGGGAGACCGAGGCGGGCGGATCACAAGGTCAGGAGATTGAGACTATCCTGTCCAACATGGTGAAACTTCGTTTCTACTAAAATATTTTTAAAATTACCTGGGTGTGGTGCTGCGTGCCTATAGTCCCAGTTACTCAAGAGGCTGAGGCAGGGGAATCGCTGGGAGGTGGAGGTTGCAGTGAGCCGAGATCACCCCACTGCACTTCAGCCTGGTGACAGAGCAAGATTCTGTCTCAAAAAAAGAAAAAAGAAATAACCCCAAAACCAGGTGATGCAAGAAACTGCCTTTCCTTTTCTGCCTACACAGACAGCTACCCATAAAAGGTTAAATAGCTCCAGAGGTAGCTACTCTACGTTCACCCTATCTTATGTAAAGTGCTGATGTACTGAGCGCAACATGAATACATAATTGGCACTTCCCCTGCCTGCTCTCTTGCTCTTACAACATGTGGACTGTGACACTCTCCCTCTTTCTTCTCCAGCCCACTTACCCTTTTTAAATGTCAAGGCCCTCAAATTCATCTTTGGAGAAAGGCACAGATCATAGACTGTTTCTGTGACTCTGTGTTATTTTCTGCTGGGCATGCCCTTAACTTCTCAAAATAAACTTCTCAGTTGATTGCGGCCTGTGTCAGATACCTTTTGGTTTATTACTGTCCCTAGAGTAGAACTCCCAGCAGGGAGTGCTGATACCGTAGAGGACTTGCATGTGCCAGGTGTTATTAACTCATCTAATCCACGTAACTCCAGGAAACGGTGCATTATGACTTCATTTTGCTCGAGGAGATTATGGCACATGGAGTTCCTGTAACTTGCCTGAGGTCACACAGATACTAAATACCATACCCAGGATTCCTGAGACCAGAGAGCATGTGCTTAACCTCTCCGTCACGCTGCCTCTTTGGTGTTAGGACAGCTCTCATGGGGATACTGTGAGGATCAGCAAGCACAGTGTCTGTGAAACCCACTAGAGCTGAGCTCACACAGTGTGCATCACAGTAGATGGTGTCCGATTGCCATTGGAATGTCCTAAACCAAATGAATGTTGCTCAGGAGACCTTTAAAAGAGAAGCCACATGGGCTCCTTCATTTGGTTGTGAGTCCTCTTAGAAGGTGTCGTAACCATTAGCTCAGGGAAATGATTAGAAATGAGGTGTTGACCGTTCTTACAACCAATGCAGAATTCCATAGCCCCGTCGCGATGCTGTGTCTTACCTTGGACGTTCAATTCAATGTCACCAAATTAAAATACACATGGACAAAAGTCAACTTTTCATTTTAAAAAATTTATTTTGCCTATTATGAAAAACATAGCACATAATTCAACTAGCAAAGAAGGCTGCTTCAGGGCGTGTAAAAGACAGTTATCTGATTAAAGAACACTAAGAACGAGGCTAGAAGCCGCAGGCTGTCTACACTGGGGCAGTGGCTGTGTGGGTTGGCTGGAGGAGCTGTGGAGAATATGGAGAGAGTGGTGCTAGAGGCTGCCATGGCTATTCCTCATTGTTATTACAGACTGAGGTTTTCTGTGTGCCTGCTGGTTTGAAAACCATTATACAATAATGATAGAATAGCACACACATGAGAACTGAAATAGCACCAACCCAGGAAAAAAGCCCGGCTAGATCCTCAGCAGACGCTTCTAAAGACAATAAACGATGAAGAAAAGATGGCCTCCTTCTGCCACCATCTGTCACGATCTCTCCCCACTGCAGCAGGCAGCCGTTCCTCTGAGCAGAGAGAAGGTGATGATGGCAGAATAGACCACGCTCTTGAGGAGCAGGAGGAGGTACGTGTAGTATGCAGAGGTGTTTGTGAGCTGCAGCAGCAGTGCATCTAGGAGAAATTTCACACGTTCTTTTTTCAGACTAAGATACATTAATGAAAGAGGGGTTCACAAATACCTGTTTCTGATGACCTACATTGAAGTGATATTCCAACACCTCCAAAACCTAAAAGTAAACATCTTACTACTTCCACCACCACCTAGAACAAGACAAGTCAGAATGCAGCTTTCAAGTTGATTAACAACCTCTGCTCAAGTCAGTCAGAACATTGCAAACTATTAAAAAGCAAGGTTGCGGCCGGGTGCGGTGGCTCAAGCCTGTAAATCCCAGCACTTTGGGAGGCCGAGGCGGGTGGATCACGAGGTCAAGAGATCGAGACCTTCCTGGTCAACATCTGGTGAAACCCCGTCTCTACTAAAAATACAAAAAATTAGCTGGGCATGGTGGCGCGTGCCTGTAATCCCAGCTACTCAGGAGGCTGAGGCAGGAGAATTGCCTGAACCCAGGAGGCGGAGGTTGCAGTGAGCCGAGATCGCACCATTGCACTCCAGCCTGGGTAACAAGAGCGAAACTCCGTCTAAAAAAAAAAAAAGGCAAGGTTGCACTGTAGAAAGGCAAAGAAAGTCATTAATCCAGATTCGCTGAGTTAGGTAGTTGTGGCACACTCACCTGTCTCTCCTAAATGTCTCTAATTATGGCTATGCTATTATTGGGTGTTATCACTTAATATCATTTGAACTTTTGCAAGACATATGTGATGTCAAGGCATAAGTGAAGACAATGACGGTGGACTGCAGTGGCTAGTCAATGAGCTGCAAGGCTGAGTCTCTTCCTGTGGAAATTTCCACGTTGCATGTTTTGTCTTCCTAAAGTCAGAAACATCACACTTTGGTGTGGAAAAGGATCTCAAGAAGTGATGTGTTTATAACCTCCTGCCCTTGGTTAAGTGAGGTGTTACTGCCCCTGCTTGCCTGGTGTGGCAGCTGAAGCCCAGAGCCCCCTTGGTATTGGAAATAGAGGAAAGTTGAGCAGGGCTAGAGCCCACGCTTCTAGTCACATTCTTTGGGCGAATGTAGAGAGAAAAGGCTGGAAACCAGTGCTGATTCTGTGTCTGCTAAATCAGATACCCTATGCCAGACATCTCACACGCGTGCCCTTATCTCTTCAGTAACTGTGAACCTGATGTAACTGTTCTTGGTCGGCTGATGAGAAAAATGTTACTCACAAAATACAGGTCATTTCCATCTAATCATTAAAAGAGCTGGAGTTAACGTGCAGTCTGCAAAGCCTAGGCACCCAGCCATCCCCACATTATGTCCATTTTGTCTCAGGTTCCTGGCTCTGGAATTTCTTGCTATCTGACTCTGTTACAGAAAAAGAATACAGAACTTAGTAAGTGCACAGACTCTTTACTTGACGGCCTGATTTGAAATCCCAGATCTAGCCGTGTGACATGTATAAAGGATTTGTATAATTATTTGCTTTAAAGGGACCGTAAAATGGGAGAAGACAATGTTGTACCATTTTATAGAAGCATGAAGAGGATTAAACAAGAAAGTACAGAACATAGCCCAAGCCCCTCTGTGTAAAAGGCACTTGATTAGCACTAGTTCTTGTTATTAGCTAGCAGCAAATGCAAAGACTAAAACAAAACAACTCTAGAAGCAACGTGGTGTCATGTTTCCCCAGCCATGAAAGCAAAAGACACAGGAATGAATGAAGTCTCTTTTTTGAAATAATTAAAAGCATATCACTGTACCCTCTAATTTACAGTCATCTCATACCCAAAGCAGTAGTTTGCTTTGTTAATACAACTCCCAGAAAATGAGGGACTAACGTAAAATATCACTAAGTTCATTCTGCAACATCCAACCTAGAAAAATCCAATTCCTGATTTTTCAAGCCAGAGAAGTTGAAAAGTTAAAATGATCAGGAGGAAATAAAAAACGCAAAAACTTACCATTTGCATCTTTCGAACAACTGTCTTTGGGATCCATTGAGATGACATCTAGAAGAATGAGAGCAAGTGCCAGTCAATTGTTCAGGCCCATTATTTGTCAAGGGGTGTGTGTGTGTGTGTGTGGGTGTGTGTGTGTGTTGTGTAATTAAATGAATATTTATAAAAATCTGTCAACAGAGAGGCAGGAGGACAGTTATTAAAAATATGAACCCACAATTCCAGAAATAATTGGTCTGATTCTATGTAATTAGGTAGATCTAATTCGTGTATTATGTTTTTGCACATAAAGATGCTAAAGTTCATGAAGAACACATGTTTTTTTATTTTTTATCACAGCTGGAGTGTAGTATCCAAAACCATTTGCTTTTCCTTCTATATTCATAGCTCCTGACACAGTGCCTGCCACAACGTATGTTTCTGATAAATGCTTGTTCAATGGAAAAATAAACAGAGCAAGTGGCTACTTTACAGTATTCCGCATGCACTGCTGACATGAAATCAGTAAAAAGAATAATTTGAGGGGTGTTTAGAGGCAGAGTCTCACTGTCACCCAGACAAGTGGAGTACAGCAGTGTCATCAAAACTTATTGAAGCCTTAACTACCCCAGGCTCAGGTGATCCTCCCATCTCAGCCTCCTGAGTAGCTGGGACTACAGGGACATGCCACCATGCCCAGCTAATCTTTGTATTTTTTGTAGAGACAAGGTTTCACCATGTTGTCCAGGCTAGTCTTGAAAATCCTGGGCTCAAACAATCTTCCTGCCTTGTTCTCCCAAAATGCTGGGATTACAGGGATGATTCACCACACCCGACAAAGAAATCTTTCAGTTCTAGAATTCACAGCAGAATCTTACACGTTTGAAGGAGTCTGGCTTAGGAAAATTCTCATCAAGGCAGAAAAAAGCAGTCGTACCTTTCCAAATCATGCATCTATCCCCAGAGTCCCCAGTGCAAACACATGAGCTTCTGGAGGTACAGTGTTTCTGGACACAACAATATTAATAAAAGCTAATATCTACAGAGTGCTCATTATTGAGCCAGGCACCATGTTCAGTGCTTCCCATGCATTTTCTTTTTGGTTTAATTCTCCAATAACACTTAAGTGAGTTGTATTATGAATGGCCCCATGTTCTGAATGAGGAAATAAAGTTTAAAAAGTGCAGGCGAGGCCGGGCGTGGCGGCTCACTTTGGGAGGCTGAGGCGGGTGGATCACGAGGTCAGGAGATTGAGGCCATCCTGGCTAACATGGTGAAACCCTGTCTCTACTAAAAATACAAAAAATTAGCCGTGCGTGGTGTCATGCACTTGTAGTCCCCGCTACTTGGGAGACTGAGGCAGGAGAATTGCTTGAACCCGAGAGGCAGAGGTTGCAGTGGGCCGAGATTGCACCACTGCACTCCAGCCTGGGCAACAGAGATTGTCTTTAAAAAAAAAAAAAAAAAGGCCGGGCGCGGTGGCTCAAGCCTGTAATCCTAGCAGTTTGGGAGGCCGAGGCGGGTGGATCACGAGGTCAACAGATCGAGACCATCCTGGTCAACATGGTGAAACCCCGTCTCTACTCAAAATACAAAAAATTAGCTGGGCATGGTGGCGCGTGCCTGTAATCCCAGCTACTCAGGAGGCTGAGGCAGGAGAATTGCCTGAACCCAGGAGGCGGAGGTTGCGGTGAGCCGAGATCGCGCCATTGCACTCCAGCCTGGGTAACAAGAGCAAAACTCCGTCTCAAAAAAAAAAAAAGTTCAGGCAACTTGCCGAGAATCCTACTAGTGAATAGCAGAGCCAGTGTCCAGACGGTAGTTGTAGGGGAATAAAAGAAATTGCACGTTTCTTCCGGTCTTTGGCCGCAGAAGCAAGATGACGAAGGGAACGTCACGGTTTGGGAAGCGTTGCAATAAGATGCACGCGTTGTGCCGCCGCTGTGGCTCTAGGGCCTGCCACCTGCAGAAGTCGACCCGTGGCAAATGTGGCTGCCCCGCCAAGCGCAAGAGAAAGTATAACTGGAGTGCCAAGGCTAAAAGGCGAAATACCGCCGGGACTGGTCGAATGAGGCACCCAAAAAGTGTATACCGCAGATTCAGGCATGGATTCCGTGAGGGAACAACACCTAAACCCAAGAGGGCGGCTGTCGCGGCATCCAGTTCATCTTAATTTCACCGATTAGTCAAGCAATAATGTTCTGGTTTTAAAAATAAAAATAAAGAAACTGGACATGCGAAAAGTACTTCGTAGAAATAATCCACAGAATTAGATATAAAGCAATTTATAAAGAGAATATAATTTCACCATTGTGTACTCTAAGAAAATCTCTTTCAGCATGTTAATTATTCTTGGCAAATGGTCTTTTTTATTACAGGAGCTCAGCATCTTAGTGCAATTATTTCTGGGACTAGAAAGAGAGGTCAAGGTCAAGCCACATTGATAGTTCTCTGAATTAAACAAGGTGAGAGCTGAATTTATCTGTGATGTAAAAAAAAGAATAAAAATTAAAAAAGGAAGCAACAAACATGGATACAAAGACAACATATTTTCAAACAGATAGAAGAAAACAGAGTCACACTGCTGTTTTGGTTTGTTATTTTTGCAGTGGATATATTCCTGTCTATACGGATATGATTCTGTTCAGCAAGATCTTTATTTCGTGTATTCTATAAAATGGACTTGAGGTATAGGTTCTGTGTAAGTCTCACAGATGAAAGTGTCAGTCACCATGTCTCATGCCCAAATATCTTTAAGGTCTGACTTTAAAGGGTTTTCAATGTCTTTTTATTTTCCTTATGGTGGCTTTATTTATTAAAAGGTAAATGAAAATGACTATACCGTTTCTATGCATTGATTGAGGCAAAAAATAGTCACAATTCCTCATAATAAAGTCTGTGAGTGTATCCTGCGTTCTCTCTCTCACAGTCAAGGTTGGTTGCCAGTGTGGACCAGATCAGTTTTATCTCCCTTTTACTACAGGAGCTCAGCATCTTAGTGCAATTATTTCTGGGACTAGAAAGAGAGGTCAAGGTCAAGTCACATTGATAGTGTGACTTGTCACACTGAAGTGCTTCAAAAGCACTTCATTATTATATAATACGATCACTTCCTTTTTATATGTTTAGCTTTTATCAGAAAAACAAACTTCCAATAAGGAGCATTAGAAATCTACTGTAGAATGACATTAAGAAAAGTGTCCTTCTTAACTTAGTTGTCTTGAGAAGTGCATGAAAGACTTTTTACTTTTAGGCTGAGAACGGTGGCTCACACCTGTAATCCCAGCACTTTGGGAGGCTGAGGCAGATGGATCACCTGAGGTCAGGAGTTCGAGACCAGCCTGGCCAACATGCCGAAACCCTGCCTCTACTAAAAATACAAAAATTAGTCAAGTGTGGTGGCAGGTGCCTATAAACCCAACTACTCAGGGGGCTGAGGCAGGAGAATCATTTGCACCAGGGAGGTGTAAGTTGCAGTGAGCCGAGATCCCACCACAGCACTACAGCCTGGGCGACGAGAGTGAAACTCCGTCTCAAAAAATAAATTTACTTTTAGAATTTAGTGTAAAGTAAAACACATTATAAAACTGCAACTTCTTTCCTGTATGATATTCATTGCCCTGTAACTTACTATACTTTTATTTTGCACTGATCACTAGAAAAATTAGAACCTGGCTGGGCACAATGCCTCACACCTGTTATCCCAGCACTTTGGGAGGCTGAGGTGGGCAGATCACTTGAGGTCAGGAGTTTGAAACCGGCCTGACCAATATGGAGAAACCCCGTCTCTACTAAAAATACAAGATTAGTTGGGCATGGTGGCATGTGTCTATAATCCCAGCTACCTGAGAGGCTGAGGCAGGAGAATCACTTGAACCTGGAAGGTGGAGGTTGTGGTGAGCTGAGATTGCACCATTGCACTCCAGCCCAGGCAACAGTGCAAGACTCAGTCTCAAGAAAAGAAAAAGAAAGAAAACGAAGAGAGAAGAAAAATCAGAACTTACTAATTGGACATTTAAGCACGGTGGTAAGACTAACTTCAAGCTTTGCACATTTGCCTCCCCTTTGTGTCTCAGCAAAGGAAATAGAAAATTGGGACTGTCTTTTAACCCTACTTCAGTTAGTTTTAGGAAACGCTGTACCTAATACCCTAAATACACAAATGAACACATCCATGCTAGCGTTTTGAAAGCAAGTCATTTTCCCGCCATTGTTTTCTTTGCTCTCCATCATAGTCCCAGGAGCAAGTCAAGGTAACTCTTGAAATCACATTTGATCACTGCAGAAACTCAGGATCTGAGAAGCTAAAGACTTGCCCTAGAAATCTGGAATGGTACATGGCAAAGGTCTGCAAACATTTTGTTAATGCTCATTCCTCACTAGCTAAAAAGGACTTGTGAACCATAGGGAAAAGCCCAAAATGGGTCTTTTTCATGGCCACTCTGGAGCTGCTGGACTGTTACACTCATACTCAGAATTTTGACACATAGTGAGGGCTTGAACCACTGGGCCAGGGCACGTTCAGCCCTCTGCCTGATTGTCTAGAGATCTACACAGTCTGCATCAAAGGCACTGTTTTGGGACCTCGTGCATGAATCATGGGTGACCCTGAGTGATCAGGAAAAAAGTACTTTCTCTGCACTGTCATGCATCCTCCTTGGGACAGTAACTCATCCTCCTCTATTCATCCACATTTCTGCAGCCTAAGCCTGGCATGCCATCACAGTACAATAACTGTTGATTAAGCTGCACTCACCAATGGCAGAAAATGCATTTATTATGGAGAATGGAAGAACATATGTACAGGTAAACCTTTAATTATGAAATGTTACCATATGGCAATATATAAAATAAAAATCTGAAAAACCCAAGGCCTTCATAAAACTGCAGGGGCCAAGACTATTCTCTGTTGTGTGGAGCCACATTTTGGCGTCTTCGGATAAACGTCATTTTGTCAGCAATGAACCCATCGTTTCTAGGTTAAACTTTGTGGGTGGCAGGAGTGAGGTGAGTGGCTCTGCCTGCTTGGGTAGAACAATCCTGAAAGACGTATACTTGTTCTTATTTCCCAATCAAGCGAAGTCATCAAAAGAAGGGAGAACTCCTTTTGAGCGTTTACCATGTGCTAGTTTTCTAGATGCTTCCATGTATGTTCTTTCCTTTAATCCATCTAACAACGCTAAAAAACAGCATTTCTCTTTCTTATTTTGCATAATGGAGCTGAGTCTGAGAAAGCTTCAGTAACTTCTTCCATTTTGTTTTCTCCAAAACCTATACCATTTTAATTCTGTAGAAAATTAGCAGGGCATTTATGCTACCATTAAGTATAATAACATCTAAGAAAGATTTATGTTTGTTTTTCATTAATACTGAAAGAACAAAAGTGCAGTATTCCCTTTCAAAGAAGTGTTCTGAGAGATGATAAGTATAGACACGTACCTGTCTTTATGGGAGGAAAGATAATTTCTTGATCAACTCCTTTTTTATTATTCTCATGTCTGACGATGCATCTGTGTTCTTTATGCAGTGACTTTTCTGGCACCGTTAACCAGCTAAATTTCATGTATGTGTCACTAGTCTTCATGGTGTTTCCCTCCTGGGATTCCAGAATCGTGTTGCTATTCTTTTCTTGCCAATGTATACCAATAACATCCGGGAAAAATTTCTCGAGAAGACAGAGATACGTTCCAGCCTTGTGGAGTTTTGTTTCAGCAATTGAAGGAAGAAAAACAGTGGGCTTGGGGGAAATGTCTGCACCAAGATATTCATCTACGGGGAGAAATGGAATATGAATTTAAAAGAATGATTAGAGAAACACACACATTGCATGGTTTGGAATGGCTAGTACATAGCAACAAAAAGAGACGTCAAAAAGAGAAGTTGCTAGTGAGCTGGTGTCCACCGTGGGCTTTCACCCAGGATAGGCTGCACAGTACTTATTATTGTGCTTATTTTACAGATGTTGAAAACAGGATTAAGAAATTAAACAACTTGCTGAAAGTCACAGCTCTCAACTGTCAGATGCTGGATGAAAACAGGGCCTTTGTTTATTTTGCCCATGCTGTGATGGAGTATGATTTTTAACTGACTCCTACCAAGGCTTCCAACATTCATGAACATATTTCTTTTATTTTTTAATCTCTTGTTTCATCATAGTGAAGCATGTTTTCAAAGTGGATGTCAGGGGAAAGGGGAAGACGATCAGGTAACTTTAAAGATCTCTCTACAGATGAGACTCTTTGTTTCTTTTCCCATCCTTTGTAACTTACGTTCTTTGGCCAAATAACATACAGTCTCCTGTTCCGCAATTTTGCACACTCCCGCTCTCCATTTACCGATTCTGTGATGTGCCGTACTTACTTCATTGATTTTTCTTTTTTAGACTGGGGCTTGCTCTGTTGCCCAGGCTGGAATGCAGTGGCACAATCACGGCTCACTCCAGCCTCAACTTTCCAGGCTCAAGTGATCCTCCCACCTCAGCCTCCCAAGTAGCTGGGACTACAGGCATGCACCACCATGCCTGGCTAATATTTGTTTGTTGTAGCATTTCACCACGTTAACCAGGCTAGTCTCAAACTCCTGTGCTCAAGTGATCTGCCTGCCTCAGCCTCCCAAAGTGCTGGAATTATAGGTGTGAACCACCATGCCTAGCCATTTTTTTCACTTTTATTGTTAACAGTAAATACACAGTTGCTTGCTTTGGTGGAAATCTACTTCCACATATACGTACTGTATATCAAGTTGACCGTGTAGCTTCAATGTGTATAATATGCGCAGTCCTTCTGGTTAATATCTAACTTTATATAATATCTCAATTGAACATCTGTGCCCTCCAGGTTTTTGGGTGATCCAGTATTTACAGCTGTACCTCCAAATTATTCACCATGTCTTGAATTTAGAGGCAAAATGGCAACATTTGCAAAACTCCTATTAAGAAGTTTTACTGATTTTCAGAAATACTCTTGTATTAATTTTATCCAGTAAGGCAGTTGTCAAAATTTTGTTTTGCTTTAAAAATATTACCCAGAAGCACATTTTATTTTGGAATTTCATTTGAAGTTTAAGCATAACTAAGAACGCACCAGGGGTGCGTTTTTTAGACTGTTTTTTAATAAATTTACCCTATTAATGAGAAGGTCTGTATAAATCGGCATTTCTATATTTTGACTTTTGGTGTCTCTCCCAGAATTTGTATCTGTCCTATATGTGACGTAACTGTTTTAAAGCTCCATTATTGTCTTTGTCTAAGCCTGCTGAATCATGTATGTAATTGCTGTATTAAAAGTCATGATTCCAGACTTTCTTATAGGCATAGGGTCAAGACACATAATGAAGCATCATATGTTTACAAAGGCATATCACTGGAATCTGGAATGTGAATGGGTTATACGTTTATTTTTAATCGAATAACTGAAATTATAAATGCTGCAATTCTTTCTCATTTGATTTCCAATTGAAACTCAAATGCTTTGGCTGGTTTGAAGTGAGTTTAATAATTGAACAATTTATTTAAGAAGTAAGAATTAAGTTTCTCATTTGAGAATAAAAGAAAAAAATTCGTGATGATTTACATTTGTGTAGCAAAGCTTCTGATTTTCACACAAAATTAGTTAACATATACAGTAAGATTAATTTTTGAGCATGCTATAAATTTAATTAGGCATAATGTGCTTATTTTAATTTCATATACTTTGCTTTTAGTGCAGATAGTATTTTACTTGTTATAGTTGTAAGACAGTGTATATTTCTCCACTATATAGTTTGTTTCTACTTTTAAAAGCATGCTATAAAACAGAAGATTAATGTTTCAATTGTACATTATATGTATATAATTTTAGTCTCTAATCAATATGTTTTCCAATCTAAAGTTCATCTTAGAAACTAGTGTCTCTTCTCGGAAATACTTCTTAGTCATCGTACTAAAGAAATTAAAAATCAAGTGATAAACTTGAACCTATTCTGTATGGTGCCACAGCATTCACTGCCTCTTGTCCCTCTTCTTTAGCTAGACTCTTTAAGTTTCATTCTTTTCAGGACAAAACGAATCTGGAACTTCCGTATCTTTCTCAATGTAATCGTTAACTAATCACTAAATAGCAAACCTGATGATACATGGTAAAGGCCGATATTCTGGATCATCTTGCCACATGATTTTTTTAAATGTACGTCTTAAGGGTGTTTTTTATGGTCAAAATTTTTTATAATGCATAGAATGGCAACCATTCTACTTACTTCAATGATAAATAGAATTTATATATTTTATTTATTTAAAATAACAAAACTACTGGATTCATTTATGTACATTTGTTTTTTTTTTGAAATATAATAATATTATAAAGATATTTATTTATTTTTTTTTAATTTTTTATTGGATTATAGGTTTTGGAGTACATGAGCAGAGCATGCAAGACAGTTGCGTAGGTACACACATGGCAGTGTGCTTTCTTTTCTTCTCCCCTTCACCCACATTTGGCTTTTCTCCCCAGGCTATCCCTCCCCACCTTTATGTACATTTGTTCGCATAATCAAATAGTAGATTTGAGTTAAACTGCCTGTTTGTAGCTTATTAAAATGCAACAGTAAATTCTATGTAAATTTACCAAATATCAACTATATTTTCCATAGACAGTATGATATATTAAATCTACATATGGGAACTTATTTAAGTGTTATCTTTTTCTCATTTGTTTCATTAGATAGTTATAGCCATTTTATATTTAAATATGTATTTCAGATTTATGTTTCCAACTGTATTTAATTGACATCTTGACCATTTTTTGTAAGATTTTAACCTGTTTTTTTTTCTGAAATGTATGAACAGCACCCTAAACTAATTGGCTATAAATCTTAGGACCAATATGTTGGTGTTAGAAATGATATCAATTAAGATAAAGGGTTATGTAAAGCACAAAGGACTACAAAAATAAAAAATAAACATCTTAATATAACTTTTTTGCCAAGTGATTAAACAGTCTGCTAACAAGAAATGAATTGATATTTCTAAGTTCAATTTGGATGTGTGTGTGTGAGTGGATTTTAAGATAAGCTTCCATTTGAGCAGTTAGACGTACAGCTGAATCCTCTGGAGAATAGCTGTTCTATAAATTCCTTGGACTGAAAGGAACTCTCCATAGTAAATCCCATTCTCTCTTTACATGCGAATCCAGAGAATATTTGTTGGGCACCTGTTTTGTGTTGGACAGTGTGCCAAGTACTTAATTCACACTATCATCTTCAATTCTCATACAACCTTGCTGAATGCATAGTGCTATCCCATTTTATGGATTAGAAAACTGAGGCAAGAGAATAATCACCCAAGTTTGCTAAGCAGGAGTGGTGGAGCTGACTCCAACACCCGGGTTCTTTCACAACACGCTGGACTATCAGAGGTGAACATGTGTCCACTTGATAGAGTCTATCACAGACTTACCCATCATAATACATTTTGCCTCAGGGACAAATATTTTAATAACATTTCATACATCATATGTGAGTACTTTATAGAAGTCCATATATGCACAAAGCAAAATCCTATTATGATATTTGTACAATATTATCTAGGTTCTCTTTTAGTATAAGCATTTGTTTTAAAATCTCTCCTGCGATTTCTACATCAAATCCCCATCAAATTCCTCTTCTTTTCTAAACATTATTACATTGTTCCAATTTAATCATTTCTTGCCTTCCCTCTATTACCTTGGAAATATTGTATTCTTCTGATACCTGTGACGACAAGTGTTGTCCCACTACCAAAGACTTTCTTAAAATAATAATCCCACAGCGATTCAATCCATACCAAAAACTTTAAGTCAGTTTCCCTGAGTTCTTCAAATTCTAGTGGTCTGGGATTCTCAAAACACCAGGGTTCCAGTTGTCGTTCATTTTGCTCATAAATGTTATGTTGCTCAATGAATCAGACAGCTTAAAACTTTTGGTGTTTTATTTATCTAAAAACAGAGATGCTAGTGGAAATCAGTCCGACATCACTACCAGCACTGAAGTGAGACCAAAATGAAAGAAGCTATAAACAAGCAATTTGATCAAAATGTTACAGGTCCCAGTGCAATGGCTCGTGCCTGTAATCCCAGCACTTTGGGAGGCTGAGGTGGGAGGATTGCTTGAGCTCAGAACTTCGAAGCCAGCCTGGACAACATAGTACATAGTGAGACCCTATCTTTACTAAAAATTAAAAAAAATATATTAGCTGAGCATGATGTGCATGCCTGTAGTTCCAGCTACTCGAGAGGCTGAGGCAGGAGGGTCACTTGATCCTGACAGTTTGAGGCTGCAGTGAGCCTTGATTGCGCCACTGCACTCCCACCTTGGCAACCGAGGAAGACCCTGTCTCAAAAAATAAAAAGTGCTATGGAATTACAAGAGGTTATGGTGATGATATCATCATTGTTACGATTAGCAGTCTGTTTGCTGTTATTGTGAGCCTTGACATGCCATTTTAATCCCATAGTATAAAGCCTTGCCCTTACTTAAAAACATTCAGCATTTGGGAGTGGCAGTTAAATCACAGCAATTAAGCAGGAAGAATCATTTCTCAGTTCCTCCGTTTGCATTCCATTTCACCCTGACGTGCCTAGGATTCTCAAAGCCACCATCCCCAGCATCACCGGAAACACGCTTCCCACACGCCCAATTTTTAATAGGCTATCATTTGCCTTACCTGCTGTGTTAAGAAAATCAAAGGGAACACTGACTAAAGTCTAATATATGCGGACAGTGTATGGAAATTCTTCACTTGTGTTTTTCAAAACAAATGGCTCTTTTTCCTAATCGGCGGCACAACATATTTGCATTCCAAGTTTTATCAGAAATTTCAGCCTCAGACTGACTTCTGAATTTATACCAAAGTCCAGCTTGAAACTACTGGCTTGGCCCTCCAAGGCAGAATGGCTAGAGAAACGGCAGGAGGCATTGTCCTCAAATCTCTCTCTGTTGTCACTTTAAATCGCTACATGTTATCTGCATGATCATGTCTGCTGAGCATCACCATCCGTTCATTTCATTAAATGTCCGGATTCCCACAGAACGGATGCAGTAATATACAATGGGTTTGCTTTGTGACCATTCTTTTCATTTTCCAAAATGGAAGTTGAAGCCAAAGCCCACTCTTCCATTTCCTTCTAAAGGACTCATGCATCAAAGACCTTTTCTAATTTTCTAATGGAAAAAATATTATATTTGAAGATTTGGTGTGCATCTTTTTATCAGTTAGTAAGAAGTACATATTCCCCTACCGTTCTCTCCTGTCTCTGAGCATAGAATTTTAACCTGTGCTCCTTGCTAGACAATCACAGGCCTTTTTCCTTCTCCTTTCCTTAGAGTTTTCGATCACCTGTGTTTATTTAATGGTCTGACTGTGCTTGTGTATTTTAATTAGGTCTTCTCAAATAGATTTTGGAAACAGGTAGCTTAAGAAAATAACAAATAGTTTGTGCATTATAGCATGTTTCTCTTCTGTCCCCAGGAGTTCATTGTTTTGTAAGGTCAGGCTCACATAAGACACAGGAATAGAGAATATGTTTGCAAATCCTACCTCTGTGATAGGGACACCTACATACTAAATCTAGATAGAAAGTGCCAGAACATATAATGAGGCTTTCTTTCCCAAAATTTTCTCTTGTTATATGGGGAGGTGTCTAATTTATGTTACAGTCCTTGTGTAACCCCTCACATTTAAAAATGTTCTTCTGACACTCAACTTTGATTCAAAAGTACTAACTAGATGAGATAGCAACATGAAATGAACTCGATGAATGTTAGTTTTGGTAAAATGCACTGGTAAAAGAAAAAAAAGCAAAGAAATTCATCATGGATTTGGTCATTATTACTTGGGGCTAAGGTCCCTACAGTTTTTACTTCCTTCATACAAATGTAGAATAACAGAATAAATTGGAAAAAAAGAAATTCCTTGCATTTTGTGAATGGATAATTGTTTCTTGGGAAAACATATCCAGAGACACCATTCTATGGGGATTCCAAAATGGGCACTGAGACCTCAGATGGCTTAGAAATTTGCTCTAAGGTAGATGCTTTAGATGCATGTGAAGCATTGAAACAAAATTTTTAATGCAATAGAAGGGCAAAAAAGGTAATATTTCTCAATGGATATTGCTATTGATATAATTTTTAACTTTGCAGGTATGATCCAGTTAAGAAATTAAAGTTATACATAGACATTTGACTGTTTTACTTAGATTCTCATAAATTTACATCATGAAGTTGGGGGAGGGGAAAAATACAGATTTTTCTTAAACTTCTATGTATTTTCTCTGGAAAATGAAAAATCACCTTTTATTCAGACAGATTGTGTTTGATATAATACGTAAAACATTCTAATTACTTTTAGAAGCAAGTACAGTCGGTCGTTTAGAAATAGAAAGCATTTTACAAATAGTGATATTTGTTCTGAAGTGAGCTGCTGAATATATGGGGATTGATACATTTATCTGTATTCCCGAGTTTATAAAGACCCCTCATGGATTGTAACTTGAATTCTGGAAGAGAAATTAATATTTCTATCACCTACCAAGTGCCAGGCAGTCTGGTAGGTAATTTCCATATTTAATTTCATTTAATCTTTACAACATTCACTTGCGATAAATAATCTCCTTTATCTTTATTGTACAGATCAACTTTAAATCAGAAGTTTCAACTCTGCTCTGTTACTGAAAAATATTAAGGACATTTGAAAAGAAGGTTTATGAAGTAGTATGAAGGTGAAAAAGCCATATCTATTACTGTGTATTTACTATGATTCCAACTTTCTAAAACAAACAAAAGCATCGAAAATCGTTGAAATAAAAGTATAACAAAATGATGATGTGATGAGGGTGAACTTAAAATTGTAATTTTTTGTTTATTTTTGTGTGTTTTCCAATTTTTTTTAATGAACCGGTATTTTTATAATTTGAATAATTGGTGAATCAAAGTACACTTCCTAAAGAACAATTACATAGAAAGTGGTAGACCCATGAGTCATCGAGAAAGAAAGTCTATACTTTTTCCTGCCCCACACTTTCCCGAAAAATCACTTCTCAGAAAATTACAAATTATGAATTTGATTGCTATGATTCACATTAAGTCATTCGGATAAAAGAGACTCGGAAGGTCACTTTTTAACTTACAAGTTCATTGTATCATATGATCTCAACCACTGAGGAAACAAAAATATATAATTGCTTTCACTTTTTTCAATGCTTTATCAACTTTGTGAAAATTCTCTGAAAACTTTCATTTCAGTAGATCTAACAGACTAAGAGCATCTTTGTAAGATGCTTTCTCTCATCCAAGCAAAGTTGCATCTTTAAAGCTAACAAACAATAAATCAACTTATTGAACTGATTTTAAAAAGCCATAAATGCAGCTTATGTCACTTTTGAATATGGTCGCACTGTTAAATATGTTGACACTTGATATTAATCATCCTTTGGTCAAATTATCAAATATTTCATCTTTCAGTGATCAAATGATGAGGATAGCTGATTTCGTTTCACTCTTTTCCATTGGTTATTTTGAGAATTGAAGAAATAAAATCTCTAAACTAAACTTGTTTACAAAACTTTCAAAGAGAGATACCAAAGGCCTCCCTCCTTCAGAGACCCACAGTGGGTCAAAGCTTCCTAGTAATGTCTCCCATGCTAGAGCAGGAAAAGGTCTGACTCCTAAGGCATGATCCAAGCCACCTGACCTCTCTGGAGAGTTCACCATGATTAGTGACCAAACCAGGAGGGAATCCTAGAATTCTGAGCCAGCTCCTGCATGTCTACCTCCCATCCTTCCTTACATTGCAAAATTTAAAGAAAACGTACCTGTAACGATGAGCTTTGTTCCGGGACCAAACACCTTGACTTTCTTGCCAAACTCTTGCCCACCACCTGAGAAGCCTTTATAAGAAACTCCCCTTGTGTTTGTTCTAAAATTGTGCCAAAAATTTTTTCAGTATTTACATAAATACACAAAAATTGGCCCTGCTGACATTAAGCCAAGACAGAGCTCAAACAAAATCGCAACAGACCTGAGTGTAATTAGGAATTTAAGAACCCACCTTCCTCTATCCTGTGCACTTTGGGTTATGTACATTCTCTCCTTGTGTCATATACATTGGAGAGTCTGATTTTACCTTTTCTCATGATTTTACCTGAATCTTCTAAATCTTCCCTAAACGGTTTTCATGTATGTACTTTGTCTTAAGTGTAATTTAGACTTAGTATTTTCCTAATTTTCAAAGAGAAACAATAATAGGATACTTATGTTTGACATTTAATAAATAGATAATTCGATATGATTTATAGGTATTTTGTGATTCGTATTTTTGGAGGGATGGGTATCTAGATTGTTTCTAAAGTAACTTCTTTTTGGCTGGGTGTGGTGGCTCATGCTTGTAATCCTAGCACTGAGGTGGGGGCAGATAACTTGCGGTTGGGAGTTCAAAACCAGCCTGGCCAACATGGTAAAACTTTGTCTCTACTAAAAGTACAAAAGAATTAGCCAGGCATGGTGACAGGCGCCTGTAATTCCAGCTACTTAGGAGGCTGAAGCAAGAGAATCACTTGAACCCGGGAAATGGAGGTTGCAGTGAGCAGATATCATGCCACTGCACTCCAGCCTGTGTGACAGAGTGAGACTCCATCTCAATAAATGAATAAATAAAAATAAAGTAACTTATTTTTTAGAATCCAATTCTCACTGATAGAATACTAGAAGAGTTGTTACAAAATATGAATTCTTAATGGTGATTCATTGCTGAAAGACTGCTCCTTTTGACTTGGAAATACCCTTACAGTTTCCAGATCATTGAATTAAATCCTGCACTACTCACCAGAGAACTGAGGCAGCTCCCAGTTATGCACCTTAGTACTGCAACGCAGCATAGGTGCAATAGCTCCTTCATTAGTTCCAACGTGCCTCGCAAATCTGATGCCGATACAGAAAGACAACTGAGTGGGATGATGTCAAAATGACTCATCCTGTAGAAAGACCCTAAAAATTATATTTTGAGTATTTAATAAATGCACATTCCACATGACTTTTTGGAGGGGAGAGAAATTCAGTGCCATAATTACAAGCAGAAGACTTGTATTCATGTACAAATAGTAATACAAATTGTGACTTGTTACTACAAAAACAGTCAACTAAAGTGTCCATTCATAAGGTCAAGCTACAGAAGAGGAAATATGCAAAGTATAAAAATATGACTTAATATTTCTAAACATCACATAAGGGTCCAGATGAGGCACTTTGGAATAGACAGCCTTAGCTAGATCCTAAACTGCCACAGTGACTAGTCATGTGACTTTAAGAAAATAACTGATCTTCTCTAGGCCTCGGTTTCCTCATCTGTGAGATGGAAATAAGAGGATCTCCTGTAAAGATCTGATGAGGAATGAGATAACACACTGAAACTATTTAGCACGGTGTCTGGCTCTCAATAAACTGTACTAATATTAATTTTCTCCTTAAGGGGACAATATAGGGTCATTTTATCAAATTATTCCACCAAACACAATACATAGATCTTATAAGCAATAACTGCTACATGAATTAAGAAAGAAAACGAGCTCATGAACCCAAGACCTTTGCTTCTCTGGCAGCCACAGGCCAAAGATCGTGGGCAGGGCCCAGCCAAGCCAGAATCTAGAATTCTTTTTTTTTTTTTTTTTTTTGGAGACGGAGTTTCACTCTTGTTACCCAGGCCGGAGTGCAATGGTGCGATCTCGGCTCACCGCAACCTCTGCCTCCCGGGTTCAGGCAATTCTCCTGCCTCAGCCTCCCGAGTAGTTGGGATTACAGGCACGCGCCACCATGCCCAGCTAATTTTTTGTATTTTTAGTAGAGACGGGGTTTCACCATGTTGACCAGGATGGTCTCGACCTCGTGATCCACCCGCCTCGGCCTCCCAAAGTGCTGGGATTACAGGCTTGAGCCACCACACCCGGCCCCAGAATCTAGAATTCTTTTCTGCCAGACTGGCAGCTTTTGAGTGTTGAGGCTGCGTCTTGATTGCCTTTTTATCTCTAACATCCAGAACAATTCAATTAATATTTGCTGAGAGGATGAATGAACAAATGAAGATGTAAAATCATGAAGACTCTTTTCATTGACCATGGAGCTGAAATGGCTGTTTGAACTAACAAATTCTATTAAACTGGGCCATTTCCAGGTGATATAGCAGGAGTTCCAACAGTATAAATGTTGACTGACCTCAGCCTCCTTCAAAGAAGCAAGAGCAGTAACAAACGGGATGTATTGACCTTCTATGGTAATTTACTATAAGAATTAATTTTTTCTTCACTGTTTCTCAGGATGAGATAAAAATCAATAATATGGGTTTGGCAGGCTACCAGGAGAAGGGAGCACTATGTTATATCTCAAATACAGAGAAGGAGCAATTAATAAAATTCCATTTTTATGTCTCCCACTTAAAAGACCTATAAAAAAGTGTCCTTGGACCAAGAACTTACACCAATGGTGTACAGACGTGGTTCTCAAAACATTTTAATTTCTAGCCAGAGTCTATGGTGTGTGTGTGTGCGTGTGTGTGTGTGTGTGTGTGTATTCTAAAGGCAGAATTTCAATCTGCTTACAGACAGGGAAGGGAAGATAACATGTACAGAATTCTTTAGTTTCCATATCCACCTAGCTGGCAAAATTGCTGTTCGTATACTGAGGCCAGGAATGTGAAAGATTCAGATAAGGTTGATCATTTTTTTCTATAAAGCGTCTATCAGTTTTTCATTATGGGGATAAAAGCAGAAAAAAAGTTTCTTACCAGGCGGAGTTACTATGAGCTTAGTCCCCTCTGCAAATATCTTAATCCAGCCAGTGATATCACACTGGTCTAAGCTTCTACAAAAATCTCAGCCTTCTGGTCTTCATGACATGAGTAGCAGTCTAACAACTTTGAACCAGCAATTTGATCTTCTGGCTTTTTTGGAAGTCCTTGAATATAGGTATTGCGACATCTGATAGTTTGTCATTTTCCCTGATAAATTACCTGGTTTCTTTTAAGGCAGTAATTTTTGAAAAGCACCAACAGAAAAGGGAAATGGAAAAAAAAAGCAGGAAGAGAAAACAGCAGGCTCAATGGGTTAACCCACTATTTTTCTAAATTACCAGGAACAGTATTCAGAGAATTGTCTCTTTTTTTTCTTTTAATTTCCAGGTGCTCAATGTGTCGAAATTGCTTTGAGATTACATCAAAGGAAAAGCTCTACTCTTCTCACAAACACCAGGGCCTCTCTGTTAGCAATTTGGGAAGATAGTTCTGAAAAGAGGAAGCTCTTTAGTAACTGAAAATGCAAATGTGTCAATGAAGACATACTTGAGAAATTAAAACAAAGGTCTTCACTTTCAAAAAGTCACTTCTACCATTTGGCAACATGATGCTTCACCAAAGCAATGCCAAATAAGGAAACGTGTTCTGCAATGAGTTATTATCACTTTTCCTGGAATAGCAGAAGAAATGTGTAGAATTCTATCTCCCATGAAATCATAGATTCTTTATTTAAACTATGCCATGACCCCCCCCAAAAAAATCCAGTTATCTGATATGTTGAAAATCTGCAATCTTAAGCCAGAGTCTGCTGTGTGATCTCCTGAGTACAGATGAGGTGTTCAGTTGAAAGGACTGAGGAGGACAGGCTGTGTGTGACAACCTCCATGTCCACTCGAGATCCACCCTTGCTCCAGCCTAAAGTACCATGCGTCCTCATTCAGGAAGGTATGAACGAGGTCACAGAGGGCACCTATCCATACATGGCAGCTCACAGCTCCCAATCCAATGGAGACGACAACAGGGCTGAGTGAAAATGATGTTTGGAAAGGGTTTCTTTTTAATAGAAAATTCAAAATTATTACTTGGAGCTGCCGATTACCCTTTACACCTGTCACAGATAGAGTGATGCCCGTTCAGTCTCTTTTTGTCCCCTGGTCTTCCTTATTCTGGGACCCTGAGGGGAAGCATCAGCTGTCTTACAAGCTGGCAATATTTCAAGAGCCATGAAGGATTTAAGTAATAAAATGTAAAAAAGTAATGAATTATAAACTCTTTTATTAAATTTACAAAAAAATACAACAACGATATGAAGAACACAGTATTCAGTTTTCCTAAAGGCATACAATAAAACCTAAATAAATGGAGAAACATATATTGATGGATCAAAAGCTCCTATCATAAAGAGGCCAATGCATCCTAAATTCATCTATAAATTTCCATCAATTTCAGTCAAAATTACTACGACATGTTGTTGTTCAAGGGTGTAAGGTTTAATGTTGAACTAGATAAGTTCATTTTAACTTGTATAGGGATGAATAAATATGAGATGATAAAAATAGAATCTTCTGAAAAATGGTTCAGCAAATAGACATTGGGCATAGTAGATCTTAATACTTATCACAAAGCTACTGAGATAATACAATACTGATGTAAGAATAATGAGACAGACAAATAAAATAGAAATTCTGCAGAAAATGTGTCAAGTATGTGTGGCTATTTAAAACGCACTGCAGCATTTTTAAATTGTAAGAAGACAATGGATTGTTTAGAAATGGACAATAGGAAAATAATTCTTTGGGAAAATAAAAATATCACTCTACCTCACCTCATATAATATAGGGCCCAAATTGATTAAAATTACAAAGCTAGAAGGGACATGTAGGAGAATAATTGTATCCATTGGGCAAAGGGGCATGAGATTGAAATAGGAGAACCTTAACACATTAATTTTTAAAAAGCAAAAAGGTGGAAAATTTTCTATTTTTATGGTAGTTTCAAATAAATGTTTTTGAAAGAAGAATGGACAATGAAGACCTGCTAAAAGATTTAGGGAGAAAAGTGACATGATTAGATTTACACTTTGGGAAGATAAATGCCGAGCAGAAAGAAAGGGGCACTGACCAGGTCAGCAGTTAAGGTGAAGCAGATGGTTTTATAGGTGGTCACCAGAAGCCAGTAAGAGGCAACCAAGGACTGCGTTGCTGCAGTGATGGTGGATATGGACAGAGTGGCTAGAGCAATAAACATTAACAGGTTTACTTGAGTTTTTAAAAGAATCTTATGAAATAAATGATTATCTCAGGAAGTTGAGAATGAAATAAAAAACACACTTTAAAATTGGAAAACCCAGGTTCAGATTCCAGTTCTTCCATTCTTGGTGATGTGCCCTTGAGCAGACACTTCTAAGAGCCTTGGTTTCCTCATCTTTTAAAGGAGAGGATTAGACCTACTTCCCAGGAATTTTGTACGATATTCATAATAGAGCCTGAGACACAGCAGGTGCTAAAAACTGATTATGCAATAATTCAGAGAGAGAGACTTCACTTCATAAGGTAGAATGGAAACATCCTATTTCTGTGTCTTTTTATCTGAAACTTCTAAGTTATTATTACTTCGGACTGTCAATTACCATTTGCACCTGTCATAGAGGGGATGATGCCCACTCAGTTCCTATTTGTCCTTGCTGTTCCTTATCCCCGGACCATGTGGGAAGTATCAAAGTCTTAGAAATTGTCTACATTTCAAGAAAAGGATTTAAGTAATAAAATGTAAAAAAGTAAAAAATTCTAACATCTTTTATTAAATTTACAAAAAAAAAAGAACTATGTGAAGACCATAATGTCCAGTTTTTTATTAAAGGCATAAAATCAAACCTAAATGAATGCGTATAAAGATGAGCAATTTTGCGTCTAACCCTATGTTTTGGAACACAAACATCCCCCCTCCCACATTTGTCATGTCTTTTTTGTTTTTCCTACTGCAAATATCTTTTTTTTATTGCATTTTAGGTTTTGGGGTACATGTGAAGAACATGCAAGATTGTTGCATAGGTACACACATGGCAGTGTGATTTGCTGCCTTCCTACCCTTCACCTATATCTGGCATTTCTCCCCATGCTCTCTCCCCAACTCCCCACCCCCCTCCACTGTCCCTCCTCTATTCCCCCCAGCAGACCCCAGTGTGTGGTGCTCCCCTCCCTATGTCCATGTGTTCTCATTTTCAACACCCGCCTATGAGTGAGAACATGCGGTATTTCATTTTCTGTTCTTGTGTCAGTTTGCTGAGAATGATGTTCTCCAGGTTCATCCAGGTCCCTACAAAGGACATGAACTCATCGTTTTTGATTGCTTCATAATATTCCATGGTGTATATATGCCACATTTTCCCTGTCCAGTCTATCATCGATGGGCATTTGGGTTGATTCCAGGCCTTTGCTATTGTAAACAGTGCTGCAATGAACATTTGTGTGCATGTGTCCTTATAGTAGAACGATTTATAGTCCTTTGGATATATACCCATTAATAGGATTGCTGGGTCAAATGGAATTTCTATGTCTAGGTCCTTGAGGAATCTCCACACTGTCTTCCACAATGGTTGAATTAATTTACACTCCCACCAGCATGTAAAAGTGTTCCTATTTCTCCACATCCTCTCCAGCATCTGCTGTCTCCAGATTTTTTAATGATCGCCATTCTAACTGGCGTGTGATGTCTTCAGATAACTAACTGAGGCAACTTAAATCCTGCTTCCAAGAAGATGGGTTATGAATGAATAAATATGTAAATAACAAGAAGTCGAGTGAGGCAAAGCACATGTTGGCACTGCATCGCTTGAGGTTTTGCATCACTTTTTCAAGTTTGGTGATAATCAGTTTCATAGAGAACAGCTCCAGCCAAATTTGTAAATTTAATAAAAGATGTTATAATTTGTGTCTGGAATGTCTTGGGAAATTAATATTCTACTCTAAGTCCCAAATCTCCTTTTCACTTCCCTTCCCCCTGATCCAGGATGACAATCCATAAGCCTGTGCTCTCTGATAGTGAAAGAAAACTCATAAATACAGGGTCTACCAAAAATCAGGCACCAATTATGCGTTTACCCCATAAATTGTTATTACCATTAAAAGTCACATGAGGAAACAGAGTTAGGGAGTTCAAACTGAGCTAGGATTCCACTCAAGTTTTCACGATCCCAAACCCTGTTCATCAATTACTTCACTGTTTGAGTGTAATTGGAAAGTGTGCATGGGAGAAGCACAGTTTCCAGGTGTAGTCTAGGTCTGTATAATATAGAGAAATGCCAGATATAGGTGAAGGGTAGGAAGGCAGCAAATCACACTGCCATGTGTGTACCTATGCAACAATCTTGCATGTTCTTCACATGTACCCCAAAACCTAAAATGCAATAAAAAAAAGATATTTGCAGTGTCTCAAATGGCCATATATAGGATACCGGGTGTTGCTTTCTAGGAATCACAGAACATGTCAAATGAAATAAAAAGCAGATGAAATGATTAACTTGGATCTTCTCAAAAGCAATGCATAGTCACTGCAAACACCTAGCAAAATAATCTGAGGAATGGGGCCAGCTGAATCTGAATATCAAGTTATATCTTACAATTTACCTTCTTTTTATTTGTCTTTCAGTGACACCAGGAGATTATAGCATCCATGGGACCATTTGAGCCACGCACTTCAGAGTGACAGCCACTGTCGCCATGGCTTGTCTACTGCCCTGCATGTGTCAGGGGAAACACCAAGAGTTTCTAAACCTGCAGTATGTTGTAGAGAAGACTGGGTGTTCTCTGCATTGAGTCCATGGTGTTTCAGTCAGGGGCTCTGTTGAGACAGCCTATTCCAATCTCAGATTGGGCCACACAGGGTTGGGCCTGGTTTGTGGGTGACTTTCTGGCAGGTGAAACTAGTTTCCAGGGTTCCCATAAGCTCCCTTCAGATCTCGTATCACAGGAAACTCAATAATAGTTGGGTCTCCTCACCTCTTCTCTCATTACCAGGAGAAATTAAAAATGCAGAAGTCAACAAAACACTATCTGCTTGAGAAAACACCCTTGCCATTGCATCAGATGATACAATATACACTTGCCATTTACCACAATAAGAAAGTCTGAAGAGAAAAATAATACATGCTTGGAGATTAGGGGAAGGGAATGGAATTGGAATCGATAATTTTTTTTTTTTTGGCTATTTATCAGACATCCAAAAAGAGAGATACTGAGCTATAATGTAATCATATAGATACGGTCGCTATTTTCAAGGTGCGGCTGGTAAGGCCTAGGACATGAACAAGTCCTAGGTCCCTCTCTCAAGGCAGAAAGCAGGCCAGGGCTGCCCAGTGTGAACCAAGTGCATGGCTACACAGTTAGGATTGGTTCCAGGTTTCAGAGTGAAGAGTAGGAAACCCCAGCCTTGGATAAGCAGATCCTTCTATTATAAGAATTTACTAATCTAGTCAGACAGAAAGCTAATCTCTACTTCCCACATGCCCATACGTGTGATGGGCACACCAGGGAAATTGCTCCAATTAGTAGGGATTTCACAACAGATAGGAAGCTACAGAAAAATGGGCAGCAAGTAGCTATGGGAAAACAACATGGGGAGATGGAGCGTGGAGTCCATCCCTGCTGACCTGTTGTCCCCTTCTCAGCAGTGTGGTAGTCACATACATGTTTGGCCTCTATCTGACTTGACTGGGGCCTGGGGGTACCACTGAGGAAGACAACGCACAGTTGTCACAGTTCCCATCTGAAAGAAACGTGATTTTGCTGAAAGAAATTCAGCACTGACCACAAGAGAGGCAGGAAGAGGCACTGGACTGAGAATCTGAAATGCAGAGTGTGGCCCTACCCCTCTGGTTCACTAGCTCGACACAAGTCACTTGCTGTCTCTGTGGCCCCAGCCTTCCTCATTTGAAGTGGGGACATTGGATTAAATAAATTCCAAGGGCCCTCCCTGTTCAAACAGGCTGTGAAACAATGAACAAGAGCATTAGTCTGCTGTGGCTGCATGAGTGTGAAAGCAGTTGGGGGTGGTCATAGGAAGGTTTTCTTTCAGGTCCCTTTTGACTCTGTGACATTGTGAGATCCCAGCAGGCACAGCAGTAGGTGGCTTCATCCAACTCGGCAACATTGTTAATGATCAGGTAAAAGATATTTATATATATATAATTTGAGATGGAGTTTTGCTCTTGTTACCCAGGCTGGAGTGCAATGGTACCATCTCGGCTCACCGCAACCTCTGCCTCCTGGGTTCAAGCAATTCTCCTGCCTCAGCCTCCTGAGTAGCTGGGATTACAGGCACGCGCCACCGTGCCCAGCTAATTTTTGTATTTTTAGTAGTGATGGGGTTTCATCTTGTTGACCAGGATGGTCTTGATCTCTTGACCTCGTGATCCACCCGCCTCTGCCTCCCAAAGTGCTGGGATTACAGGCATGAGCCACCTCGCCCGGCTGGTAAAAGATATTATCATCTATATCTGCCCCCAAGCGGGGGTTAGGCCTGTCTTGCTTGTAATTTTTTGCTGAGCCATAAAGGATTCGTCTCAGGGGCTCCCCTTCCTTTTGTTGATACCAGTGCACAATGGTGTTCTCGAGGGGAAGCCCCGACAGCTTGCAGCCTATGTGCACTGTTCTGTCTACTCTGCAGCTGGAGGAGAGTTGGTCCTGAGATATTCTCATTTTGTTGTCTCCATCTGAAAAGCGGGGAAGAGAAATGAGAGGCTCTGAAAACAGTCGACTGCGGACACAAAAATTATTACGAAATGTTGAGGAAGGAGTAGTCAACCTACAAACCCAAGCCAAAGACACAAGGAAAACCCATGAGGTTGACGTTGCCAGTGGCTGATTGGAGTAGGTGCTGCAAAGGACCACAGATGAGGACTGAAGGTGCAGTGGAGCCCCTGCTGTGTGGCGGGGAGGGAAAGGTTTGTTTCAGAACCAGTGAAAGCCCTTTGCAGTGAGATCTGCTGCAGTGGTATTTGTCTGGTGTGAAGGAACTATCGAATCCCAGAAGATCTCATGAAAACACTTCTGTTATGATAAATCAGTGTGAGCTTCCCCTTCGGAGCAATTACCTCCCATTGTTTTTTATTTATTTATTTATTTATTTTACTTTAGGTGCGTTCTGTATCTGGCATTTCTCCTTATGTTATCCCTCCCCACCCTCCCTCTCTCCCCACCCCTCGATGCCTCCCCCCAACACCCCCCAACTGCCCCCAGTGCGTGATGCTTTCCTCCCTGAGTCCACGTGTTCTCATTGTTCAACACCCGCCTATGAGTGAACATTCGGTGTCTGGCTTTCTGTTCTTGTGTCAGTTTGCTGCGAATGATGAAGTGTTACTTCAAATACATCTATCTTTGACCGCTGTTTCCTCTCCCGTTTTTGCCATATTTAGTCAGAGTTGTGAGTAGCTATGCATTATCGTGAGTATTGGAGGAAAAGTATATTTACTGTGTCTAGTAACAAACGGGATTGTAATCTTGCAATCTCTTGCAGTACTAAGTATGTTTTATAGATTAGGAGTGTGCCCAAACCTCACAGTGTGATAAATATGAACAATTCGTGTAATTACTGCTTTAGACACTGTGATGCTATACTCTATTGTGACTGAAGCAAAATTTTAGAGGAAAGAGTCTTTTTGGTTCATTACCCTCCACTCTTCCCATGTGCATTTTTAGTTTTTCAGAATTAAAGTTGTAATTTACTGTTGTTTGGGGGAAGATGTAAGATGTGATTTACATTTATTCAGAGACAAGCTCCAGCTCTGTCACCCAGGCTGGGATGCAAGGGCACCATCATAGCTCACTGCAGCCTCGAATTCTTAGGCTCAAGTAATCCTCCCACCTTAGCCTTCCGAATAACTAGGGCCACAGTGACTACCTCCACACCCCGCTAATTTTTGTATGTTTTTCAGAGACAGAGTCTCGCTGTGTTGCCTGAACTGCTCTGAAACTCCTGGCCTAAAGCAATCCTTCCACCTTGACCTCCAAAAGTGCTGGGATTACAACAGGTGTGAGCCACCATGCCTGGCCTATTTTTAAGAGTTTCTAAGGGGCCAGGTGTGGTGGCTCATGCCTGTAATCCCAGCACTTTGGGAGGCTGAGGTGGGCGGATGACCTGAGGTCAGGAGTTCGAGACCAGCCTGGTCAACATGGAGAAACTTCATCTCTACTGAAAAAGACAAAAACAAAAAATTAGCTGGGCGGGTGGCACATGCCTGTAATCCCAGCTACTTGGGAGACTGAGGCAGGAGAATCACTTGAACCCAGGAGACGGAGGTTGCAGTGAGCTGAGATCATGTTATTGCACTCCAGCCAGAGCAACAAGAGTATAACTTCACCTAAAAATAAAAAGTCTCTAAGCATTGCTGTTTTAGCTTTTTATTTTATATTTTAATAATTTTATTTTATCTGAGATAGCTCAGTGATTTACTCATAATGGGAAAGGACACAAAGGAAGTGATTTGTTGAGCACTAGGTGAGAAACTTTCATATATGGAGGCTCATTTAAACGTCAGTGAATCTATGAGGTGGCTAATGTTAGCCCCACTTGAGCTGGATAAACAGAATGAAAAAGCGTTAGGAACTTTCCTAGATCACACTGTCGGTATTCCCAGCAGGAATTCGAAACCCAGGTCTGTGTCACTCAAAAGGCCTTGTATTTTCCAGCACTCTTTTCATTCACTCAAAGTTAATAAACCAGCCCAAAAGCCAGTGCAGGCTCCAGAGGGGTGAGGCTGGATGATAAAGTTTCTCACTGTAAGAAGCATCAGAGATTGGGCTCTTGGGCTCCTGCTCGGACTTTGCTCAGGACACACACACCAGAGAAAAGCGCTCTGTAGCCAGCAGCCAGGTGCCTCTGGGAGGTAGAAAGGAGGAGGTGTGTGTGTTTGCACAGGTGTAACGGGCTCGGGAGGCGTTTTTGTTCAGTTACGGTGGAGTACTTTGACACAGTGTGTCCCAGCAAGCACAGTAATACGTCCCTGCGTCCTCCTTGGTGACTCGGTGTATTCTCAGGCTGGAGGACAAGTCACTTTGCCATTTCCTTGCTTCATATCTTTCCTCACTGACACCTTGTTCGTGGACAATATTTTCATTTGAGGAGATATACAGAATTCGTTTTAGGGGCCGGTCTGGCTTCTGGTGGTACCAGTGTACACATACATTCTTCTTAAAGGTACTGGGTTTTATTCGGCATTCAAGAAACGCTGTATTTCCTTTTTTCTTGGTGGTGGATGTCACAAGTTGTGTTATGAGATTGTCTCCGCTTGCGTCTGAAAGAAAAAACAAAAATTTTGAAATTTTTCAATGTGAAATTTTGATGTTCGTTAAGATAGTATGTTTGTTATATATTAAGGGAAAGCTTGAATGTAAAGTTTACATTTTCTTCCTGAAGAATTCAGGGTAATGGTGGAATTTATCGGCTTAGCTTGAATGACCATGTGGCTTTGTTCCACCTGAAAATGGTGCTATTTAAATGTCGACACTTAGATTGATTCATGTTTTTGTTATTGTAAATAGTGCTGCAGTAAACATATGCATGCATGTGTCTTTATAATAGAACGATTTAAATTCCTTTGGGTATATGCCCAGTAATGGAATTGACGGGCATACCTCAGAATACCATGCAGCCATAAAAAGAACAAAATCACGTCCTTTCAGGGATGTGGATGGAGCTGGAGGCCATTATCCTTAGCAAACTGACACAGGAACAGAAAACCAAATACCACATGTTCTCTCTTATAAGTGGGAGCTAAATGTTGAAAACATGTGGACGCAAAGAGGGAAACAACAGACACTGGTGCCAATCAGAGGGTGTAGGGTAGGAGGAGGGAGAGGATCAGGAAAAATAGTGAATGGGTACGAGGTTTAGCACCTGGGTGACAAAATAATCTGCGCAACAAACCCCCGCGACACGAGTTTAACTATATAACAAACCTACACCTGTACCCCTGAACTTAAAACAATAAAAATAAGTAAATAAATATCCACACTTTCTGTGCCTCCCTTCCAATGAACGGGACGTCCCTTGTCAAAAGCAACTCACGCGTCCACAGGAAGGCCACCAGGATGCCCGGCAGCAGGAGCAGCATTCTGTAAGCACGTGTCCAGAGAGGTGGCCAGATATGGGGTATTCTAATCACAGGGAAAATCTGAGGTCTGATGTGGCAAGCGGAAGTGCACTCTGAACACACAGCTAAGACCTGTAGATTGCAGGGGAAGGGACCCATTCCACTTTCTAACTCAATAGATCAATGGATTTCTCATTGCTGTGTGATTTTTACTATCTGAAGATGTTTGTGTAAAGAGCCATTTGCTTGCTAAAGGATAAACATTCTTTATTGATCTAAAACAGAGAGAGAGAAAGACAGAAACCTTAAAGTCTGAGGTGCCTCAGGGGCAAGTTTTTTTGTTTGTTTGTTTTTTG